>NC_133502.1:119022500-119341000 GCF_049354715.1 Callithrix jacchus
TTACATAAATCTATATGTATATAGATTCTCATATGTATATAAATATAAACATTGTACTTTAGGTTCTGAGGTACATGTGCAGATCATGCAGGACTGTTGCATAGTTATATGCATGGCAAGGTGGTTTACTGCCTCCATCCCCCTATCACCTATATCTGGCATTTCTCCCCATGTTATCCTTACCCGACCTCCCTACCCTCCACTGTCCCTCCCCTAGTCCCCCACAACAAACCCAAGTGTGTGATTTTCCCCTCCCTGTGTCCATGTATTCTCATTGTTCAACACCCACCTATGAGTGAGAACATGTGGTGTCTGATATTCTGTTCTTGTGTCAGTTTGCTGAGAATGATGCTTTCCAGATTCATCCATATCCCTACAAAGGACAAAAACTCATCATTTTTATGGCTGTATAGTATTCTATGGTGTATATGTGCCACATTTTCCTTGTCCAGTCTATCATCAGTGGGCATTTGGGTTGGTTCCAGGTCTTTGCTATTGTAAAGAGTGCTGCAGTAAACATACATGTGCATGTGTCTTTATAATAGAAAGATTTACAATTTACATATAGATTTCTTAAAGGTTATGCCTGCTTAGAAATCCTGTGTAATAAAGAAATCTATCTCCTTACTTGTACCCCTGCTCCATGTAAACTATATAAAAATAAAGTCAGGGATTAACTAATAGACCTGTGAGTTATGAGAATGTAATAGATGAATTTAAAAGTGTCGATTTTCAAGGTAGGTGATAGCCTGAGAATATTGATAACACTTTGTGTTAAAAGGACTAGTAAATTAAATATTAAGGTGACAGAAAAGTATTAGGGAATTTGATGCAGGCTTCTGTCAATTTTAATTAATAATAGGGTTTTTTTCCCCCTCACCTGTTTAATTTGTTGAAACTTCTGCTCACACTTCAAAGTATCATAAGACATAAACTGCTATTGTCTTTCCTCACTTCTTGGTTACATCTTTTTTTTTTTTTAATTTTAAGTTATTTTATTAAACATATTTTCTAGAATGTGGTCTCTAACTTAATGGTAACATGAGGTCAAACCTCCTGGCTCATTTTTATGAGTAGTCACAAACAAGCTGTCTTTTAAAGGACGTGTTCCCCAAACTACATTCTATAAACACATGGCATATTAATGAGCCTATAACCCTTGTCTTATTCCTTTCCCTTGATACTATAATTATAGAAAGATTCTACCACATTAAGAGTTATAGCTCCTGTATTTAACGAGGCTATCTTAGGTTTTACAGATTTTTCTTTAATCCTTAAAATATCCCTATCTGGCTCTTTAAAGCAAAAACAACTTAAACGTTAGGTGTCTTTAAATAAGCAAATAATAAGAGAAATAATTGGTTCATGTAAATTAAAAGTCCAAAGGAAGGTATGACTTCAGACAAGCTCAGGCTTTCAAGTATAATTTCCATGTTTCTCTCCCTTGTATACTTTTTCATGTGTGATTTTCATTAACACACTGGTTCTACTCAGCTTAACAAATATCACTGTGGCCTTCCTAGACTTTATGCCTAGGCAACTCATCTTCACCCACATTATATGAAAAACTAGTAAACATCTCTTTCTACAACTTCCAATGAAAGATAGAGAAACATCTTTCCTGATGCCACAGACATGATCTCTTCAGGTCTCATTGGCTCAAACACAATCACATGCCTTCTAGAGTTCATCTTATTCAAACAGCATATCTGAGGACAGAGGAAAGGCTCTCAAAGGAAATCTGATAATATCAGGAGGAGGAAATGGCTGCTGGGTAAGCAAACAATTAATGTCTTCTGGAAGTAGGTATCATAATCTTCAGTTAGTAGATGAAAAAAACAAGATGCAGAGAGATTAAGCTATGCTTGAATCAAGATACTGTAACTAGTACGTGAAAATATACTAAAATAATATGTTGTTAGCACCAGAAAAGTTCTTCAACCTCAAAACCATATTCTAACAAAGAGATTTAGAAATTTTAAACCTTACCTCGTCAACTGGTATAATCTTCAATCAACTTCAGTATGCCTATTTTTATTTCAAAAAAGTCGACATATAAGACAAAGAATTTACTTACGTATGTTTATACCTACTGTACAATTATTGACTTCATAAATTGCAAATAGTAGCCAAAATAAAGTATTTGTTCCCCAGATTACACAAAAGCAACACGACAATTATCATCAGACATGATGAGCAAGACACCAGCTTCTGGTTGTATTCAATATACATAGAATGTGCCATTAGTTATCAAGATTTCAATTTGATAATACAGTAATGGAGTTTTACAAAGGTTCTCTACTGAAACGTAGAGGCATACATGAAAATAATGCAAATACGCTAAGAAAACATGTACTTTTTACATTTCCCACTTTGCATCATCTGCTTCCTCTTAAGTCATCCAGTTCTAAGAGAGTCTACTAAAAGCTTCTACTGTAAGCACCATTTTTATCTCTTCAAAACTTAGAAATACTAAATGCCACATTGCTTCTGGAAACCTCCTGAAATTCCAATGCACTGAGAAGGAACTCTGTTAGAAGTGTAAATGAGAAGTTTACTTTGTGGAAAACATTCAAACTGGTTAAGAAACAGGAAATTGAAAGTTTATTTTTTTAAGGTATCAATTAATCACCTCCCTTCTCCCCTTGGTGTTCTGAAGCAATTGAAAATTTGACACGGAGCTGCATAGGAAGAAAAATAGCTACCTAATTAATGGTATTCAGATTGCAGACTGCAGTATAAAACCCCAGGACTGTGATGATGGGACTTCCTATGTCCTATCTCTTTCCTTAACAATTAAAAACCTGGAACTAGAGACTGGGGTCAACTAGACTTGCCCAACCAATTGAGACAGAGAAGCTTGAAATTTCCCACCCAGAAGAAGCAAGTGCTAAGTTATTTACATAAAACATGGAGAAAATCACCAAGAGGAACCTTTCATTTCTTTTATCAACACATATCGGAAACACAAGTAAAAGAGATAAGAATAAATAAGCAGTGACTTTTATCCAGAGCCCATGAATCAACAAGGGAGAAAAGCAAAACTTTTCATTTAATATGTTTTGTTCCTGGGAAGTAGATAAACTATTCTTCCCTCCTTAAAAACTAAAACCTGTGTCCTCCAAAAGTGGTACTTGTATGTAGATTAGATGCAGATCAGTAAGTTGTTTTTTTTTTTTTTTAAAGACTTCCTATGTAGCTTTTCTTTTCTGGAGGGAAAGGCGTGTAATGGCTAAGAGACTAGCTGTAAAGTCAGACTTGTAATGTCTCTGTACCGTTTCAGTCACTGATCGGCTGTGTCACATTGAGCAAGTAACCTATGTGATCCTCAGTTTTCTCATAGGTAAAATGTGCATAATCATCATATCTACCTCACAAGGTGTCTAAAGCATTAAATGAGACCATCCATGTAAGGCTGGATGGTCAGGACAGTACCTATCACAGAGTAAGCTCTACAGAACTATTAACTGTTTTTATTACTGTTACTACTTTTATGGGCTTTGTCCAATAAAATCAAGTCATGACATTCATCAGGAGATACTGTTATTCAAAGAGGTTATTGCAGGAGGGGGAAAGAGACTATTGCAATACCAACAAATCTATGATCATGTCCGCAAGTGTCTCCAAATCAAACAGGAAAAAAAAGTTATTTCAGAAGGTAAAGGAGGGGAGGAGAAACAGCAGAATATTCGGAGAAGCTGAGCACGTAAGAGGGAATGGCCAGTGTGGTTTGACAAGAAAAGGTTCTCGCTGTGTGTCTGGGTGATTCCCAGGAGAAGCAGTTAACAGGGAATATTCTACTTTTCTTGTGCCTGGTTCAGGCTTGGGATAGGCATAATTCAGGGGCCAGTAGGAAAGGGAAGCCTGTCTAAAGTTCTACCAGGACAAAGTAGAGGGTAAGAAATGAGCAACTGTGAACACTTGGTCATCTCTAAGTCATCCAGTTCCAAGTTTTTCTCGTCTGTCTTTACATCCTCAGATCCTTTTGTTCTTCAGCTTGAGTATCTCCTTGAACTGCAGAGGCTTTTTGCACACTTCTGGGAGTGTAGTGTTGGGTCCAATTATCCACTGCTTCCCTCCATGCCTGTGGCAGCTGTGCTAAAAACATTCTCCACTGGGTTTTCCACTGCAGCAGAAGGAACACCACCTACATACACTATGAAACTCACTGTTTTACCACCCCACTGAAACCATTTCTGCACTTGTTGGGAAGTGGTGAATTTCCCTAAAGTGTTTCTATTTCAATCTTTGCTTTGTGAAAAATAAAGGAAGTAAGCCTGTTCTACCCCAATTGAGCATTGAAATACACCCAGGATCTTCTCAATTTTCTCCAAGTAGTTCCCTAGTATTACATCTTTACTTCTAATTTGAGATCCTCCTGCATATTTCATAGAAAGGGGAGAAAAAATAGCGTAGTGGAATACACATGTGCACAGCACAGCTTCCTCTTCTCCAATCACCAGAATCTCTTACCTTCACCAGAAACATCACTGTTTTTATGAGAGACTGAATATACAAATAGACAATGGCCAGACTGTAAATTACAGCATAACTCTGATGCAAAACCTTTGCAGCCACCAGTCCAGAAAGACAAACCAACTTCTACAGCAACAGACCCATAATTAAGGAATTGGTCAATGACTGTCTGCTCCCCTAAGTTCTGCCCCCCACTTCCAATTCAGAACAAACAAGAGAAAGCCAAATATGTTTTTCAAGCCAATGACATATAATGCTTCATTTCTAGTTGGCCTGCCTCTGGCTTCCTCATTTAATCAAAGAAAAATTGCACTAGACATTTGTTAGAAATGGAAAGAAAGGGCCAGGTGTAGTGGCTCACACCTATAATCTAGCACTTTTGGAGGCCAAGGAGGGTAGATCATGAGGTCAAGAGATTGAGACCATCCTGGCCAACATGCTGAAACTTCATCTCTACTAAAAATACAAACAATTAGCTGGGCATGAGGCTGAGGCAGGAGAATCGCTTGAACCAGGAAGGCGGAGGTTGCAGTGAGCCGAGATTGTGCCATTGTACTCCAGCCTGGGTGACAAAGTCAGACTCTGTCAAAAAAAGAAAGAAAAATGAGAGAGAGAAAGAGAGAGAGAGAGAGAAAGAAAGGGCAAGGAAGTCTTTATTCAAGACTATCCAATAAGGGTCAAAACAATTGCAATAGGAAAAAGATGTTAAATTGAACTCTGCTGAAACAAAGGCAAGAAGAGTTTTTAACACTGGGATGAACAAATGGAAAAATATTGGAGGACTTTAGGAGAGAGGAAGATCAGTATTATTATGTTGTCTGTTTTTGCTAATTGTCCTTATCAAAGTTGAGCTCCTGACCTCCCACAGAAATTGGGAGACAAGGGCTCTACTTTTCTTGATTACATTTCATACTGATGGGTCCCAGGTCCTTGAGAAATATTTTCCTGAGTTGGATAAAATTTACATCTGAAAGGGGCAGAAAAAAAGAATTTACAGTTTAAAGTTTTCTGAAGTAAACACTAAGAAAAGTGTGGTCAGGGGCTTATACTTGGGCAAAGCCTGTATAGTTTAATCAAGCTGAGGAAGACATTAGACTAGCTTGGTCAATGCCAACAACCTCCAATCGAAACATACCTGAAGCTCCTCCCCCTGCCTTTTTTTAATGATAAAGCTTCTCATTTCCCTGCCTACCTTTCAGTCTTTGCTGAACACAAATGATAGTGTTGCAGAACTGTTTGGTTCTTGTCACATGACCACAACAATTTAGACTCGCAGACGATTTGAAGGGTTAGTAACACAGGGTTTTATTGGGTGAAAAGGGGAGGAACAAAAAAAGGAAACAGGGACCCTCCGCAAAGCCAGAGTCCCAGCTGGTACACTTCCTGCATTGCAGTTTGAATCCCAGGTTCCACACAGGAATAGGAGGGGCCAGGCCCTCCCAGCTGCAAATGGCTTGAATTTCTATGCCTCCACCCCAGGGCACATTTCTCCCAGTGCACAGACTGGTTGGAGTTTTTCTAAGGACCCCTGACCACTTGGCTGTCTCAATAACGCCTGGCTCCCTTCCTTTAGCAAGCTCCAAATAAAGAGTTCCTGCTCATTTTGATTTAAGTTGTCTTCTTTAATTGCTGAATTTGAAAATATAAAAGTTTTCTATAATGGAGATCTTGATCTTTAGATATTTTCAACCATTTTTTATATAGTGCACATTAGCCTATGCTGCTGAAACAGAATACCACAGACTGGGTCATTGATAAAATCAGAGATTTATTTCTCATAGTTCTGGAGGTTGGGAAGTCCAAGACTGACTAGCTGCACCCCTGGCATTGCTTATTGCTGTTTCATCTCATGGCAGAAAAGTAAAGAGAGGGCAAGAGCAAGCAAGAGATCAAACTCTTAGCCTCAAGCCCTTTTATAAACAGCATTAATCCATTCGTGAGTGTGAAGCCCTTGTTACCTAAACATCTCTCATTATGCCCCATCTTCCAACACATTGGAGATTAATTTTCTAATGCATTCAAACCATTGCATAGTGATTACTGTAATTAAAACAAAAACAGAAACAGGTGTAAGGAAAATTATATCTCTTCATATTTCAGATTAATAATGAAGGCATTCTACTGAATTGGAAATTTAGAAATATTATTTCTATATATTTTTATTAGATAACTTTTTATCCATGTCTGCATCTTTGCTCACGAAAAAATATACATATCCTGCAAAACACTAGTAAACTATGTAGTACATTATAAGTTAATAAATGCAAAATGATAGCAGGGTAAAGAGAATCCAGAGTGTGGTGTGGGAAGAGTGGCTTGTTTTAAATAAGTAGATCTCAGAGTGGATTTTATTAAGGTGAAATCTGAGCAAAGTCTTAAAGAAAATTAATTATGTGGATATCTGGGTTATGAAAGAAAATAGAACCTTGTGACCCCAAACTCACTATGCCAAACGGTAAGTTAAACTTGAGAAGCGAGTTGTACAAACACTGCCTTCCTTTTGTCCCAAACAGATAGCTGTAATTTCACAACCCTATGTTGTGCCTCATATGTAAGCCTGGTTCCTACAGTCATTGGCATTCACACATCTCCCCAGGTGGACTCCCTCACAAATGGCTCACAAGGAAATTCCTTGAGGGCCCCAAAATCTTTCAGAACATACATCCTTTCCTATAAACTAGTCCTAAAATAGAGTGCTGTTAAATCTCACCCTGACAATGTCAATTACCAGCTTATCTTCATAGGTAACTAACAAGGACAAGACTAGAAATCATCCTTCCACCCACGCCAAGACAAATACATGATTGACTTTTTCCTCTACTCCTTCTTTTCGTACTTACTTATCTTGTGTAGAATGTAGATTTTACTGAGCGAGAGAAAAGGTGCATAATTGACATTTCCCTCTACTCCTTTCCATGTGTAAAATGTAGATTCACTGAGTGGTAATCAAAGCTTCACAAGAATGTAACCACTTGCCTCATTGTCCATCCTTCTTCCTTTCTTCCCCCTATTCCCCCTCCTGCTTGCACTTTTCCTTTTAAGTACTGGAGTTCTCAAAACAGTCTTTGGAAAAAGCACAGATGCATCTGTGATTTGTGTTTTTCCCAGGTGCATCCTCAACCTTGGCAAAATAGATCTAAATTGATTGAAATTTGCTTTAGTCACTTTTTGGTTTACAGGGGGACTATTATTCCAATCTTTGAGTGTGCTTGATGTGTTTGAAGAATAATAAGGAAGCCAGCATGATTGAAAGGGTGATTCAAAAGGGTTTGGTGGGAGTGGAAGGATAATAGGGGATGAGGTCAGAGAGACAATGGAGACAGGAAGTTTCAGATGGCATAGGGCCATCAGATCTATAAAGACAATGGAACCACACTGGCCTCCACTCTGAAGGAAATAAAGAGCCACTGGAGGATTTTGAGGAAAATAATCAATAAATAATTTCATGTGATAAGAGGAAAGAACCTTGCAGGGAAGCTGGCACACATGGCCTCTCTCCAATGCTGGTCTTTCATAAAGTTGGAAGAAGTCCTATAATCAGAAACCAGACATTAATACTGCAGTTTTCCTTCCTTCCTTCCATTTTTCTTTCTTTTCTTTTCTTTCTCTTTCTTTCTTTTTCCTGCCTTTCTTTCTTTCTCCTTCCTTCCTTCCTTCCTTTCCTTTCTTTCTTTCCTACTGGTAAAGGTTACATTAGGTAATCTTGTATTATCACTTATCACTCACAAAACCTCTGGTCTCTAGAAAATCTTTATTGAATTGGAGAAGTTCCAGTTCCTCACCTGGGTGGGAGATTGACCACTGTAGAAGTCTAATGGTATGGCTGTTGAAAAAACTGATCCAAAAGCCTTCTCATCTCTGATACATTTCCCTAATCTTGATACATTTTTAACAAGTGTTTTCATTCTTTTAATTTTAAGCTTAATTCTGCTAAAAGTTTCTATGATTCAGAAAAGTGCTGCCAAGAGAGAAACTGTTCCAAAGAAAATACTTTTTTTGTGGCTTGTGTGGGAATACTTCCAAAAGGTAATGTAGATTCCTCTGGAAAAGACAGGATCAAAATTCTCCAGGAGCCTGGGTTCTAAGCCATTATTGCATTTCACGTGCTGCTATTAGCATAACAAAGTCAATCGGTACTACTTGGTCAATAATCCTCTCAACTATTAACAGGGAAAAACTATGAGCTTTTAATGAAATATCTTGAGCTAGATAATATGCTCATTATCATGAGAGGAGCAATCTGTATATTAGCATGTGGGAAATATGATAGGGTTTTAAAAACCCTCTTCACTCTCATAGTCAACTAGATTGTAAAGGATGTAATCACTGCCTCTTTTCTGTAAATTGCATTTAATAATTTTGCATTTTCCCCACAACTTTCCACTAAAAGGCAGAGATAAAGAATAAGAGATTTTAAAAAGTAAGCAAAGGTTTCTTTCAATTTTAATTTTCATCAGTTTCTATTACATACAATGCAAAGGTATATGTTTCTTTCTTGCTGGGGGTGGTGGGGGAGCTCCTATTTAAATATAATGAAATCTGAGAGGTGGTAGATAAACTATAATTCCAGAAAAATAAGAAACTACTGTAAGGGCTCCAGGCCAGCAAAGAAAGATTGTGTTAAAATCAAACCACTGAGTATACAACAGATCTTTCATAACATGCCATCCCTTGTCCAAGTAGAAAGTTGCTAATCAATTTAAAGAGATGGAGTGGAGAGAGGGAGCAAGAGAGAAAGCAGCAATGGCTGCTGCTCCTATAATGAGGAGCCTAATTGTATTCTATTATCCGTTTGAAGGTTTAAGCAGAATAAAGTGACAGTGATCTGGAAATGTGAGAATGAAGCAGAACAAGAGAGTGTTTGTAAGAGAAATAATTTCAGGCACCCATGAGACTTCACATAAAACTCATTTGCACATAGACAGGGCTCTCTTGTGGATGATGGATAAATGTAATTCCTAGTTACCAGTGTTTCTTTTTCTTTTCTTTTTTTCCTTTTTTTTTAAAAACTGACAAGGCATTGAAGACAGAAGAATGGAATCTGGACAAAAATGGCTTAAAAAATTAGAATAATTCCTGAATTAATTTAAATTTCTAAATGATTAGACAGTGACTTGTGGACTCTTCCCTCATGTCACTAACACAGATACTCTTCTTAGTCATTCCTGTAATATTCAAGAGACTATTGCCCAATTAAGCTAAAAAGAAATGTGAAAATGGGCTCTGAGTTTTAATCAATACTTGAAAGCTTTCAATTAAGTTTTACAAGAGAGAAAACATATATGAACTTTAATCTTTTAAGCAAATTTTTTCCTGAAAAGGAGAAGGGGCACAATTTTAAAACATATCAAAGCCAATTCAAGATGTACGAGCGCCATCTGGTGTCCAAGATTAAAATGATCTCAGTTTCTAGCACTCAAATGAACTCTTTTGTGGGCTTGCTGGGCAAAAGGGTTGTGGTACAAAGAGTAATTCTTGAAATGGGATTTACTCTATGGCTAATAGCCAGATGTTACTATTTACTATTTGTTTTAAAAGTAAACAAACCTAAGGAAATGATGTTGGTTGAAGCAGTGGGATTGCTGTTAACACATATATTCAAACATTCTGGAAAAATAATTGATGTTTCAACTGAAGAATTCACATAATTGCTGCAGTTCTCCACCCTAATTTACTTAAGCAAACCTTCCCTGATACAGGAAAAGTGTTTCTATACTTTCAGAAGCAATGCCTTTATAAAAATATAGGAGAAGCATATGGGTAGCATATTTTTAAGAAAGAAACTTTGAGGCTTATAATGCTAATGCACTAAGATAAATTTAGCAATATATTAAAAAAAAGAAACCTAAGTAGTGGTACTTAAGTGTCTTGGAAATTTATGCACATATCTATTAACAGAACTTGAAAAATATACTGTCCTCCATCCTGTTCTGCAATTGATTTTTACTTTACTTATATATTAAATGTAATAACTCATCCTGTTCTCTTAACATTCTTGGTATAATTTGAGCTACAGAGGTTTCTGACACTTTCAAGGACCAGCAGAATATTTCACAAATAAGGTACTTGCTACTCAAGAACAGTCAGCCCTCTGATATCAAGAAATCTTTAGGCTTACCCTATGTGGTTTGGTTGTATTGAGTCCTAAATAACATTGTTTGAATAAGTATATTCGGCAACATTTTAACAATGCATTTTTCTTACTGCAGCTAAGTAACATGCAGCAAAAACACAGTCATAAAGAACATGAAAAAATAATTTATATATCCTTTGTCTTATAGAATAAGAAATCTGAAAAAGATAATGTCTCTTTTGTTTTGAAAAAAATTTGGACTTTTATTAAGATACAAAAACCATTTCAATAGTGTAGAATATTGAGTCTTTAGAATGGTATATCTTTTAACATCTGGTAACAGATAGCTTTTGAAATTATTGCTGCAAAATAAAATGATTTCACAAGATCAAAGCTAGAGGTTGGCATCTAATTTTTCAAGCAATGATGAGAAATTTTATGTACCTTTCACTTGCAGCCCCAAGTAATTATCCCTTCCAGAAAAGAACTGGAGCAAGAGACACTAAGGGAACTAGCCAAGCATATCTTTCTTGTGTCCCAAGAGAGAACTGATGGATGTGGCTTCTGGGACTGGGATGTCTTAGCATCTGGCAACCCGCTCTCACCCGGGGCTATGGCTGGCTTGGCACAGCGGGGAGTAGGAGAGGGCTTCAATATGATAAAGGCATTCATAAAGGCTCAGGAGATATGACACTATTCATATGAGGTCATGACATTCAAAAATTGTTCATAGGGAACTTAAGTTTTGACTTCGAGCAAGATCAGTAATTCAGTGGCCTTTTTCCCTCCTGGAATTTAAGAATAATTATGTCAGATGCGTTGCACTAAATGTGTACTATATTTTAAGAATTTGCTCAGGAATTACAACATTCGGTGTTTGCATAAAATGAAAACCCATATGATTCAAGATTAATTCTCTAGTACTAATAAACATAAAAGCAAGTGAAATATCTTCTCGGAGTACATAAATTTGCAGAAAAATAAATGTAATTCTGGCTTTAAAACATGAATTTACTGCTTAACAAAAACTTGATGTACAATTTTTTATTTTTATTTTTTCCCAAACATCAAGAATTCTGTGCCCTAATACAGAAGCTGGCTAGGAGGCATGCTATGGAAGCATCAATGTTGCAGTCACATCACATTTTTTTTCATTTTCTACAACATATCTGCTTGAATATAGGTTAATTTTCAAATACATAAAAGTATGTGTTTTTTTACCTTAAAAATATCTTTCTGTCTTTTGGCTGGTTTGAAGTGGAATAACTGGTTTGGGTGAAGAAGAGGGACTGGGTTCAGCTGCGGTGATTTGTTGTATAAGGCAGCCTGGCTTTTGCTACTGAGAAGAAACAGACAGCCTGAGTCCCAAGCCCACCTTCACTGTTTCTTTGCCGCATGGTACTCTATGCCTGCTGGTTAGAAGGAGGGTGAGAGATTTTTTATGGTGTGAGAATGAGTGTGTGTGAGTGAAGCATCTTCTCAACTTCAAGTCATTGCAGTTACTTTTTTCCAGAAAACAAGGGATTAGATGTTGCATTTCATAAAACTACCCTAAGTTCTGTCTACTGATGCAGCACTAAAGATGTAAAAAGAAAGACACTCTTTCGGTTTTTATTATTATGATGACTTTTACTCTAGGGAAAACAGGGACAAATAGTCAGAGCTCCTATCCTGATCTTTTCACCAAGGAGCCTTTCCTAATAATATGGTTCAACTGTGAATGCAGAAGTTAGGGATAGTGGGGAGAAAAGACTCTGGAGTTAGAAGATGTAGAAGAAATAAAAGTACAGTTGTTACAAATGAACAACACAGACTTCAAAACCAAAAAAAGTCACAACTCAAACAAACCAAAATTTAAATGATCAGAATTGGCAGCACAAAGAAAACACACCCTCCTGACTTGTATTGTGGCAGTATACATGTCCCAGAACATTGTGCTGAAGAATTTAGAAAAACAAATATACAATAAAAGTAAACACACAAATACACAAAAAACAGCAAACTTCAGATAACTATTTTGGATTGCAAACAGGAAATATTTAATGTTCAAACAATCTGATAAAATAACTATTTGGAAACTGAAAAAAATAATATTTTTCTGTCATTATTGCTAATATTTAAGAGTACTATCTCCTAAACTAAGATTTTGATTTGATAGTAGCTTGGCATTCTTCTTGGTGTTTTTTCTTGTTGTTACTGTTTTTTGGTTTTTGGTTTTTTTTCTCGAGATGGGGTCTCATTCTGTTGCCCAGGCTTGAGCACAGTGGCAAGATCTCCACTCACCACAACCTCTGCCTCCTGGGTTCAAACAATTCTCTTGCCTCAAACCCCTGAGTAGCTGGGATTACAGGTACCCACCATCACACCTAGCTAAGTGTTTCATTTTTAACAGAGATGGGGTTTTACTATATTGGCCAGGCTGGTCTCTAACTGCCGACCTCAAGTTATCCTCCCACCTCAGCCTCCCAAAGTGCTGGGATTACAGGCATGATCTACCATGGCTGGCCTCTTCTTAGTGTTTTTTTACTCTCTGACATTAATTCCGAAATAACTAATTTTACATTATTTTATAGCAGTAGCAATAGCATATCAATGAGCACTCGGAAATTATTATATAGCATAAATAAGGTTTTAAATTATAAGAATAATATTTTTAATAACCCCTTGAGAAAGTTTTATTGTATAGAATCAGTAGTAAGATTTTTGAGGCACTAACAAAGAATAGTAGATATTTTAGTTTACCAGTTAAAATTATGTCATCATATAGCAAGGAGAACAACCAATAATAATTCATTGGCCATTGTAAATTTTGTAGTACTTCAAATTTTATGCATAAAGTGAGAATATTAATGTTTTCATATTCTGCAATTGAGGTTCATATGATACAAGTTACATAGATGTGACCTACACTGCTCTAAACATTTTATAAACATTAACTTTGTTAAACTGGCACTAGATCTATGAGGAAATGACATTATGCCCAATGATAGACGAGGAGACTAAAGCTCACTGACTTTAAACAAGACGTACAAGGTGAAACAGTAACTGACAGATCCAGAATTGAACCTACTTCTGTTCATTTTGCTATTCAACACTGAGTTTTCAAATATGGCTCACCTTATGAGTACAGGCCATGAGTTGCATATGAGTTACATATTACCAAAGAGACAGGAGGAATAGACATCAGAGATTTTCTTTAAGAAGTGTATAACTCTAGAGATATACACACAGGATAACATTTACATTAATGTGATGGTGTGCGGTGCTAGCTATCAATGTTATAAAGGAATAAGAGGGAATCAGTTGGAGGAAGCCAAGAAAGCTTCCTAGAACAGGTAAACTAGCATTTTGTGTGCTCAACATTCCCCAAGCATCTGCTATGTGCCACAAACTGCCCAGGCATTGTGTTTACAAAGAGAAACATACACAATTCTAAACTCACTCTAATGAGAGAGAAATATAAGCGAATATGAAATTGTACTGCACAGTAATTAGGATTTTCATGAAGCTTAATGTAAGGTTTTTAATCGCATCAAAGGGACAATTAACATGGCCTTTTGAGGTGGGGGGTGGGGGTGGGGATGTTACATTAACAAAAACATCCTCCAAAAGGAAATACCTGAATAAGGTTGAAGGTCAAGTAAAAATTATGCTGATGAAAAGAATGGTCAGTAGCTGTGTTAAGAGTAGCAAATGGTAAACAAGAGACAGAAGCCAGGGTAAGTCAGGAAGAACTTTTTATATTTAAAACAATTGGGCGGCATGGAATGTTTTAAACCAGGGACTGATGGATCAATGTGACTACAATACAGGAAAAGATTAGAGGGTCTTGACAAGGAAGACAAAGAAAAAAGATACTAATTTATGAAATTAGTTAAGAAAATGGTGAATGTTTGAAGGATGGATTAAGACAAACACGTGTTCAATACACATGACAAGCAGTAACAAAAAAATGTTCCATTAATAACAACTAAGTGACAGAAATATGTATTTAACTGATTAGGTTTGTATTTGAAATTTTGAAAAAAATATATAAATATCACTTAAAATGAATTGGTAATATACTGTTCATTATATTGTGATTAAAAAGTGATTATTGATAATGCAAAGATATTAAAAAATGCTCTGGATGAGACTAATTCAATGATTTCTAAAATCAATTACAATGATACATTTCTACATTAGGCACTTTTTATAATTTTATGGAAAAGTCACATATGCTCTTTAAATAATTTTTAATGATATAATCAACAAAAACATGTGAGAAGGAAAGTAAAATATTCATAACTCAAAAATAAACAGGATTTTCTTTTTATTAGTGGAATCTACTAAAATTTTCTGTAACAAGAGAGGGACAAGAAAAATACATGAATAAACCATTTTCATGATTAATGAGTCTTAGATTTTATTTTAAGAAAATGTGTCTTATTTTTATATTTGGATGTGTTTTGTATCAGTCCTTATGAAAACATTTATTTAGTATATCAACTCTTGGTTTTCTGCAGTTTTACTCCAGAAGTTATCAGAAATATCATTTGTATTCTGTACTCATTAATCAGAAATACAGCTGATATAAATACATGTACTATTACATACCCAATAATTAAAAATTAAAAAATTAAAAAGAAATATCTGTCATATTGAAAAAATTTAGATGTTATTTGTTGTATCCATAGATAAAGCATTCATTTGTATAATTTGGGGAGTAATATTATATTTTCTAAAAGTAAATTATTATAAAACTCTTTTATGCTATAGTAAAAAGACAAAATTTTATAGCACATAGCAAAAATTTAACAATTCTTTGATGAATACTTAATATGTCACTGTCTCAGCTGCTGAAGATGCATAGATGCTTATGATGATAGCACACAGGTTTTGGGAAGAGAGTCTCAAAAATGCAAATTGTCTGAATTTTGTAGGGGAGATGTAAACTTTAAGATCATTGGAGTCACATTAATGATACAACTTACAAGTGTTTGTTTAAACAAACAAATAGTCTGTTTAGCTCTAATGATATAGGAATAGACGTATAGAATAACAGCATGGAAGGGAAATGCTGCACTTGAGGCGCCTGCAATAAAAGAAAGAAGCTTCAGAATGTTCAAGAATGCTGATTCTTCCAAGAAACTCTTCTTAGGTTTACATAGCACAACCAATATCACCTTTCAATTCTGTGAGGCAATAAGCAAGGTAATATAATATAAAAAGTTACAGATTTGTCTTTAACAACATGTGTATGTGTGTGTGTGTGTGTGTGTGTGTGTGTGTGTGTGTAACTATATTTTGGACACATTACTTCTACTAGGTGTGCAATTATTGCAGGAGTTACATATGAGAACTATGTACAAAGTCGAAAAAGTAAAATAGCATTGGTCCCACCTTCGGAGCACTTAAAAGTTTTCTTTGGGACGTAGTACCTGGGACAACTCTTAAGGTAGAGTTTTAGCTTGATGATAGAAGATGTATGGCTCTAGGAATATTCATAGAAAATAAATAAATTAGATGAAGAAAAGTGACTCATGCATATAACCCCAGCAGTTCAGGAGGCTGAGATGGTAAGACCGCTTGAGTCCAGAAATTTGAGTCCAGCTTAGGCAACATAGCAAGACTCGGTCTTTTCAAAAAAATCAAAAATTAGCGAGGTGTGGTGGCACATGCCTGTAGCTCCAGCTACTTGGGAGACTAAGGTGGGAGAATTGCTTGAGCTCAGCAGATCAAGGCTGCAGTGATCCATAATTGTACCAGCCTGGGCAACAGAGTGAGATCCTGTCTCAAAATATAAATTAATAAAAATCAATCAATAGATAAAAGCAAACTTTTAAAAATTAAAAACTAAAAATTAAAAGCTATGATATGCTCTCTAACCAGTTAAATCAACTAAAATTTCCAGTCACCAAGTAAGAATAAGTCTTCTTTACTCTATGCTACTAGAAATTAAGAGTATTACTAGAAATCCTAAAGAATAATTCTTAATGGTGTAAACATTAAGAATGACTCAAAGATGATCACATAGGTTGCAACTTTATAGCATTATGCTAAATGTTCTAGCTAATACAATAAAATATGAAGAAAAAGAGAAAAAAAACGCATCTTTTCTGGTAAAAGATAAATACCAGTTTAACAAACAAAAGAAATATCTTTCTATACAACAGTATAGCCCAATTAAAAAGAATGGAACATTAAAATCAGAACTGAAACTTTAAAATATATAATAATTAACTAAAATAAGTAAGCATATTTAATAAGAAGGAATCCACTTGAGAAAAGCAGAGATACATAACATTCTAGATTAGGAGACTCAACATTTTTTAAATGATAATTCTCACAAAGGTTATGAAAATAAAAAACTTTTAGGATGATTTATTCATCTTCACCTTCAGAAACCAAAGTTCCCGAAGGAACAAATTAGGGGAAAAAGTATAATTTTTAAAGGAAAGAATAGTGAAGGTAGATATATTCTATCACAGATATAATTTTAAGTCAAGAGAATTTTTAAAAGTATGATATGAATGATGAATAGACAAATAATAAATTCAAAAATTAACAATTCAGAAATAGATGCATGAGTGTATGAGAGTTTAGTATATACAGTAAAGTCACATTTAAAATAAAAATAGAATAGGCTTTTCAATTTATCACACAAAAGTAATTTGTGGTCTGTATAGGTGTAACAATTATAAAATTAGTTTAGAGGTTCACTTTGCAAAGTGCACAGATATAAGTTCTGCATGATTTAAAACCTTCATGTCAGTTAAAAAAATGTTAGAAGGAAACAGAAAATATTAATATTGTAATTTTATTAGGAGGACAGTATTTCCCAAGCTACATAAAGTCATAGAGAAAAAAGACCCACAAATGTGACCACAGAAAAAATGAAAATCTTCCCTGACAAAGCCATGAGTTATAAGACTTCTGATACATAAAAGAGTAAAGATTTGCATTATGATTGGTGGAACTATTTGCTAATGCTATAATATTTAATAGATAAAAATATAAACTATATTAAAAGGTCCAACTACTCAACAATTAAAAAAAAACTTAGAAGAATCTAATAGAAATGAATCATAGAAGTACTGTTACTAAAATAAACCACTCATACTAATCAGAGAAATACAAATTTAAACAGAAAAAAATTATTTTTGAGCACGGGAAAAAATAAGTATTGAAAACATCCAAAATTAGGCAGTGATGTGGAATATATATTCTCGTTGACTGTTGTTAAGAGCATATATTGGTATAGCAGTTTATAAGTTTGTAATATTGAGATTAGCTATTAAACTATCAAAAATGCAAATTCTTTCACCCTATTGCACTTTTAAGTATTTTTTATGAGCAAAAATGCTATTTAAAAATGGCTGGATTTCCAGATTGTAGTTACATGATTCTGTGATCTCTTTAGTATAATAGTCAAATACAACAGAGAATTAGAAAATAAAAGTTAAATTGTGTGTGTGTGTTTCAGGTCAGTACTTTTCAATATGTGAGCCAGGTATGTTATTTTAACTATTCCAATGACTACATTTGAAAAAGCAAACATAAAGGTGAAAATAATTTTAATAATATATTTATTTTATCCCCATATATCTAAAATACTATAATTTTCATTTTTTATCAATGTAGATATAATTAGCTATATATGTACATTCTTTTTTCTTGCTATGTCTTCAAAATCCAGTTTGTATATTACAAAATACAGCACATTTTAATTAGGACTAACCGCATTTCAGGTGCTCAACAGTCACATGAGGCTAATGGCTACCTTATTGGAGAGTGTACCTCAACATCACAATGTGTCAGACATAATTTTCACCAGCATATCTTTAAGATCAGTAATCTGCACTTAAGCTTATGGATCATACCTATAACATAGGTATGATATGTTACTGTCACCAGACATTGGAATCAAACCATCCATTTTGCTCTAATTACTGTACATTTTGTACAAAGACCTGAGTGACACCAACATTACCAACTTGCTTTCATTAACAAAAGACAGAATCAAATACGTGAAAAAGAATTGATATTTGTTATCAATAATATCTGTTGCATTAATGTTGAATGAAAAGGCTTTAAAAATTGCAGTCCAATTATGCAATAAAAAGCTGTGTGATCATGATAAAATCATTTGAATCTCTCAGACTCAGAGTTCACAGCTTTAAAACACCTACAGCAGTAAAGCTGTTGCTTACAATCAATATGAAGGCTTTCTAGATTTCTTTATTTATGATATCTTTTTCTAAAATGAATTAATCAGTTAACTACCTGTAGACATATATAGAATTGAAGCAATAAAAGCGGATATTATTTTTAAACTGAAGAAATTTGATAATATGAAGTTGAGATATAGAAATAAAATTACAGCAAGGCTAAAATCAGGACTTAATATGCTACCATACGATTCTATACAAAAATTTTGCCCGAAAATTAGTTACATTATTTTTCAGACAGATGTAAAATATATATATCAAATTTGATTTACAAATCTGTTGATATGGTTGGCTCTGGGTCCCCACCCAAATCTCATCTTGTAGGTCCCATAATTCCCAGGTGTTGTGGGAGGGACTCAGTGGGAGATGACTGAATCATCAGAGTGGGGCTTTCCCAAGCTATTCTTGTGACAGTGAATGGCTCTCAAGAGATCTAATGGTTTTAAAAAATAGGAGTTTCTTTGCATAAGCTCTTTTTTTTGCCAGCTGCCATCCACATGAGATGTGACTTGTGCCTGTTTGCCTCCACCATGATTGTAAGGCCTCTCCAGTCATGTGGAATTGTAAGTCGAATTAAACGTCTGTCTTTTGTATATTGCCCAGTATCAAGTATGTCTTTATCAGCAGGATGAAAATGGACAGCTGTATCTGTTGGTAATGGGTCTATTGGCTCAAGTCAGACTGTCTGGAAATGAATTCTGGGTAATATGGTTTGGCTCTGTGTCCCTACCCAAATCTCATTCCAAATTGTAATCCCCAGGTGTTGAGGGAGGGAACTGGTGGGAGGTTATTGGATTATGTGGGCAGTTTCCTTCATGCTATTCTCATGATAATGAGTGAATTCTCATGAGATCTGATAGTTTATAAGTGTGGCACTACCCCTTTGCACTATCTCTCTCTCTGTTTCTCTCTCTCTCCTGCCACTATGTAAGACATGTTTTACTTTGCCCTCACCTTCTGCCATGATTTTAAGTTTCCTGAGGCCTCCTCAGCTACATGTAGTTTTGAGTCCATTAAATTTCTTTTCTTTATAAATTACCCAGTCTCGGGTAGCTCTTAACAGCAGTGTGAAAATGAACAAATACATTGTGAACACCAATTTCTAGATTTGTGACATTGGCCTTTTGCATCTTAGTTTATTAGTAAATAAATAAGAGGTATAATAATAATATCTTTTCTACAGGGTTTTGAGAGGATTAAATGAAGCATCATGTAAAATTCTTGGAAGAATGCCTGCCACATAGTATGTTATAAACATTTGTTGCAATCATTTTCTTTTTCTATGAGATTAAAAATGCAGACATAATGCATACTTGGCACTCAGCAAAATGCCTGACATAACAGTAATTTATTAAAAACATTAGTTAACATATGCATATACTTCTAAAAATCTGAATCAAAGCTATGTTTGCCATATTCTAATAAATGCTAGAAAATCTTTGGTGGAGAAAAGGAAGTAAAATAAGCATCTCTCACTAAAAGAGTTAAGTAATCTTTTCCTCAGAGGTCTGAATTGCTCTCTCTGTTGATTCTGCTGATGTTGCAGCCATTATCCTTTGTAAATGAGCATATAAAGAAAAATCTCAATGAGTAATACCCTGGGCTCTCCAATGGAATACAGAGATGGAATTAACAATTTGAACAAACTGTGTCCTTTCAGTAAGTGAATATTGTAAAACAATGCCATATTGTGAAGGGTAATTATCATTCTTGAAGTCACTCTCTTTTTTATACTACATGTAATTCTATCGTACAATGTTTTCCTACCCTACAAAGTAACTATCAACTAACTCAGCTGTACTATCACCTTAGACACTCAGTAAAAATCTGTTTATTGAACTGCATTTGCATACACAGACTGTCAAATTCCATTATGACTTAAAACCTAAAGAAAAACAGAGACATTTACATCAAAATTATTAGCAAAATAAACTTTTCTGCCCCCATTAAAAGGATAAATAGTTCCTTTATGAAGATTTGGTGTATTTTTATGAACAATTCAAATCATAATGTACTTGGACTCTCAAGCTTATATGTGAGTCTAGCATGTCACATATAAATGTTTGTACATAAAAGTATGTGGTTTAAAAAATAAATTTTCTCTCTTATACCAACCCCCATTTGTAAGTAGAACTTCTACAATAGATCATTGATAGAATCATGTCCTTTTCCCAGCTCATTAAGAATCTTCATCTTTAATAATTCCCCTAAGGCTTTGCTTGGATTCTTGTTGTAATTTGCAGACACATATTACTGTGTTTAAACCCTTTATAGTCTCTCTTACAATAAGGAGGAACTGCTCTCCTTACGAAAAGGAAGAATGAGGCTGATCAATTTGCCTTCTCAGGAGTATTGAGACAATTCCTCATCAGATTAATAGCTCTATGTTTCTCCAAAATTCCTTGTTTTTAAGGGATAATTAAAGAGAAATACCTTCTAATATCTTCTACTCCTTCCTCAATTTCAAGCTTGAATTACATATTCCCAAACTTTAAGGGATTAGTTTTTCTTGTTAAATCTTTTAATATCAATTTTTGTCATATTTGCTACTAGTTTGTTTTTAATTTACAAACAATATTACAATTTTTACTTCAAAATTCAACATATAGATATCTTTCACATTAAACCTACTCTGTAAAATTGGGGTGAAGGAATCAGTTAATTTTCTGCAGTGCATTTCAATATGCTGATGCTGGCACTCACTCACACATTATAGGTAAGAGAAATTATTGCACAGATTTTCTGAATCAAAATTTTAAACTATGTAATGAAGTCTTTAAAACATCCATAACTACACTGTACAGCAATCCACTTTTGGTGCCTCAAACCATTTGCATACATAGAGATTTGTGTAATAATATAACTAAATGTATTCCAAATTGTTTTTCTATATGGAGATTAGTCAAAGAACTCTTTATAATTGTTACAAATGATAAACTAAATGTATATGCAAATATATGGATTGGTTAAATATTTTATAATATGTATATATATAACATATACCTCTTTAAATGATCATAAACATATGAAGACAATTTCCTAAAATATAAAAGAATGTATATTATAAATATATAATCCTGAGTATATGTAAAATGATAAAATTATGACTACACATGCTAGATTTTAGTAGTGGTTATCTCTGACTGGTTGGTACAGATAATTTTAATTTCTTTTTTTCTGATTTCTGGCATTTTCTGGATTTTCTATCATAAAACAGTTTTTCTGAGGTTATAATAAAGAATACTATTCAGAAGGGAGAAATTATTCAGTCAAGAAATCTGCTTCTGATATTTTGGTAAGCACATCGTAACAGCTTCTTGCAGACAAAGAAAATATTAAATGCAGTCACAAAACCCAGGTCATATAATTTACTTCTCTTGGGACAGTGACCCTTTAACCTAGTTCAAATCCAATAACTTTGGCCATAGCCAGAAGGCCGAATGGCCCTCTATAGTCTCAATGTCACTTGGTGGTGATGAGGATCCCTAGATTGTCTTATCTATCATTGCATTTATGTACAAAGTATTTTGTTTGTCCCAGTTTCAAGTTATTTTTGTAACTTCAAAATGATAAAATATAGCAATCAGTCATCCCACCTGTCCTGGATTTTAACCAAGGATAACATAAATCACAACAGCTTTGCACTCAGTTGAAAATTAACATTCATTGCTCCAGTAATGAATAAAAGGCATGATAATATCATGTAAGTCATTAGGTCTGTGGATGTCACTTTTGTACCACCTAAATTATAATATTCATCATATTTCAGGTCTTAGTGTGTCTTGAAGGGAGACTACAAAAAATATTTAGAGCTTGCCAGAAGCTTGGTGGCTGCTGAGATTCATGTTAAAGGACTTAAAAAAGAAATCCTCTATACTTAATATCATCAGGGTCAAGGGAGTATTTGAGAGACTTGATGCAGCAGAACAAAGACAGGTAGGCAGGCTTGCTGCCATCTGAAAGTTATAAGGCAGAAGAAAACCTAATTTTTACACTCCCTTAAGAGATAAATGAGCAAAGCAAAGAAAGCAAAACTATAATAACCTCTCTCTAAAAATCCAGCTTACTGTTCACTCTTCTCAGAGTGTAAACTCTAAATATTTAATTAACTTAAGAGTTGTTTTCTAGTATGTGTGGTTTCATTGCCATACACATTTAAGGTAAGCTGGTTTCTTTGATATGAGAAAAAAAATCTTCAATTTGAATTAATATCTGAAAGGATGTAAAGAATATAATGGAGAAAGAAACCTCCCAATGTCTTGCTAGAAATTAAGATTTAATATAATGATTGTGCTAGAAAAAAAGTTGCAAATATTTTAAGTCAATTCTTAATGCTATTAAAAGTAATTTCATGGAGAAAACAAACTCATATACATTTTCTTTTTTTTATTGCATTTTAGGTTTTGGGGTTCATATGCAGAACATGCAAGATAGTTGCATAGGTACACACATGGCAGTGTGTTTTGCTGCCTTCCTCCCCTTCACCCACATTTGGCATTTCTCCCCAGGCTATCCCTCCCCAGGTCCCCCACCACTGTCCCTCCCCTATTCCCCCCAATAGACCCCAGTGTATAGTACTCCCTTCCCTGTGTCCATGTGTCCTCATTTTTCATCACCCACCTATGAGTGAGAATACATGGTATTTCATTTTCTGTTCTTGTGTCAGTTTGCTGAGAATGATGTTCTCCAGATTCATCCATGTCCCTACAAATGACATGAACTCATCATTTTTGATTGCTGCATAATATTCCATGGTGTATATGTGCCACATTTTCCCAGTCCAGTCTATCATCAATGGGCATTTGGGTTGGTTCCAGGTCTTTGCTATTGTAAACAGTGCTGCAATGAACATTCGTGTGAATGTGTCCTTATAGTAGAATGATTTATAGTCCTTTGGATATATACCCAGTAATGGGATTGCTGGGTCAAATGGAATTTCTATTTCTAAGGCCTTGAGGAAGCACCACACTGTCTTCCACAATGGTTGAACTAATTTACACTCCCACCAACAGTGTAAAAGTGTTCCTATTTCTCCACATCCTCTCCAGCATCTGTTGTCTCCAGATTTTTTAATGATTGCCATTCTAACTGGCATGAGATGGTATCTCAATGTGGTTTTGACAGAATCAATGCTATCCCCATCAAGTTACCATTGACTTTCTTCACAGAACGGGAAAAAACCACCCTGAACTTCATATGGAACCAAAAGAGAGCCCACATAGCCAAGTCAATTCTAAGCAAAAAAGAACACAGCGGGAGGCATCACACTACCAGACTTCAAACTATACTACAAGGCTACAGTAATCAAAACAGCATGATACTGGTACCAAAACAGAGATATAGACCAATGGAACAGAACAGAGGCCTCAGAGGCAACACCACACATCTACAACCATCTGATCTTTGACAAACCTGACCAAAACAAGCAATGGGGAAATGATTCCCTGTTTAATAAATGGTGTTGGAAAAACTGGCTAGCCATGTGCACAAAGCAGAAACTGGACCCCTTCCTGACACCTTACACTAAAATTAACTTCAGATGGATTAAAGACTTAAACATAAGACCTAACACCATAAAAAGCCTAGAAGAAAATCTAGGAAAAACCATTCAGGACATAGGAGTAGGCAAGGACTTCATGACCAAAATACCAAAAGCATTGGCAACAAAAGCCAAAATAGACAAATGGGACCTAATCAAACTCCACAGCTTCTGCAGGCAAAAGAAACAGTCATTAGAGTGAATTGGCAACCATCAGGATGGGAAAACATTTTTGCAGTTTACCCATCTGACAAAGGGCTGATATCCAGAATTTACAAAGAACTCAAACAGGTTTACAGGAAAAAAACAAACAAGCCCATTCAAAAATGGGCAAAGGATATGAACAGACACTTTACAAAAGAAGACATACATGAGGCCAACAAACATATAAAAAAATGCTCATCATCACTGGTCATTAGAGAGATGCAAATCAAAACAAACTCATATACATTTTCTAGACCTAACCATTTTCCTTGTTCAAGTTGATACCCAGCCTCACTACACATTTTCAGAAGCTGATGATAATCATCAATACTGGTTATCTCTAGGCTTTGTCTCCTCTTCCTTTGTCATCTCACCTTCTGATATGATTGCTAACAAGCAATGAAAAGGCTGAAATTATCTCACAGAAAACCAGAGAACAAATTCATACTTAAATATATGTGTATGAATGCCTTCTACATGTATTACTCCATGTTATAACAGTAATAATTATGAAAAAAATGACAGCAACTATGTATTGTTTCTATGCTAAAAACAGGACTGAATATATTTATAGACAATGATATAATAATGTGAAATATGTATATATGAATATGTGTGCATTCAGTTGCTTTAACTACATGTTTGTGTTGTCATACATAAAGCAGGTTCAACAAATACTTTATATTTTATGAATTCCTGAAACATCCTAAAAAGATGAGATTTTTTATTAGGCTTAATTTACCAATGAAAAAATAAGAGATTCTAGAGACTTCTGTTTTCTGGTTTATCATGCAAAAAGTTTAGAAATCACTACTCCTTCCTAATCATTAACAAAAAGTTGAACAAACTGAAAAATCAGCAACTTTTCTAGTTCTATCAGAGAAGCGAGGTCACAGGACAAACTGCTGCCTCTAAATTGGAGAGGCAAATAAGCAGATATGAAGAATCACAACTGGCTGGAGCAGAAATTCATGAGCAGAAGGCTTTGTGGAAACAATGCCAGGGAAGAAAAATGCAAATTATCATTGGGTTTGGTTTTTGTTGAAGAATCTATATGGACAAGTCTGAAAATGAAAAATTCCAAGGGGACCTAATCATAAGAGGGTTCCCATGCTATTTTCAGTTTTTCCTCCAGGAATTCAACCCAGTTTCTCAATATATTGGAGAAAAATTATCTCACACTTCTTGCAGAGGGAGAGTAAAGCAGATCATTTGGAAATAGATCAGACTCTCTGTTCCTCTTAACAAGTCTTGCCCTCAGAAGAAACTATTTTACCAAAACCACCTATTCTACTGTGGTTTTATCACAGTCTAACAAAACTGGAGAAAGGGAAATATTTGACTCCAGCTCCTTCTAGCCATCCTATGCCAACTAAGTGTAGGGGGCAGAGGATGAAAGTCACTGGTGAAGGTCACAGTTCAGGGGCACAGACTCATCAAAAAACTGAGACCAAATCACAGCACTATAGAATGCTTGCCCTCATTCCTGACCCCACACCTTACCACTGCAGTACTAAAGTCCTATTTACTGTAGTTCTTTCACCCAGTACAACATATACATTTTTCAAGAAAAAAATTACAAGGCATAATAAAGAGCATATAACATAGTTGCAGAAGCCTAGAGAAGCCTGAGAACCAGAATCAGATATAGCAAGAATGTTAAATTTATATGATGAGGAATTTTTTAAATTATGAAAAATTATCTAAGGGCTTTAATGAAAAAGTAGAAAACATGCAAGGATAGATGGATAATGTAAGCAGAGAGATGAAAATTCTAAGAGAGAAACAAAAAGAAATACAAAGATTAAAAACACTATAGCAGACATGAAGAATGCCTTTATTGAGCTTCTTAGTAAACTGCATGTGGTTGAGGAAAGAATCTCTGAGCTTTAGAAAACGACAATAGAAACTTCCAAAACTAAAAAGAAAAAAAGGAGAGAAAAAAAGAGGCTGACTAAAACAGTGAATAGTCCAAAAACTGTGGAACAACTGCAAAAGGTATAACATATGGGTAATAAGAAATCACAAAAAAAGAAGAAAAAGAGAAAAAAACAGAAGCAATATGTGAAAGAATAATAACTGAAGATTTAGTCTGATTAATGTCAGACACCAAATAACAGATCCAAGAATCTCAGAGAATACCAATCAGAATGAAGTTAGGAAAATTCCACATAAACACACCATATTCAAATCTCAGAAAATCACAGATTAAAAATAACCTTGAAACAAGAATGATGAAGAAAACATTTCACCTACTGAGGGAAAATTATAAGAACTATATCTGACATCTCAGAAACCATGCAGGAAAGAAGAGAATGGAGTGAAATATGTAAAATGTTGAAATATGTAAAATCCACCAACATAGAATTCTCCGTTATGCAAAATTTTCCTTCAAAAGTGAAGAAAAAATAGTTTCTAAGACAAAAATTAAAAGAAATTGTTTTCACTAGACCTGTCTTGCCAGAAATATCAAAAGAAGTTGTTCAGAAAGAAGAAAAATTACACAGGGAAACTAGATCTACATAAAGAAAGAAAGTACATCAAAGAATAAATAACTGAAGTTAAAATAAAATCTTTTATTCTCTTGCTCTTAATGATCTAACGTACACTGTTCAAAATAATTATAGCAACAATGTACTAAATTATGTATGCTTACATATTTGCTTATGTATATATGTATGCTTACATATATATATATATATCTCACCACATATATATACAAAAGTTAATTATTTTTCTATATACCAGCAATGAAAAATTTTAAATTTTAAATTTTAAAATACAATTACAATAGCACCAAGATAATGAAATGCTCAAATATAAATTCAACAAAATGTGTACAGAAAACATGCAGAGAACTACAAAACACTAACTCAAAGGAAATTTACTTAAATGAAAATAAATGAACAGTCTGGAAGACTCGCTGCTGTTACAATGTCAATTCTTCCCATATTCTTCAAGAGATTCAATAATATCTCAATCAAGCTGATATATTTCAGTGCAAAGTACAATTTACATCTGAAAATCACTCAATGTAATCAACATAATGGGGCAAAGAATAAAATTATATGATAACATCAATTGACACTGAAAGTATCAACAAATCCTATATGTATAATCCTATATGCATTAAAAATTATGATGTGTATATTTCAAGATAGCTAGAAAGATTTTGAATGTTGTCACCACAAAGAAATTATACATTTTTAAGGTGATGAGCATGGTAATTACTCTGATTTTATCATTATACTATGTTTATATGCATCTGATCATCATACTATGCTTACATATATTACATTGCATCTCACATGTATGTAAAATTATTATGTGTCAATGATATATTTAAAAAATTAAAAAATCTCAGCAAGGTATTTTGTAGCTATCAAAAACTGAATTCTTAAGTTTACATGATAAAGCAAAGGCCAAAAAGAAAAGTGGAGAACTAACACTAACAAATATTTAGACTTCATATAGTGCTTAAGTAACCAAGACACTGTGGACTTGTTAAGAACAGACACATACAGCAATGGAACAGATCTGATCTTTGACAATGGAGCCAAAACTCAATGGACAATCTTTAACAAATGGTATTCCAACAAACGGCCATCCACATGCAAAACATGAAACTATCCACAGACCTTACACCTTTACTAAAGAGGACTTCAAAATGGATCATAGACTAAATGTAAAACTAAGACTGTAAAATTTCTAGAAGAAAGCAGAATATCTATGTGACCTTGAGTTGGATGATGAGATTTTAGATAGAATACCAAAAGCAATATCCAGGAAAACAGAACTGGTGAGTGTGAGTTGGATTTTAGAGATGTTAAAAACATTTGCTCTTGGGAGCACTCTGTTAAGAGAATGAAAAGATGAGGGAGCAGTTAGAAATAAGAGACTTGTACAACATATAAAGTTGCATAGTATTACGTGAAAGTGGGCTTTGATTAGTTGTAAATGTATATACAAATACTAGGGCAGTCATTAAAAAATTTAATGAATAAGAATAGATTTGCTAAGAGAGAAGAGAAAATTGAATAATATAAATAATATGAAATGCCCAATTAAAACCATAAAGGGCAGAAAATGTTTGTAAGAACAAAAAAAGAAAATAAACCAAGAACAAGAGCAAAAAATAGAAAATAGGAATAAATATGGTAGAGATTAATTTAAACACATAAATAATCATCTTAAATATCAATGGTCTAAGCACACCAATTAAAACACAAATTGTCAAAGTAGAACAAAAAGTAGCATCTAACTAGATGTTGTCTATGAGAAATGCATTTTAAATAAAAATAGACATGTAAAGGGATAAGGAAAGATACGCCATAATAACACTAATCAAAAGAAAGCATGAGTAGCTATATGAATTTCAGATGGAGTGGTCCAAGCATAGAATGTTACCAGGGATAAAGAGGGGTGTTACATAATGTTAGAGACGTCAATAATACAAGAAGATATAACAATTCTTAATGTATGTGCATGTAACAACAGAGTATCAAGATATATGATGCAAAAACTGACAGAATTGCAAGGAGAAAGAGATAAATTCACTATTACAGTTTAAGAATTTACCATCGCTGTATCAGACAGTTTCAGCAGGAAGAAAATCAGTAAGGTCATATTTGAACTGAGCAGTCCCATTAATGAACTGGACACAATGGATATCTATAGACCACTTCATCCAACAACACCAGATTAAACATTCTCCTCAAGCTCACATGGAACATTTACCAGATTGGTCCCCATTAAAGGTCCTAAAACACACCTCAAAAAATTTAGAAGAATAGAAATTATACATATTCTCTTAGACCACAGTGATATTAAACTAGAAATTAATAACAGAAAAAGAATTGAAAAACCCCGAAACACTTACAAGTTAAACAACATACTTCTAAATAGTATAAGGCTCAAAGAAGAGCTAACAACAAAAGTTTGAAAACATTTTGAAGTAATTGAAAATGAAAATACAATTTACTAAAATTTTTTGAATGCAGTAAAATCAGTGCTTAAGAAAACATTTATAGCATTAAATGCATATATTTTTAAAAGATCTAAAATTAATTATCTAAACTTTTGCCCGGGGTAACTATCAAAATAAAATGAAACATAATCCAAAGTAAGCAGAAAATAAGAACTAAAAATTAGAGCAAAAAAATCAGTAACACTGTAAACAGGAAATTAGTAGAGAAAATTAATGAAACTGAAAGCTGGTTATTTCACAAGACCAATAAAATCAATGAGACTATCCAGGTTAATTAAGGAAAGAAAGAAAATGTGGTACATAAGCACAATGGAGTACTATTCAGCCATAAAAAATAATAAGATTCTGTCATTTGCAACAACACAAATGGAACTGAATGTCATTAATGAAGTAAGCCAGGCACAGATACACAAACTTTGCTGTTCTCACGTATTTGTGAGTTAAAAATTAAAACAATTGAACTCATGGAGACAGAGAGTAGAAGAATGGTTGACAGAGGCTAGGAAGGATAGTTGGAGTGGGGAGTGAGGATGGTTAATGGGTACAAAACATAGTTTAAAAGTGTGAATAAGACTTAGTATTTTATAGGACAACAGGGTAATTACAGTCAATAATAATTTAACTTTACATTAAAAAAACTAAAAGAAGATAATTGGATTTTTTTAACCCAAAGAATAAATGCTTGAGAGGATGGATATCCCTTTTACTATGATGCAAATTTATGCACTGCATGCCTATATCAAAGTATCTCACATATCCCAATATAGAGACCTTTTATATACTCACAAAAATTAAAGATTTTAAAAAACCCAGTATGTCATGCATGGTCTTACTTTTGCACAAATATATTTACATATGCATTCAAAAGAAATGTAGAAGGGCATTCTCCAAAATCTGTAAGAGTGGTTTTTTTTTTGTAAAGATGGTATATTTGGGGTGATTTTTTCCTGTTTTGCATTTCCACTTTTTCTAAAATTTTTACAGAAAAAAAAATGTTAATAAAATCAAAGTTTTTCTTTAAAATCACAGTTTTCCAAAAGATCACAGATTACCATTCTCTCCTATATTCTCTCTCCCTGGAACAGCACCTGGCATGTGATAGATGCCTAAAAAAATATTGGTTGAGTAAATGAAGAAAAGAATCTGGCTCAAAAAAGAAAAAATGCAAGAAGGCACAACCAACTAATATCAGAAATCAAAGAGGGGACACCACTAAAGATCCTATGAATATTAAAATATTTTAAATATATTATCAACAACACTATGCCCATAAATTTGATATTCTATGAAATTTATGGGAATAGTGTTGTTGATAATATATTTAAAATATTTTTTAAATATCTATGAAAAAGACCAGTTCCTTCAAAGATACAATTTGTCAAAATTCTCAGAAGAAAAAATAAATTATTTGAATAGGTCTCTATATATTAAATTAATTAAGTTAATGAAAACACTAGGCCCAGGTGAGTTCACTGGTGAGTTATACTCGACATTTCAGGAATTATACTAGTTTTCTATAATTTCTTTCAAAAGATAGAAGCAGAAGAAATACTTCCTAATTCATTTTATAAGGCCAGGATTACCCTACTATTAAACCAGAAAGTTGTTACAAAGAAAAAAAACTAAAGACCGATATTTCTCATGAAGATATATGCAAAAATGCTCAACATAATATTAGAAAGTCAAATTCACTAATACACACACACACACACACACACACACACACACACATAAAAAATATACACCCCAGGCTGGGCGCGGTGGCTCACACCTGTAATCCTAGCACTTTGGGAGGCTCAGGAGGGCAAATCACTTGAGGTCAGGCATTCAAGACCAGCCTGAACAAAATGGTGAAACCCCATCTCTATTAAAAATACAAAAATTAGCTGAGTGTGGTCATGCATACCTAAAATCCCAGCTACTTGGGTGGCTAAGGCATGAGAATCGCCTGAACCCAGGTAGGAGGCAGAGATTGCAATGAGCTGAGATTATGCCATTGCACTCTAGCCTGGGCAACAGAGTGATTGTCTCAAAAAAAAAAAAAAATATATATATATATATAATATATGTGTGTATATATGTATAATATATATGTATAAATATGTATATATGTATATATATGTATATATGTGTATATGTATATAATACCAATATACTAAATAAGAAAAACATGATTATATCAATAGATACAGATATTGTATTTGAAAAAATCTCACACCCATTCATGAGAGAAAATGCTCAGCAAACTAAAAATACAGGGAAATGTTCTCAACTTGATAAAGAGCATTGACAAAGAAATTTACAGCTGACATACAATGGTGAAAAACTTGAAACTTTCTCATTAAGATCAGGAACAAAACAAGGATGTCCTTTCTTATTACTGCTTTTCAACTTCATACTGGAAGTCCTAGCTGAATTGATAAGACAAGCAAAAAATTTACAGAATGGGAAAGGAAAGTCAAATAGTCTTTGTTCATAGAAGATGCAATCATCTATGTAGAATATCCTAAAGAACTGACCAAAAAAATAAGAAATAAAAATAAATCTTTGGGAAGTAATAAGCAAGTAAAGCAAGACTGCAGAATACAAGATTAATATACAAAAGTATATTAAACAAGCAATTAACAAGTGGACCTTGAAATTTAAAACACATTACAGTTTACATTAGCACCTCCCCAAATGAGCACTTAACTATAATCTAGCAAAATATGTACAAAATCTATATTAGGAAAACTCTAAAATTTTGATGAAAGATATCAAAGATGAACTAAATAAACGAATATATACTATATGTTCATGTACAAGAGAAGCCGACAGTGTTTAGAGGTCAGTTCTTCCCAATTTGTTCCTTAGGTTTAATTCAATCCCAATCAAAATCTTAGCACATTATTTTGTAGATGTCAACAAACTGACTCTAAACTTTAGATGAAGAGGCAAAAGCCCAGAATAGCCAACTCCATACTGAAGGAGAATAACAAAGTCAGGATGGACACTACTCAACTTCAAGGCTTACTATAAAGCTAAATAATCAAAAAGTGTGGTATTGGCCAAAAAATTATAGATAAAAAGATTGATAGAACAGAATAGAGCTCCCAGAAATAGACCCACATAAATGTAGTCAACTGATTTTTGACAAAGGAGTAAAGTCAACACAATGAGGAAAAGACGGTCTTTTCAGCTGAAAAACTGAACACCGGAACAACTAAACATCCACATCAAAAATATGAATCTAGACACAGACTCTCTGTGATTCAAATAAATGAAGTCAAAATGAATCACAAACCTAAATGTGAAATTCAAAACTATAAAGCTCTTAGAAGATAACATAAGAGAAAACCTCATCTACTTTGGATATGGTGATGACTTTTTGGATTAAAACTAAAGGCATGATCCATGAAGGAAATAACTGATAAGCTGAACTTAATTACAATTTGTTTAAAATTGTGCTCTATTAAAGAAAATATCAAGAGAATGAGAAGTCAAGCTACAAAGTGAATAAAATATTTTTAAAATACATCTTATAAATAACTGTTATCCAAAAGTTCTAAATATACAAAAAAACTCTTTAAACTTAAGAAAACAAGTAACCCAATTATAAACTAGCCAATGACCTGAACAGTGAACTCACCAGACAAGATACACATATGACTAATAAGCATATGAAAAGATGCTAATTTAATATCATATGTCATTAGGGAGCTTTAAATTAAAACAGCATTGAGGTATCACTATCCACCTACTACAATGGCCAAAATTCAACATTCTGACAACACCAAATGCAGCTGAGGATGTGGTGCTCAGGGACTCTCATTCATTTATAGTAGAGACGTGAAATGGTATAGCCATTTTAGAAGGCAGTCTGGTGTTTTCATACAAAACTAAATATACTATTACCATATGACCAAGCAGTCACACTTCTTAGTATTTACTGAAATGATTTGAAAGCTTATGTCCACAAAAAATTCTGCAAATGAATGTTACAGCAGTTTTTGTCATAATTGCCAAAACTTTAAAATAACCAAGATGTCCTTCAGTAGGTGAATGGATAAATAAACTATGGTACATCCAAACAACAGAATATTATCCAGTATTAAAAAGAAAGGAGCTATCAAGTCATGAAAATATATGAGGAAATCTAAATGCATATTTCTAAGTGAAAAGAAGCTAATCCAAAAAGGCTACAGTATGTACGATTCCAACTACATGACATTCTAGAAAAGACACACTATAGAGACAGTAAAAGATTAATAGTTGCCGGGAGGTAGAAAGAAGGGAGGTCTGAAACTGGATTTACATAGAATTTTTAGGGCAGTGAAACTATTCTGTACAATATGACAATGGTGGATACATGTCATTATACATTTGCCAAAATCCATAGAATAGCCAACACCAAGAGTGAACCCAATATGAAATACGGAACTTGAGTGATGATGGGATGTCGGTTCAGATGCATCAATTGTAACAGATGTGGTGCTGTGGTGCAGAATGTCGAAAGTTGGGGAGGATGTACATGTGTGAGGACAGGAGGTAAATGGCAACACTGCACTTTTACTGTGAACCTAAAACTGCTCCAATAATTAAAGTTCATCAACTATTTTTTAATTGAGGCCCAGAGACTTTAAACAACTTTTCCAGGTAAAATAATTAGTAAAGCTATGTGGAATTTGAATTCCAATCTTCCTTACTTCAGTGATGTCTCCACAATGCCAAAATTTCCGTATATACTTGAAACCTAAAGATGAGGTAGTGTTAATTGACTTCAGAGTCAAGATTGCCTCCATCTGGGCTGGCCTGGGAAGTTTCAGGGAACATAGGTTATAAATCAAGTTGAATAATGGAAATATTTGAAAGTGGATTTGCCTATGTGAGCCTACAGAGTTAGGCACAAACAGATGAAAGAAGGAGGAAACAGCCAAGGGAAAAAAGTTTGGAAGGGGACAGCCACTGTAATTTCAGAAGAGTAATGAGAGATAAGACTTAATCCAAATGTAGTGAATAGAAAGGGATTGTCCATATTTGTCAGGGGGCTGGAATTCAAGGCTAAATCCCAGAAGAGCTACCAAGAATGTAAAGGAAAAACCAAGAATTATTTAGAAGAAAAAGTTAAAATTATGCTAATGAAAAGTATTGTTTCATTTTTAGTACCAGGAATCTTAAAAGAGGAAGGAGGAATTTTACAATGGAAGGTTTAAACAGCTGGATTAAATATGATAAAGAAATAAAAAATCATGATCATATGACATCCAAACATCTCTCCTGTACTCAGTTTTTTTCTTTTATACTATTTTTCTTCCTGTTTTTCTCAAACTTTGCATGTGTGTGTGTGTATTTGTACAGATGTGTGTGTCTGTGTATGTTCAAACTTTCAAGTTACGGGTCCTGAAATGTTTCCCCTAGCTGTTTCCACAGCTTTCTTTAGAGATAATCATTTAAAAGTGTCTCTCTGGTATGGGACATAAACATTAAACCAATTTCCTCATTTATTAGCTCTCCACTACGGACTTTGTACTATGATAAGGGTTTAGATAAACGGAAGATATAGATAGATGATAGATAGATAGATAGATAGATAGATAGATAGATAGATAGATAGATACGTATACACGCACACACTCATACATATGTAGATACACACACATCAACTCATAGTATATGCTATATATGTACCTCAATTAAAACTACTGCAATCTAACACATATCATTCTCCCCTTCACAAGCATACTCTTTACATTCTTTTTCACACTGCAGCTTCAATCACATGTTTGCTTAACTTGCTTTTCATATTAGAGTAAAAGCTGTTTTATCAGCAGCCTGTCAACTAGAAATCTCTATTTATGGCAACTCTTGCTCATCTGCAGTGTTCAGTCACTCTCCAATTTATGAAATGTGAATCTCCTATATGCACAAATAACCATTTGCACAATGCATGCTCCTCTTCCCCACTAACTGGAGATTGCTCCATCACAGCCACAATTCAAACTGCTCCAACAGAAAAACAACACCTACGTAATTCACTGTGTTGAGTTGCTACATCAATTGAGAAACTTCAATATCCATTGAGCACATGTTATGTGTCAGGTTCTGTATTTGGTATATCTCATCCATTATGGCTGGCAAAACTCATAGATTCATATTAAGTAGAGGCTTCATTTCCATTTTTCAGGGAAGAGCAATAGGAGTCAGAGAAGTAATACCAACTGTACAAGGCCACACACCTCTAGGAGTAAGTCTGGTATGTGAGTGAGATTGGACCTGGTGATTGTTGCACACTTGAAGGAGTTTTGATTCATCAGGCTCTGTCAACCATAGAGCCCTAATTCAGGACATGAAAACAAAATGCCAGGGTCTCTGTTGATTAACGTCATCCTTCTTAGAATGCAAATAAATTATTTTAATGGGTTAGGTCATTCTAATAAGATACTTGGAAATTTAAATGCCCTATTTACTTGGAAAGAAGGAATTCAAAATGATCTCCACCAAATAAAGTTTTCTATAAATAATTTGACTATTTTTTCCTATTTTTTTCCCAAGTGATATGGTTTGGCTGTGTCCTCACCCAAATCTCACCTTGAATTATAATAATCCCCAAGTCAAGGGAGGGGCCAGGTGGAGATAATTGAATCATGGGTCTGGTTTTCCATATACTGTTCTTGTGGTGGTGAATAAGTCTCAGAAGGTCTGATGGTTTTATAAATGGGAGTTACCTGCACAAGTTCTATGGCCTGCCGCCATATAAGAAGTGACTTTGCTCCTCATTCATCTTCAGCCATGACTGTGGGGCATCTCAAGCCATGTGAAACTGTGAGTCAATTACACATTTTTCCTTTATAAATTACCCATTCTTGGGTATGTCTTTATTAGAACCATGAGGAATGGTCTAATACACCAAGAATATATAAAAGGTTGCATGGCATGTCCTTACTTTGGCTGCCTTATAAATATTCATTTCAATTCTAAAGTACATGCACTTTAATTACCTGTAATTTTATGTCTCAGCATAAATGGAGTTCCATTCAAAAACAACATCTTCAGCTGTGATCCTGCTCTATTTTTACTCTATTGTCACTGAAGTCCCATTATCCTAATCTGCTCATTGCTTGTTATCATATATTTGTCATAAATTTATAATAAAAAAGTATTTAAATGGAATTTTTAATGGAAGTAAAGCATTCAGTACATACTTAAAATATTAAAAAGTATATCTTTACTAAAGATGAATAACTTAAATAAACAGATCCGCATTCTTCATTTATAGGATTTGAGGTGCTTTTATCAAGGAAATGGATGTCATAGCTTAATCATTAGGATTTACTTTAGCAAGAATATTTATAGGAAGCACCCAGGAATGCTATAGACTCAAAGGCAGAAATTGAGAAAAGCCTATAGGTGTGGGAAATGAAACTTAAAGGGAAAAAAGTCCTGAAGAGGAAAAGCAAAAGATAAGGGCTGCCTTAGTAGCAAGTAGAGTTTTTGCGTGCTTGTTTATTCAAAGCGCTACCAAATTTGAGTACTGAAATGGAGAAAAGTTGGGGGACTGAAAGACCCTCTTCCCTCTTACAGAGACTCTGACTTAGAGAAATTTTCTTATATGATACATGATTTTAATTTAAAATAAATAGGCCAGGTGTAGTGGCTCATGCCTTTAATCCAAGCATTTTGGGAAGCTGAGGCAGGTGGATCGCTTGAGGTCAGGAACTTGAGATCAGCCTGGCCAACATAGTGCAACCTCATGTTGTCTCTGCTAAAATACAAAAATTAGCTGGGCATTGCAGTGGGTGCCTGTGGGCCCAGCTACTTAGGAGGCTAACACAGGAGAACTGATTGAACCTGGGAGGCAGAGGTTGCAATGAGATGAGATCTTGCCACTGCACTCCACTTTGGGCAACAGAACAAAATTCCATCTCAAAAATAAAATAAAAAAAAAAATAATAAAAAAACCAAATAGATGTTGGGAGCTCCTACTAGGGCCTTTAATGCAATGATGAAACCCACATAGTGCCAGCCTTCATATATTTTATCATTCAGTGAGGGACACAGATACCTAATTATATTAAATCATGATTTATTTTTATTGTTTTGTAGAGATAAGGTCTTGCTATGTTATTCAGGCTGGTCTCAAACTCCTGGCCTTTTGATCCTCCTGCCTTGGCCATCCAAAGTGGTGGGATGACAGGCATGAGCTATCACAGCAGGCCCCCTTTTAAGAAAATAACAAAAACAGAGACCGCTATTCTTGGAAGTTCAGTAAAATCTTCCCGATGTGATCCCCTGATAGATAGCTGAAAAATGAGTGGGAATTACCTGAATAACCAGGTGATGTGAGAGAAAAGTGTAGGAATCTTCCAGAATGAAATTGTCAGAAAGGAAAAGCATCTGCATAAAGAAAAAGCACAATATATTTTAAGAAGCACTTAATGAATCATTATGGCAGAGTAATGGTCTTTAAAGTAATTTTGTTTTATTTTGTCTCTTTTTTTTTTTTCTATTTTTTAAGCTGTGGGACTCTTTTTTTAAAGATATACTTAAATGGAAACCCAGCATGTACTCTATCCCTTTTCCCCACAAATACAGCTACTGTGATTGAAGGTGAGGTTTGAGGTAGTTCTGAAGTGAAGTTCTGCCATATTCCTACTGTACCCTTTAACATAGTCACAACATGCTCAATACACAAAGATAAACACATACATATACACACACCAACAGACACACACTCAGCTGTCCCTGAAAGTACTTTGTAGAAGACTAGTGTTTCGTGGGGCATGATTTTCACACAACTAGACTAGAAGCTGGAGTGTGATGGTAAGAGTCAAATAAAGGGAGCCAGAGTGGTAAATAAACCATGAAGGACATTGTAAATCATTTTTGATGTTCATATATGAGTTTATCTCTGAAGTTAAATACGAGTTTAAAACTTATTGAAGGCAATGGAGATATAATAATGACTGTTATGTGGGGGTTGGGAGAGAGGTGGGGGGATGAGTGATGGATCACATTGTGCTTTAAAAACTTTGTTCACACCCTAGTGGTAGGGAGCCTGTTTTGAAGCCCTGGAGATAACCACGTGATAAATGATGGGCCGGAGCTATGCAATGTTAGTTGGGATGAGCAGAAAGAAGCAAGTATACTTGAGAGATGTTTAGGAGGAAAAATTGTCAAATGTACTGTTAGTTGCATGGGAGTGGTTAAAGAGAAAATTACTTCTTCCTTGATCAACTACATAGACTGTGTCATAATTTAGTAAAACAAGGAACATTGACAGAAACTTGGTGAAAGGCAATATATAAACATAATTGAGGAAATGTTAAGTTTGTGGAAATTTTGTTTTATTAAACTTATTTAATAGTTTCATAAATAAGATAAAAAACAAATAAAATACATCTAAGTAAAATTGAGTTTATTCAATAATTTTTACAGATGATTTAATGATTTCGGCTTAGTAAAGTTCATTGAAATACATGTTTACTAAATATAAATAACAACTTTCCTTTCCAAGCACCCCAACTCACTATTTTCCCTCTTCATTTTCTTTATACTAGTTAGAAGTGAGATAGAATTATAGTCAATTTAACATTCCCAATTAATAATTTCTCAGTATGGCTGATTTTTCTTTAGAAATGAACAATATTTTTCCAGGTATTTCTTGCTTCAAGTTTTAGCTCTGTCTGAATAATTAAAGCCTCCCACTTCATCACAGGCTATGCTTAAGATGTTAGTTGCAAAAAAAAAAAAAAAGGAAAATTATTATTTATTTCTACTCTCTTTTTGCCAAAGAGGCTGCAGGTATGGAGACATTTGGTTGGGTTCATAGAAGTCCGTTGTAGGTGTGGAGAGGGGCATTACTGGTTTGTGTTTACGGCCCTCTGATTCCAAATGCTAGGGGCATTCATGAGTATGATCTATTTTTTAGGTGGCTATTTTCTTTGGTGTATTTTAGGACCAATTTCCTGGTGTTTGAGAACCCAGCTGATTTTCACCACAGGTCTAATGTCAAAGATCACACAGGGAAAATGTGGCTGCCTCCTTTAACTAATGCCAGACTGACAGTGTCCAACCTTATGGTGCAGATCTGTCTTTACTACACTGGGCAGTCTCTAAAGGGGATGAAGAGATAAGACATATAGGTCCTGCTTTCAGCTCCTTTTTTTTTACCTTGCCTGATCTCACAAAACACACAGATTTGGCTTGATGGAAATCCCTCATGAGCAATCTTTGCCTTTTCTCAGATTGCTATGTTCTGCCCTTTTCCTGCATTCTTTCTTCATGTTCTGACTGCTTTCCTTGAAAAAAAGGAAAAATAATAGAGGTTCTGATTTGCCTGTGTAGATTGTTATGAAGAACCAGTGGCATAATATGTAAAAATGTTTTCAAAATGTAAAGTAATATGCAATTCTAAGTTATTATTATAAAGGGTTTGGGTAGATTTGAGCATCAAATTATGCCACTGGTTCTTCATAACAATCTACACAGGCAAATCAGAACCTCTATTATTTTTCCTTTTTTCAAGGAAAGCAGTCAGAACATGAAGAAAGAATGCAGGAAAAGGGCAGAACATAGCAATCTGAGAAAAGGCAAAGATTGCTCATGAGGGATTTCCATCAAGCCAAATCTGTGTGTTTTGTGAGATCAGGCAAGGCAGAAAAGAAAGAATATGTTGTTCACGTTCTTTCTTCGTGTTCAGTAAGCAACCAGCTAGAAAACAACATGCCGACATGTTTCATGGTTTCATGACCTGTTATCTTGAAGCTTTTCCAAATTTAGAATGAGCAGATAAAGAATATTAACCTCTACACCTATAAGTTGAAAGATGAAAAGAAGAAGAAAAAATAGTCTTTGCCTTTATGAACTCAGCTCTCCCAGAAATATCTATGCCCATCCTTCCTTATTCTATTAGTGGAAGAGTATAGGAAAAGACATTTACCATATCAGTTCTGGAGGAATGTCACCTCTCCCAAATATAAAGGTGTTTGATCTAGCAGTTAGATCTTTAAGCTTAGAATATGAAATACATACAAACTTTTATTTTCAACTATGAACTGTCTCCAGTGTAAACTTCACACAGGTTAATAAGCCTGTAGAGTAGAAATGGGCATTAGTTCTTATTTCAAATCCAAGGGACAAAGAAGCTGCTATAGACATATAGTTAAGAGTTGTACAACCCCAAACTCTGGCAAGAAATTTTACCTAGCTGCTCTTGAAAAGGTATGCATCTAATAATGATGAGTGCCTCATTTTTGTCTAGTTGTTTTACATAACTTTATGCAGTATTATTCTGAAAATATTTACACTCATTGACATAAGTGACATCAGTGTGTATGTGTGTATGTGTGTGTGTCTGTGTAAAGGCTCAAAGAAAACTTTTACTTTATAGACACTAAGAAGGGTAGCTGCTGCAGGACATAAACTAACATTTTATTTTCCAGTTCCAACTGGAATTCAATTCCAAGTAGAAGTAAAAACATAGACCTGTATGCAGATCATCTTAGTAGCTGGAAAAAAATGTTTATTCATTTTTATAGCAACCAGCTATTTCAGATCTTACAAAGTAAACATGGACCTTTAAGTTCTTACACAGTATCAGTTTGGGAACTTACAGCAATTCAACCCCTTGCATGCAAATTGAAAGAAACTTTAAGGCCAGAGAAATAATCGATTTGATTTACAAGAAAAACACACTAAAACCCCAAGGTTTTGGACACTGCTGCTATGCTGCATTTACCAGAGAGCCATGATCCCTTGTCTTTATTACCTGAATACTAATCCAATCACATTTCTTGCATCTCCCTTTCCGATGAACCAAAGGAAATTCACACTTCTGGGTTTCCCCTAATTTTAATTACATTTTTGAATTTCCTATTAAAGTAAAGCACTTGCAAAGAAGGAATCAGAACTTTCTGTGAATTACAGCCAGGGGGAGCTGCCAGTGAGCTACTGAGAGATTGGAAAGGAATATGAAACACTATTTTAAATGTTAGCAAGAGTTGGAAAGACAATGAATGAAAAAAGAAAAAAAGAAAAGAAACTTCACCCTGCTTCCACCTCTCAAAAACACATACACAAGAATATAAATGTGCCCATCATGAATTGTGATGCTCAAATCTACCCAAACCCTTCATAATAATAACTTAGAGTTCCCTATTACTTTACATTTTGAAAACATTTTTATGTATTATGCCACTGGTTCTTCATAACAATCTACATAGGCAAATCAGATCCTCTATTATTTTTCCTTTTTCCAAGATGGAGAAAGAAATGCCACTGCATAATCAAGAAAAACTTATGCGTAAAAATAAAATTCTTTGTAATAAACCTAATTTGTTTCTCTTTTTAAACAGCTTTAACGAAGTCTAATTGGCATGCAATTAAAACCACACATATTTAAAATATCTAATTCAGGAAGTGTTGCCATATGTATACATACATTAAAACCAGCACAAGAAGCAAAATAATGAATTTATCTGTTACCCACAAGAGTTTCTTCATGTTTTTGTAATCCCTTCTCAACCTCCATTGTATAGCTTCACCCTAGGCAGCTACTGATCTGCTTTCTATCACTATAATTTACATCTTCTAGAGTATTTTTTAATAAATGGAATCATACCATAGGAATTTTCTCTTGTTCACTTACAAAAAATATTTCTAGATTTACCCATATCATGCTGTATATCAGTTATCCATTATTTTAATTGCTGGAGTCTTCCACTGTGTGGGTACAATGGATATATCACAGTTTGTTTATTCACCTGTTAATGGACATTTAGATTATTTCCATCTTTTGTATACAAGCTTTTATATGCACATACGTTTTCTTTTATCTTGAGTAAATAACTAGCAGTAGAATGTCTGTGTCCTATCTGTGATTAACCTTGAAAGAAACTGCCAAACTGTTCTTCAAAGTCATTGTATCACTTGACACACCAGCCAGCAGCATATGAGAATTTTACTAGTTCTACATCATCTCCAGCATTTTGCACAATCAGTCCTAAAATTTTACCTGTGCAACTAGGTATGTAACAAAATATTGTGCTTTTTTTCCTCTAATAATTAGTGATTTTAAGCATTTTTATGTGCTCATTTGCCCTTTATATATGTGGGCCTGGAGTTTTCTGTGTAGGATGGATTTAATTCAGGTTATCTATTTCTTATGGAATGAACTTTGGTAATTTGTATATTTCAATGACTCAAAGTAATGATTGGAGCTTTTTAAGAAACTAGGGTTAAAAAGCATAATAAACTCAAAATAAGCATTACAAAGTAAATAAGAAAACAAATAGTAATCATTGAAGTGATAAACAGAAAAATATTAGTGAAAATAAATAAAACTAAAAGCAGATTTTAAAGAATGATCTCCACTTTTTGACATTTGGAACATCTCTACTTACAATTATCAGAAAAGTAAAAATGAGACCTAAATGAACATCATTAATAAATCTATGAAGATTAAAGAAATAAAATATTATAAACTTATATACCAATTATTTGGATAAATTCAATGAAATGGAAAATTTCTTTAAGACACAACTGAAGCTTAGTCATGAAGAAATTTATGATACCTGTAACATTATATCTACTTAAAAATAATATTCACAGTTAAGATTGTCCCATGAAGCAAACTCCAGATCTAGACAGCTTCAATGGCCAGTCTGACTAAAAAGATAAAGAAAAGTAATACTAATGATAAATACAATGTTCTTTATAAGAATGTTATCAAAAACCTCATTTATTGTAGACCCAAATCCAAATATGTATCAGTTTGTGAACAGATATGCAAATTGTGGCAAATCCTTGCCATGGAACACTACTCAGCAATAAAACAGAAGGGACTTTTGATACACACAATGACATTGATGACAATCTCAAGCACTGTTTCAAATGAATGAAACTAGGCACAAAGTCTACACACTGAAAATTACTACATTTATATTAAACTCTAGACAATGTAAAACTATAGTCACTTAGGATCAGTGGTTACACTGGCCAGTGGTGGGAAAAGTGATTACTCACAAGGGGTATGTGGAGATTTTCTGCAGCAAGGGAAATTTTCTGTATATTTGTAGTAATGGTCACAGGACTGTATACATTTGTTAAGATTACAGAACAGATCTTGTGAAAACATAATTGACGAACTAGAAGACTGATCTAGAAAAAGACTCAATCCAATTTAGAGATTTAAAAAGTTGACTTTTTACAATCGGGGAAAGATATAATGCAGCACATATGTGAAGCAACAAAAGAGAGAATGAAGAAAAGAAAATGTTTAAAGACAAAATAGTCATGGTTTTTTTTAGTACAACGCACAAAATATTTTAATATCACAAAAAAATCAGAGTGATTCTCAAGCAGGATAAATGAAAATAAATGAACATCTATGCACACAATAGACAAACTGCAGAGTGCCAGATGCAAAGATAAATCAAAAGTAAAATGAGAGAACAGACATATTAAATACATCACATTGCTTCTCAACAATTAGTGACAAAATTAAATGGAAAAATCACTTTAAATTGAAGAAGTAAAGCCATTGTTGACTTAAAAATTTAAAGCCATAGTAAAGCATTTTGAAAATCTTGGTGTTGCTATAATGTAAAATTCATGACATATTTACAGTAACCTTTAGGCATTTTAATTCAAGTGTACATTAAATAATTTAATCCCATTAACAAAACAGAATTACAACTAAACCAATAAAAAGAGCAAAATAAGATAGATAAAACTTGATCAATCCAGGAAAGTAGAAATTGAGAATAAAATATCAAAGAACAAAATATTAAAGTGGAAAATATTATTGCATTAGATATTTCTTCTAATGCTATCCTTCTCCTAGCCCCCACCTCCTGATAGGCCCTGGTATGTGATGTTCCTCTCCCTGTGTCCATGTGTTACCATTGTTCAACTCCTACATATGAGTGAGAACATGCAGTATTTGGTTCTTCATTCTTGTGTTAGTTTGCTGAGAATGATGGTTTTCAGTTTCATCCACGTCCTTGCAAAGGACATGAACTGATTCTTTTTTTATGGCTGCATGGTATTCCATGGTATATATGTGCCACATTTTCTTTATCCAGTCTATCATTGATGGGCATTTGGGTTGGTTCCAAGTCTTTACTATTGTGAATTGTGCTGTCCCAAGAGCATTAGTTTTTGAAGTGGATTCTAATGCAGACTTCCTAGTGATTTATTACAAGTCAAGTATAAAAGACATTGAAGACAATTTTTTGATTGTCTCAATGGTTATAAAAGACACTCATTGATAGATGTATGTGATGGGCCACCAACACCAAGATCTGTTATATGTTTATAGAATATTATTCTAAACTTAAGCATCTGCAACTTACATCATTTTGGTGGGAGTTGAGATAGGCTATTCATCCTCCAATGACTATTTATAAGCTTAAAAATTCACTTACCTATTTCTATTCCCATTTCATTTGTGAGCAGGTTTTTAAATGCTGGCTTTTAAACCCACAAAATTTCTTTCTAAGCTCTTATTTGTACATCTTCTCCTCCTTAAATACTTTAAAATATATATTCGCTATCTCTACGTCTTCCTTAAACAGGAAAGAAGCAGCCTGGAGTGAAAGAGCATTTAAGATAAATGTGATTTATCTACAAAAACAGGACATTTGTCTGCAGACATAAGCAAAGCAAATTACTCAGTAGCATAATTGATTAAATAACTTACCCAACCCATTCCCTGAAAGCTAGAGTTTATACCCAGACACAGCCTCAAGATTTGGTTTTCTAAATACCCAATGTACCACAAGTTCAATCTTTTCAATTACATCTTAAGAGACTGCTGTTAATATTCCAAATATGGGCAGTTACTCTGATATTAGTATTTCTTTAAATCCCTGTGGTTTTATCATAGAGAATAGTTTTCTTCTAGAAAGCACTAAGTCAGCAAAAAGCCTAATACTTCACAAAACCTACATTTTTATTTTTTTCTTTCTTGAGAGAGAGAGAATCTTACTCGGTCCCCCAGGCTGGAGTGCAGTGGTGCAATTTCGGCTCGCTGCAATCTCTGCCTCCCTGGCTCAAGCGATTTTCTTGCCTCAGTCTCTCGAATAACTTGGATTACAGGTGTGCACCACCACAACTGGCTATTTTTTGTATTTTTAGTAGAGATGGGGTTTCACCTTATTGACCAGCCTGGTCTCAAACTCCGGGCCTCATGTGATCTGCCCACCTCAGCCTCCCAAAGTGCTAGGATTACAAGCATGAGTTACTGTGCCCAGCCCCGAACCTGCATTTTATGAGTGAATAGATTCTTACAAACAAAATAGCAAGTGTAATATGTTTTTTCACCCCCGGGAGAAATGTATTTGAGTAGAATTTTCTAGTGAGGATGGGAAAAAAGCTGAGGTTAAAGATGCCTGTTTCGGCATTTTCTAGAGAAAGTAAGGATTTCAACGTGATATTTTTCTTAGAATGTGTCTTGAATTAATTTGACATTAATTATTCACTTGATAGTCTAAATTACACACATTTTCTTTGCTTGAAAACTATTGTATTCCAAATACCCTAAGCATCTGCTATCTTTTGCACACAAGTCAACGGAAGATAGCACTGTAAAGCAAGAGCATTGCAAAAGAATGCTTCTAGTTTTCACATTCGGCAGCATAAAAAAGACACTAAGTAAAAAGATCCTTTTTCTCTCTTGTTTTTTGAAATGAAATATGTACTTTTGGTGCTGAAGCAAGTCATACAATATTTAATGGGAATGTATATGATGTCAACTTAAACCTTAAGAAAATTTTATTTTCATTTTAGTCACCCACAAATCCAACCTATGTCAAATTTAACATCATGTTTTTTGCCATGGGCTATTAAAAATGGCTTGTTTATAATCATGTTATCTTAAAAAACATGACTGTTGATTTGGAAAGAATTGAAGGTTTATAATCATTTCCAGATATATAGTCCTTGAGGTAAGCAAAGCTTGATTAATGAGTAAAGTGATCCAAAATGATAGTTTTGTGGTAAAAGGCTTTATGTTTCTAAAGTTGAGGACAACCTTTACAGGGTAGGAGCCTCCTTGGGGAAAGAGGATGCAGCAATGGAGAGCTGCCTGGGGCAGTCTTTGCAAGAAAGATTGCATGCATTTGTCTTGCTGTGTTTACCTAAGCAAATGGGGATACAATATTTGGTTTAGTATGATTGCTGAGTTAATTCCACAAACTAAAGTGAGTTCAACATTATCCACAGCAGGCTTTTCTTATTCCCAAATATTGTAAATAGGCTTTTCTACACTTTCTGTCAGATTAACTTTTCAAGAAAGAAAATAAAAATGCTTATTCATCTATCCACAGGTCATATAATTTCATTCCAGGCAGAGATTAGGCAAAATGATCGATTATTCATTCTAAATTGATCAAAGGCCTATTTTTCTGAAAAAATAAATAAATAAATAAATAAATAAGCATCTTATATAATCCTAGGATCTGCTAAAAATAACTGGTAGATAACTCAATTTATTGATTTCCATAGCAGATTTGGTTTCAATATAGATATTATTTCTTTATGATAGTCTCTTACAATGCATTTTCTTCATATTTTATCCATTCTATGAAGCAGAGAAAGACTGAATGTATCTAAGTATTTTAGAGAAAAAAATTAAACTTAGCAGTGCTTTGTTACTTAAAATGTGTCACAAAGCTAGATCAGTTAATGTAAAACAAAACACAGATTTCAAATATGGAGAGCAGTTATTTTAAAATGCTCTTTACAATATACTATAGAAATCCCCAGTTCTCTCAATACTCAGCACTCAATCAACTCTAAAGATAATTCTCATTAAGGAACTCTATTTTTTTAAGTTCATTTTTGTCAGGTATTTGACAATGATGGAAAAAGTAAAGTCAGTATTAACATTTTAGTTAAATGATTTACCAAGTAATACCTCACACCCTATAGCTAATTTACCCCAATTTTAAACTTTGAAGTAAGCATCAACCAATTTGTTAACTAACATAGTATTTCTCCATTGCCAATGAGAATATAGAAGAACTAAAATATTTAGTAAAATAAATATTTCAGGTTTTTAACTGTGTACAATAGAAATAAGTGAAGGTAGAGACATTTTTCCACTCAAAAGAATAATCTGATTGAATTGGTAAAGCTACTCATATTTGTTAAAATTCTAACATAATTTCCCAATTAATATAGCAATATATTTAACCAACTACAATATGTCAGATACAACTCTACTTACTAAATATATTCTGAGGTAAACAGACTTTGCCAAGATGCTCAAACATTTTAGTAAAACATATTAATTAATCATTAAAATAAATGTAAAATTATTGAAGTATTTACTATTAATAATAGTCCAACTTGGCTCAGTAATAAGTTGATGTCAACACTAACCACTTGAGTAGCTTTTGGAAAAGATATGTTCTATTACAATATTCTACTATATTTTGGACTAGCCTCTCATTTCCAAGTATTCAGCTCTTAAATTCTTAATTTATATATCAATATGTATAGCCTCAGTAGTATGCTTTGGATCTGTGTTCCCAACCAAATCTCTTGTCAGTTGTAATCCCCAATATTTGAGGTAGGCCCTGGTGGGAGGTGATTGTATCTTGGGTGTAGATTCTTCATGAATGGTTAGCAGCATTCCTCTGGTGCTGTTCTCATGATAGAGTTCTTATGAGATCTGGTGGCTTGAAAGTGTGTGGCACCTCCCTCCTCTCTCCTCTTCCTACTGCAGGTAGGTTAAGTGCTGCTTCCCTTTTGCCTTCTGCTGTTTTTGTAAGCTTCCTGAGGCCTTTCCAGAAGCAGAAGCCTCTGTGCTCTCTGTACAGCCTGCAGAGCCATGAGCCAATTGAACCTCTTTTCTTTATAAATTACCCAGTTTCTGGTATTTCTTCATACTAATGCAAGAACAGACTAATACACTCAGCTTATGCTAACAAGTTATGCTCTAAAGTGAAGTTGATTTTGGAGAGGTAGTCATATACCTAACTGATGCTTCACAATTTTGCATATGTAAAAACAGATATAAACTTTATATTTTATAACAAAAAGATATATCAGAATTAATAGATAATAAAAATACTATATTAATTTATTTAAGGAGATGTATACTACAGATATTAACATATATTCTAAATGTACAATATCTTGAATCACCAAATTGATACCAGAGTAAGAAACAGTATAATCTGATTTTCCTTTTCTATTTCCAGCATGAGACTCAAAGTGTTAAGAAAGTAATATAGATCATAAGGGTTGGACTGCAAAGAATAGATGACAGTGTTGCTAAGTTTCATAAAGTATTTTGACATTTGCCCATTTTATTTTACTATTACATCTCTAGCTCATTGGATATAACTCTGGTCTTCTGCAATTCTAAATGATGAACTAAGAGAATATGTATGAGATATTCAAAAGGAATATAGTGAGACGAATAACTGTAGAAGGGTATTTCATTTAAGATAAAAAGGAAATCATGTGTCTCAGTCACATTTAATTAATAGAAAACATCAGAATTCTGTCTTTGTAATTTTCCATTATATATAATTATCAACACAATTCATTGCAAACATGCTTTTTTTCTTTCAGCTTTTCCTTCCACACAAAGATTTATATATTACCTATTTTATTGTAATCAGTGAATTCACCATAAAATAGAAAAACATTCTTATTTCAAAAGTGAGGTTCAACAAGGAAAGTGAGTTATTCGGGTTATTAGAAAAGTTTAGATAAAATACATATGTCTTAACCTTCATTCCAATCTTCTTCCTACCTTACTACCTAATATTTTTTACCCATCTTTTGAACTGTGCCTTATCTGCCCTCTAAGAGTTAATATAAGGTCCACTTCTCTGGAAGACTTTTCTGACCCTCTACCATGATCATCCTCAGGCTTGCTTTCTCTTTCCTCTGTTCTCTGCTAGCACTTTTAACAAATCTCTGTAATCCTGTTTACTCTATTGTACTATGTGGTCCCCAAAAAGTAGTATATGAAGTATTTGGGAGAAGGTGCCATGTCTTATTTGTTTGAAATACTTACCCCAACTCTCAGCAGCCTTAAATTCACATGCTCTGAAATACACTGAATAAAGGAACAATATTAACTTTATTTTAATTTTTAAAGTACTGTGATAGTTAAAACAGGAACCACAGTAGAAAGAAGACTGGATACAAGCCTGCACATTTTTCCTCACATACAAAACAAAAACAACATATTGATCATCATCATTTTAAAATTTTGCTTATGAGAAAAAAACAATTCCAGGAATTGCTTCCTCAGAACCATGGTATACCCAACAGTGATTTTTCAATGCCAGAAATGCTAATTTACCAAGGCTATATCATCAATTGTTGAAGCAATTCTGTGAGGAGTGATGCCACTGCATGGCATGTTGGCAATTATTTGAGGAGTTATTTCAATAACTGCACAGCTTTTTGTCTGATTAATGAAAGTGCCAATGGATTTATAACTCCAGTTACAGAAATGTATCATTGGAGATTTGCTGAATGGTGTGTCATAAATTCCAGACACCTGAGAAATTATGACAGAATTTGATTAGAATGGCTACTTTCATCTCCCCTTTTTCACTAAATTCACTCCTCATTATCTACTGCTAGCACTGCCTGTTCTAAAAAAGAAGGGAACTGTTAGTAACAAAATACTCTGCTTGCTAAAGTTATTTCTTTCATTGTCCTCACTACCTAAATTTTCTTGTGGATAATATTTAAACATGCCAAAGCATATTCAAAGAGAAATAATGTCAGAGGAGAAAGTTTCTGTGAAGTCTGTAATGTTTCTTGTGATGAGGACAGATCCAAAAATACTGAGAAACAAAGCAATAACACTCAGCAAAATAGAAGTTATGGGCCAAATATTTTATGCATTGTTAGGATGGAAGCTTCAGGCTGAATGTAAATAGATGCATGGAGCAGGAATTATTGTCTCATAACTCAAAGCTCAAGATATCCAGATATGATTACGAAAGTACAAATATCTTTGTTGCTTCTCTTAAAGAATAATATGTTACATTTTAAGATGAATCTAAAAAAGCACTACTCATTACCTTCAAATAATTTCAAACTTTTATTTTCATTAATACAATGAAATACCCTATTGAAAACACACAAATTAATGTCTTAAATATAGACTATATTACATATACATTATTATCCTACACTAGTATTATCTCAAGAGATTATCAGTTTCAAATACACTTTTTCTCCTAAAATGTGAAAATTTCTTTTGGAAAAATAAAAGATTGTTGAGGATCTTAATTACCAATAAATTGTCCATGGAAAAAAATTCAATAATAGGAATCCAAAGATAACCAGGCTTTGATATCCAAAGATAACAATTTGATCTCCTTGATACAAACCAAATAAAAAGCAAATCCCTCTCTGTACTTCCACAGTTACTGCAGCCCTAGTCACAATAGCTGAAACCTGGAATCTATGTAAGTACATATCAATGGATGATTAGATTAAATATGTGGTGTATATACACAGTAGAATATTGCAAAGCTATAGAAAAATGTCATATACATACACAATAGAATACTGTAAAGCTATAAATGAAATCCTGTAATTTGCAGAAACATGGATGGACCACGAGGGGATTATGCCAAGTGAAAAAAACCAAGCATGGAAAGACAAATATTGTACATTCTCACTCATAAGTGGAAGCTAAAAAAAAGTGGATTTTATGAAGATAGAGAGTCTACTGGTGGTTACCAGAGGCCAGGAAGTGGAGGAGAGAGGGGATGATAAAAGAATTACTGGGTACGAAAATACACTTAGATAAAAGAAATAAGATCTAGTGTTCAATATATTGATAGAGTGACCAGAGTAAATAATAAACTATTGTATATTTGGGAAAAAAAAAGGCTGAAGATAATAATTTTAATCTTCCCAGCCTAAGAAAAAAAAGATATATTTTACGGTAACAGGTATTTTAATTACCCAAATTTTATCATTATACATTATATGAATGTATCCAAATATCACATGTACCATCAAAATATGTACATTATGTATCAATTTTTAAATATTCTCTCAAAAACTGAGTCAGTTCAAAGGGATAAACATAGAATGAATCCCACTTTATAACAATAGAAGCAGATTATTCAAAGACTAATCTGTTTATAATTAATTTAGACAAAAATAGAAGCAGGTCTCAGAGACAAATTGATTTTCCTTCTTCCAACTTACACCATATATCAAGTCTCTAAGAATTACGACCTAAGCCACCGTGCACATTTTAGTGAGTATCAGAAAAAACCCTGAACTATATAGTAGGGAAATACACCAGGAGAGACATGACCCATTCACAATAATGGACACCAGCCCAAGACTTCTAATGAACTGTGTTAAAGAAAAACTTCTCTTCCCAGGTCCCCGAGGGGCGTAGTTTCAAAGGTAGGAGTTACTCGGCTCCACACCTCCATCTGGAAATGTAAAGTTCTTTGTCTGGGTCTCCCCTCCCCGCAACCCACCACGAGGGCTAGGTAGAGAAATCCAGGTGAAGCTCCTTTCTCTCAAAAACCCTCGGAAAGCTCTGGGAGAAGGGGGCTGTTACTTAGAGTTGTGGATTAAGTAGCCAATCCGGTATCAGAGTCAAAGATCAGTCACTCCAGAGGAAATCTGAAAGATTTCTTCTCACTGGACTAGCTCAAGGGTTAAAATCTCGCTGCTCCCTCCCTGTATGGATTCCTTCTCTGGATCTCTTCCCACAGCAACACGGGAGTTCTCTCTCTCTCTCTCTCTCTCTCTCTCTCTCTCTCTCTCTCTCTCTCTCTCTCTCCCTCCTCTCCCCCCCCCCCCCCCAATAAATCGCTTCTCTGCAAAACTCCTTGGGTCCACAGTAACTCACCGTGCCTCCAGGTCCCTTCCCCATTCTTCAAGGTAAGAGAGGCCAAGAACCTCATCAGGGAACTGGGAGCATCTTTGGGACACCCCTGCCCAAAGATGCTCCCAGTTACACCTCCACCAAACCTCCTGCGGTAATAGCCAAAATAATAGTGTTTATCGTATGCCTGGTACTCTTCTACACACTACATGTGTCAGTACAACCTTTCTCAGAACAGTCCTATGAACCCAAGGCTAATAGTATCCCATTTTACAGGTGAGAAAACTGAGAAACAGATTGAACAGTTAATACGTGATGGAGCAGAAACCTATAGTCTGGCAATCTGGCATCATAGTCTGTACTCTTGTCCTCTCGGGTAGACAGACCTCAACAGCATCATTCTTCAAATAAGCCTGTGCAGAAGCTACTCAATAATTTATCTCAGTTAAATTTTCTCCAACATGCATTTCATTCATCATAGTTACAGGAACTGACATCTCCTTGATACCTGGCCACTTCCTTTCACTTTCTGTTTCTTTACCTCCTATCTCTTCTTTTCCCCACATTCTCGGGTTCACAGTATTTTAAATGTTACTTTTTCAAAATGCAAGGATTTCAAAATTATTTAAAGAAAGAAGAAACTATTCCATCATTGAAATCTGTGGGACCCAGCAGGACAAGTAGAACAATATCCTTTCGCCACATCCCTAATCTGGAATAGGCATTCATTATTTAAGAAATCAGCTAGGACTCTTGCCTTTTAATATTTTGTTATTGAAAAGAGGAAAACATAGAATTCAAAAAAAGTATAGGTGATTTCTATCCCTTTACAAAACCTCCAATGAGTATGCATTGAAATTTCAAGGCAGCAATAAATATAAATAATCTTTACCATTTTATGAAGGAGTCTTCTGAGTGTTACATTCAGCAATCACCACTAGTCAAAATACAGGCAAACCAAATTATCAAAACTGATTTTCTATTAATTTTAGCTAAAATGTAATTTATATTCCCTTAATATGGCTAATGAAGTGAATAGGAAGGAGAAATAGAGAATAAAACAGCATGTGATGTAGTCATATCGTATAATCTCTGTGTGAAATACAGAGATTTCCCTTCCCTATTCCACCTCGATCCTGGAAGGCCAGTAAATAGGACACATTTCCCTTCTTCCATATCTGAAGCCTAAAGAGAAAGCTTAAAAGAGAAGGGGAAAATGATGAGTCCTTCTATTGCAAATGTGACAGAACCTCTCTAATGTAATGCTAAGTATAAACAAGGTAACTTGAGCCTCTAAACCCGGGTTGGAGAAAACATATAGATTTCCAAATAGTCTCAGCATTTTCAGAAACAAAACCCATAAAGTTTCAAAACTCCTTGAGAATGGAATTCTCAACAGGAAACTGGGTCAGAATCAGGGAATGCAAATGAAAGAACTAAGTGAAATACAAGGCAAACTTGCCCAGTAGGCCTCACCAGCCATTGAATAAAATGAGGTTCAGAAAAACCAAACGAGGGTAGTAAAATACCTCATGTTACTATCACTGCAGTGATAATGCCTTGTAGCCAAAAGACCTAACCTTGCGTGGTTCATAACACATGGTGTAAGATATTTATATGTGCATTTCTTAGGGCCTCATGTTTCTTTGACAGTTATGATACTAAATGAAGTAAGAACACCCCCTAAAGAGGGACAAGAATCTCGTCCTCTCTGTCATTTCTGAAGTTGTATCAGATGGCCTTCATAGCCTAAAACAAACCTGAAACAATTAATCTCAATTATCAAAGTTCATTTAATTACAGGGATTTTTCACCCTCCTGGAAGATACATGGCAGTTAATAATTCTGTCTCAGTATGTATACCAAGTTCACTCCGGCATCTAATGTTCTGGAGCAAATGTGTGTGTAGGCGTATGTATGCACACTGGTGTGTTTGGTAAGACTTTGTGTACATTTGTACATTCGATGTTTTATGAGGCTCATCACAGGATTTATAAAGTCTATAACGGTGACACTGATCACTTTGATTTACTATATAGGAGATTCCCTTCTGTGCTCTAAGCACAGCATTCATAGGTGATTTTTTTGCTCTATATTCTTATATGCAATAAAATGTTACTTATTTTTATTTTTGTAGGAGCTATTTCTAATCAGGACACAAAGTTTGAGAAAAGAAACATCTACATAGTCCATGTTCAGAAGTTTATCTTTTTGTTTGTTTGTTTTGAGACAGTCTCGCTCTGTCACCCAGGCTGGAGTGCAATGATGTGATCTTGGCTCACTGCAACCCACTTCCCGAGTTCAAGCGATTCTCCTGCCTCAGCCTCCCAAGTAGCTAGGATTACAAGATACAGGCAGGTGCCACCACGCGCAGCTAATTTTTGTATTTTTCATCGAGATGGGGTTGCACCTTGTTGTCCAGACTGGTCTTAAACTCCTAACCTTGTGATCCACCTACCTAAGCCTCCCAAAGTGCTGGGATTACAGGCATGAGCCACCGTGCCTGGCCTAGTTTATTTTAACAGAGCCATTTAAAACATAGTTTATAACACTTAAGAAAGACTGTGAATGCTAAAAGGCACATATATTTTTCATGTTACGACATCCATGACTGTAACATTTAGTATAGTTTTAGAATGTCTTGTCACATCATTAAATTACATCTAAAGGTTTTGTAAGACTAGATATTATTTACATCAGATTTTAACAGAATCTTCTCAGGGAAAAACAAGGGGTTACATAATAAACTATCTTCAGTATGAGAGATAGGCAACCTCTCCTATAAGAATTTCAAATGACTCTTTTAAAAATGAACTGATTTAGAAGAAATTTCTATCCCTTCTTTTAGGCAGGTCTTGGGTTTCTAAGTCATTTCATGCTTCATGTCCCATTCCCTTTGATTAATTACAAGGAATTCAAATGTGATACTGGGAGCCTACTCACTTAGATGACCTGGAGAGCAACTAAGTGTCTCTTTTCTAGAATACAGATACTAATGCTGGAAATACAAAAGGTTCTATTAGGGCCTGTTTTGTGGAAAGTCAACTTGTATTAGCCTACCTTCCATTTTAACACAAAGCAAAAAAACCACAAAATCTAAATTGAAAAAGCTTCCAAATGTACTATTGCTTTTCCTTTGCCCGTGAAGCGGGCCCTTCATGGTCCCTGCAAGGATGCAGCTCAATTTTATCCGTTGAGTCTCAAATGAAATACTAATTCCTCAAAGTGGCCGTACAAGGCCCCAGAACTAAAGTACTGTTTATTTCCCTCATTATTCCCCATCCAACTCATTCCTTATATTTTTATTGCATTTACATCTGCATGAATTACACATTAGGTAATTGAAAGGATTCACAAGCATCTGTAGGATATACTAATAAAGGTTTTAATAAAGGTAAAGGGTGTAGCACAATGGGATTTAAAAAGCATAGGTAAACATCAAAGTGATTTGACATGTCCAGGTGCATTTTCCTGAACCTTTCCTTAGTTGCTCTGGATGTTCTTGTCTTCAGATTACAAATCACCAGGATCCATGCAAGACTCCTCTGTGTCAAGGCACAAGTTCACTGAGGAGTCTTTTATTCTTTATGGGTCACACAGCTAAAACCAGGCTGTGTAACTAGTCAAGCCAGATATAAACTATCAATCTATTTTACTACACAATGTAGACATTTTACTACTACACAATGTAGACAAGATGTTACAGGGTGCCTCCAGGGGAGTTTCAGACTTTATATAATACACCATAAATAACTATTTAGTAAACTTACACCCTATGCTGGCCAAAGGATTCCTATCCTGACCGGACTTCTAGTCCTCCGTGGAGATAAGAATAGAGCTACTACATATCAGCTTCAAATTAGTCCATCTTTACATAATATCAGCCTTTTTTTTGCTTTGCATCTATTTATAATATTTACTATCCATTATTGTCTTGGGCCTGGGGACAAAAAACAAATAGAGGTTCCAGGTAAATGGTCTGACTCATTCTTTTACTACCTCTAAATATTCCAGCACTAGGGGGAACCACCAGTGCAGATCTCTAGTCTGTGAATACACTTAGGCTAACGGATGTGAAAACCATTGGGCTGCAAGGTAAGCTGTCAGAGGACTGATCCAAGAAAGAAGTAGGTTTAGGGTCATTTGAGCAGGGAATACCAGGGTCCTGGATATCCAAAGCAATGATATTGGGATTGTTAATTTCATATACTTGGCCTTGCAATTTCCTCACCCCATGAGGAGGGGCAGAACCAAAGGAGAACTTGAATGTAGCCCTGCAAAACATGAGGGTTAAGGTAGGGGCTCAGGCCCTCAAGTGTTTTACCAGTACTATCTCTCTTCTATATTAATAATAGCAGCCTGCCTAACTATAGGAACTATGATGATTTTCTGTACTATTATGAGCCCAGTTTTTAGCAGAGTGCATAGTGGGTACCCAATCAGTGTTGAATGAATATATGGGTTAAATGAATGAATGAATGAATGACAGAAGCAAAACAATTTGTTACAATATAAATCTATATTGGGAATGTCATTTTCAGATATGACATTGGAATATAGAACATGGTTAGGAATAAGAAGATTGTAGATTAACTCATAGACTCAGTTCTTATGAACAAACTACTGCTATTAATAGAGCTATTTATGTTCAAAGATTAAAACGGATTCACATCAGCTGTATAACTTGAGAATTTAGGTGTATAATTTATCTCGGTGACAAAACTAATGAATTAGTGATATAAATGGAATATTAGAGATGCAGCTTAAAATTTTACTGAATGTTTTATTTAAAACTTGATGTACTGTGAAAATAAATCTTTAAAATATGGTTCTAAATCAAACTGTAAATAAAAATATAAAGCATAGCAGTCTGTGAGACCGAGGAGGGAAGATGATTAAATGACCATGGCTAAACATCCTGCATGGAAAAGAGGGGAAGCTTGAAATAAGGACAGAGAAAGGCTAACAAAAGGAGAAGTAGAAAGGGACATTTTATTATAGTCTGGTGTCACCACCATCAATATTTATTGTGTTTGGCCACTCTGTACTTTACATTATAGAAGGTGCTATGAGTAACTGTTCTATCAACACCAGTGTTGCTGAATCATCTGAAACTGAATTTGGGCCAGATAACAGTGAATTTGGTTGTCCTAAAAAGTTATTTTAGCTCTTTATAATGAACGAGGAAAATGAACAGTTTCAGACTAGATACTGTTGCAAAGCCAAAAGCTGTTTGTAGCAATCATTCAGACATTTTGGCTTTTAAAAAATCTAGTAAATATTGTTCATCTGTATTTTGTCTATGTCCATCTCCCGCCCACATTTTATTCTCATAGGAATTGTTTGCTACCTTTTAAAACTATATCTGTGAATGAAATTTCAACAACTCCAAATTAAATTTTCTCTGCTGACATCTTTCTTCCATATTTGTTTATGCTTATCTATCACAGTGTTGTTTTGTGTCTCAGTCCAACTCCCACTTCTGCTATTCCTCAGATATTTTGCAATTCACCTACATAAAAGGGGGGAAAAGACTCCCTGAAGATATTCATTAGATCTTTATTCATTTTTCAAGTATTCCACACAGGTGTTTTATTCTATTTCAAATTGTAAATGTCAAAAGCCTGATACGTTATCCCTAGTGAAATATAATCAAAGATATTTTGTTTCTTTCTTTTCTTTTTTTGCTTTTCTTTTCTTTTCTCCGCTTGATTTAGCTTTTTTGCATGAAGGATTCATGCCACATACACTCTGCCCATCCAGTTCCTCAAGTTTCAGCTCACATTCCTCTCAACACAAAACTCATTTTCTCTCTTAACGGCCTTTGCCACACTTTACTGTTCATATGATTATTTGTCCATTGAACTTCAATTATCAAGTGACTTCCCTTTTATTTTGAATTATTATTTTTTCTTCAATATTGCTCCCAAGTACACTATTTCTCTTTCTATAGCATAAATACAGTTTCACTAACCAGATCATTAGCTACATTTTGTGAGAAACCTTACCTCCTATTTCTTATTCCTACATAACACAGCAAAAAGCTGCGAGCACAGTAGCAAATCAGGCGTTTTAAATTTTGACATTTTGGTTACCAACACATTTGGATAATGCTTCATATTTTGAAAACTGATTCTATGTAGTCAAGTTATTAAATCCCATAACAACCCTTTAAATAATCAGTCACATACTAAGGGTGACGGAACAGAATTCTAGAAAGACTATGTTACACAATAAGTGAAAGAAAAAGAAGCAAACCTAAGTCATAAGACTCCAGTGCAGGAACCTTCCTACACTGTTGGAGAAAACAGAGAAATTACATGCTCTGATATTGGGGTTGAACATGTAAATACCAACACTGCCGTAATGATATTTAGCCAAGAACTCACAGATGTGCACCCCATGAACAGATGAAAACAGCATAGCTAGAGATAAGGCAACATCTGTGTCGTTAACACAGACTCACTTTTCAAGGTACACTGCATCTGTGCTGCCTTTAAGGTGGTTTTATTAATACACTAGGTGATAGGTATATAAAGCATAAGATTCATAAAATGCAAAAAAAAAAAAGTCACACCAGTGGAAAAAAACTGAAAACATTTATGTACATGGTTTATATATATCCATCCAAATGTTTATTTATTCTCTTCTATGCATCTCCTCTAAATAGCTATGAAGATGAATATGCTTATTACAAGAAAGAATACAGGTATATTTGGATATGGGAAGTACAGTGGCCACATAAAAACTGCATGATTTATAAAAGTAAAAACCTAATTTTTCACTGATGCATGTTGCAGGATTGAATGGTCATCACTGTTTCCTCTCTCCTTGATAGAGGCTAGTGCCACTCTCCTCATTTAACAGATAATTAAATTGCTAGGCCTCAGGTGATAAACAAAACTAATGGCACAGTAGAAAGGAGTTTGGGCCATGTAACTGCCAGTTTTCCAATTGTACTATAAAATAAAATTCCACTTTGGAGAATAGCATCCTGACTCAAAGGTATCCTGATTATTTGTATAAGTTGAGATCTCTTTTGTATGCAAATCTGATTGGTGTCAGGTCAAGAAAATAAACAGTCAAAACATTCTGTTGTTTCTTCTGACTTGATTGGAAAAAATTTATTTTGCTAAGGCTCAAGATTTTCTTATTTTTCCATAATTCCAAGCTTATGCACTTGAATAAAGGAAATGTGTTTCATTGTCCTTAAAATATTGGAGGTATAACCCCCTCTTGAAAAACACTTCCCATTTGAATCTATAGAGAGTTATCTTTAAAGATTCCCACGATTAAACATAGCACATAATGATAAATGGATGATAAATCTGTGGTAAATGCTTCATTAACTTCGTATTGCTATTAAGTTAATGCCAGAAATCATGTTAAGGCTCTGCCTGATTATGAGTCAAAATGCTATATACCACTTCTTCTTCATTGCTAAGCCCCCAGAACCATTCTTTACTAGGTTCATTACATCCTTTTCTATTCTTTGTTTGGCTTCTTAAGTTTTAAACTTGTTTATTTTATATATCTCCCGGTACATTCATTTGCTTGTTTTATTCTATAATTTTTTATCACTCAATTGACTTTAGCTTCATATCCTTATACTCTATTTCTCATTCTGCCTTTGATGTCATGTAAATGCTACCTATGAAAATCAAAGCAAAGCTTCAATGACTTAGCAGAATAAAGCTCATAAAGCTTTTGTATGCTCACTAGATAAACTTTAAGACACTCATAATATGTAAAATTAATAATATACAGAGAAGCAAACAAAGAATAAGCCAAACACACAAGTGATTAAATTAAATCTGGTAATATATTTGGTACATGGTATGTCTTTCATCTATATATATGTGTGTATATATACACACATACACATATATATTTACATTTCTTTACGTATGTCTATATGTCTTCAAATCTATGTATATAGCATACTTGTGCTATGGTTTTATTTTCTTTCATATCTAGGAATTCTTGTATATAATATTATGTATACTATTTTGCATTTTCTTTTTTATTTGGCTATTTATCACAAACATTTTTCCATTTCAATAAACATTTTTTGGCAATGTCATATATGCCATCAACTTATTGGTTTCTTCTTAATTCCTCAAACATCTCAAGCATACTGAATTCTCAGACATCTGAACTTGCTCTTTCCTCAGCCTTTGCTTCTATTTCCCACAAATAATATCATCTCTTGGTCTCTTGCTTCATTCAGGTCTCTCTCAAATATTGTTGCCCTACAGAGAGGTTTTCCTTGAGGACCTGGTATGCTATTCATTCTCACTGCATCCTTTATCACAATAACTGCATACTCCCTGACATTATGTATTATTTGTATCATGTAGTAAATTTCTGTTGCTTTACTTTTTATCTCGCCACCAGAACGTAAGCTATACCAAGGCATGGGATTTGCATGTTTTGTTTACTACTCTTTCCTTGATGTTTAAAAAAGTTTATAGCACATACTAGACAATCAGTTTTAAAAGTCAACGGTTGAGTGAATATTATTGCAATGCACAACTTCAGTAATAACTCATTTTTGTAATACAATGACTTAGTTTTTTGTAAAACTTCCCAAATTGTCTTCTAATGGAAAGTGGGATAAATTCCAACATCAAATCCAATTAGCAACCAACCTCCCCACCTTAACAATGCTTACCTTTGATGATAGTTAAAAGGGGTAAGCACATCTGTCCCAGTGAAATTTCAGGAGGTTTTCCTTTTATAGTTACCCAGTATTGTTCATTGATAACTTCCTAGAAGTTAGATTGTAAATTTGTTTCTCAATTATATTGATAGTTAAAGTTATTTTGTGTAGGTTCGTAGACTCAATTCCAGTCTTCATATATGTGTTTTATTATGTATTATTCTTTCAAATTTTTCCAAAGACCTTAAAGACAGGTATTACGGGATTTTTCCAAGTGTTGTTACATGTTTCTGTTGATTTTTTTTAAAAAAACTCATAAGATAATATAAAATACTCAACAATTATTTAGTCATTTATTTGTTGCTTGCTAATTGTGCCAGCTGTGAATTCTAACAAGCAAGTAAGCACAAAAACAACTAAGGTAGGCCGGGCACGGTGGCTCAAGCCTATAATCCCAGCACTTTGGGAGCCCGAGACGGGTGGATCACGAGGTCGAGAGATTGAGACCATCCTGGTCAACATGGTGAAACACCGTCTCTACTAAAAATACAAAAAATTAGCTGGGCATGGTGGTGCGTGCCTTTAATCCCAGCTACTCGGGAGGCTGAGGCAGGAGAATTGCCTGAACCCAGGAGGTGGAGGTTGCGGTGAGCCGAGATCACGCGATTGCACTCCAGCCTGGGTAACAAGAGCAAAACTCTGTCTCAAAAAACACAACTAAGTTAGAAGATAGGGAGTTTCAGCAGATGATTTCAGGGAAGTTTATGTTGAGTAGTAAAAATTATCTTGCTAAATATATTCCTTCCTATACTGAACTATGATATTCAACTCAGCAAAAAATTTTCATCTATTATTCATAATAATGTGCACTAACACATTTTTATCACTTGAGGCATGAAGCAGATAACTACAAACATGTGGAGTGAGGCTGTATGTTAAACTCTAAGTTCCTGGAGGCAAACTCCTTGGATTCAGATTCCACATTTCTATATGATTATTATTCAGAAATACTAATCTTATTTATGACCTTAAACAGGTTAACCAAACACTAATCTATGTCAGTTTCCTCATTTATAAAATGAGAGTGTTTACAGTACATTCCTTATAGGATTGGTAGGAAGACTTAAAATACATAAAGTGTTTTTAATAAAATGATTTTAAAGTACTTAGAATACAAGTACTTAGAACTAAGTACTTAGAATAAAAGATATAAAATACTGTGCTTGAAATGTAGTGTTTGCTATTATATTTTAAAAAGTAAATGTTAGTGATTATTTAAGTTGACAGGACACGTTTCATTCTCAAAATAAATAAATTTAACATTAACAAATGTTATTTGCAATATGTCTCTAGATGTTCTAAATGAGGACTTTGAGACTATCTGCGAATCCTCCCACCATTATTGTATCTCCTTTTTGAATCAGAATTAATAAAAAGCCCACAGTAAAAAGGTCAATCCATGTAAGAGCTGAAAGAAACATAAAAAAGGAGAGAAATATAGTAAGAACAAAGTGAATAGGGGCTATAGAAATAAAATCTTACAGAGGGAGGGTTAGGCCATTTGGCAGGAATAAGCTTAAGAGAGTGTTGAAGAGAAACTATGTAAAGATAACTGGGAAACTGAACCATGAAATCCAGGAAGTATTGCTAGAATTCTGACTTAGATTCCTTTTAATATACTTCAAGAGACCCAAGTAAATAATAAAAGTTGTTCTCATCCTACCTCTTGTTTTGCACAACATGTAAGTCTAAATATCAATATAAGTCTAAAATATCAATAGTGTCTGCCTAAAATATTTATAATTGTTGAGTTGTCACAGCATGCCATACAGGTGAGATCATAGATAAGCAACTATGTGCTTGGACTGCAACAGCCCTCATGCCTTGCTCTAATCCCAGAGCATAAAAAAAAAAAAAAAAATCAGACAACAGAAAACATATTATAAAGCTACAATAATCAAGACAGTATGGTTTGGTAAAAAAAAATTAGGCAGATAAATGGAACAGAAAGCCCAAAAACATAACTACATTAATATTGTCAAATAATTTTTGACAAAGGCAATACAATATAGCAAAGATAGTCTATTTGACACAGGGTATTGGAACAAGTGGACATCTACATGCAAAAAAAATATGAATATAGATACAGACTTTAGACCCATTGCAAAAAAATTTAAGTCAATATGGGTCATAAACCTAAATGTAAAATACCAAACTACAGAACTCTTAGAAGAAGACATAAAAGAAAATCTGCAGAACTGTGGCTTTGTTAATGACTTTTTAGATGCTACACCAAAGGCACCATACATGAAAGGAATGATTCATAATCTGGACTTGATTAAAACTAAAAACATTTGTGCTGTAAATGGCATCATGTAAAGAACAAAAAGTCAAGCTGCAGAGTGGGAAAAAATATTTGCAAAAGACATTATCAGATACATGACTATTATCTAAAAATACAAAGAACTTATAAAGCTCTATAATAAAAAAATTAATAACTTAATTTTTAAAAAATGGGTTAAAGACTGAAACAGACACACCTCACCAAAGGAAATATTCAGAGGGCAAAAAAGCAAATCATAAATGCTTTACACATTATATCATCAGAAAAATGCAAATTAAAACAATGATATACCACCATACACCTATTAGATGAGCAAAATTCAGAACCCTGACAACATGATCAGCTGAGGATACAGAATAATGGAAATTCTCATTTATTGTTGGTAGGAATGCAAAATGGTATAGCCACTTTGGAAGACAGTTTAGTGGTTTCTAACAAAAGTATATATACTATTATTATACAATCCAGTAGTCATGCTCCTTGTTACTTATTCAGTGGAGCAGAAAGTTTATGTTACTAACAACAACAACAACAACAAAACAACAACAAAAAACTCCGCAAATGAATGTTATAGAAAATTTTTTTGGAAAATGCCAAAACTTGGAAGGAACCAAAACATCTTTCAGTATGTGAATGAAAAAATGAACTGTAGTACATCCAAGCAATGAAATATTATCCAATGCTAAAAATAAATAATTTATCAAGCCATGGAAAGACATGAAGGGAACTTAAATATTTATAACTAAGTGAAAGATGTCAGTCTGAAAAGGTCACCTACTATATGAATCCAACTATATCATATTCTTGAAAAAGTAAAACTGTGAAGACAGTTAAAAGATCAGTGGTTGCCATAGATTGGGAAAAGGGATGAATAAATAGAGAGAGTACAGAGAAGTTTGAAGGTAGTGAAACTACACTGTATGATGGTACAATGGTGGATATATGCCATTAGGTATTTGTTCAAACCTACAGAATAGACCGCACCAAGAGTGAACCCTAATGTAAAAGATGGACCTAAAGTAATAATGTGTCAACATAGGTTTATCAATTTTAATAAATATACCACTCTAATGGAGGATGTGGATCATGGAGGAGGTTATATATTTGTAGGGGCAGAATGTATATGGGAAGTCTTTGCACTTTGAGTTCAGTTTTGCTGTGAAACTAACACTTCTCTGAAAAATAAAGTCTATTAAAACAATCAAATAACAACAAAAGAAGACAGCTATTGCTCCTCTTCTGCAAAGTATTGAAGAATACTGAAAATGGTAAATATGTAGATAAATATAAGATACACGTATTCTATTTTCTTTTTATAAAAATATTAAATATTTAAAGCAAAAATATTTAAAAATATGTGGTGGAGTTTGTAACACATGCAGAATGAAAATGTATAGCAAAAAATAGCACAAATGATGGAAAAGGAAAATGAAAATAAATTGTGGTTTGTTGGGCTATATGTAAAGTGCTATACAATCATTTGAGGGTATATTATAACAATTGAAATTAATGTATCAAACCAAGGGGCAGCTATTTAAAAAGAAAACAAAAAATATAGATGAGATAAACAGAAATACAGAAACAATACTTATTCTAAAAGACTGAGAAAAAAACACATGACAAGCAACAACAACAGATGACAACAAAAAAATGTTAGATTAAGCTTATCAGCCATCACATTAAATGAAAGTGGGCTAAATATTTCATTAAAAAGCAAGAGTTATTATCTTAGCTATGCAAACAGATTAAAAAACAATTTTCAAAAAATGCACATTAAAAATAAAGACACAAGATTAAAAGCAAAAGTGTGGTTAAAAAAAACAGTCACACAATCACAAATCAAAAGAAAGCTGGAGTCGCAGCTGTATTAATACTAGAAAAAGTAAAATGTTGCCTTCACGACCAAGACTATTATTAGAGATAAAGAGAAATCTTTAATAATGTTAAAAGTCAATTCAAAGTGAAAATTATCCTAAATATATAAGTACCTCATAACAGAACTTCAACATACATGAAAAGCTGAAGAGCATAAGTGAAGAGAAAGAAAGACAGAAACAGTTTCATAATTATGATACGATAATTTCAAAAGTTGACACAAGAAGTGATATAAAAAGACAAAAAAACTATAAGCATTTAGAACGTTGAACAACATTATTTGTATTAGGGTTCCTCAGAGAAAATGAAGCAATAAGAGATGTAGATATAGATATATAAAATTTATGTGTTATAAGAAATTGGCTCATGGGATTATGTAGGCTGAGAAGTCCCAAGATCTGTAGTTGACAGGCTGGAAACCTAGGAGAGCCAGAGGTGTAGTTCCAGTCTGAGTCTGAAGGCCTGAGAATCAGGAGAGCCAATGGTGTCAATTTCACTCCAATGGCCTAAGAAAAACGTATGTCTTAGCCCAAACAGTCAGCAGGTGAACTCTCTTGTTCAGCTGTTTTGTTCTATTCAGGTCTTCAGTTGCGTGAATGATGGCCACCCACATTAAGTAGGAAAATCTTCTTACTCAGTCTAGCTATTAAAATGTTAATCATCCAGAGGCCAGCCTCAGAGACACACCCATGAAGTTTAAACAAACATCTGGGTACCTCCCATGGCCCAGTCAAGTTGACACATAAAATTAACCATCACACTCTCAATCACTCAAACTAAACTAAATATTAAAACTTATACTCAATACCTGGAAAATGCACATTTTGAAGTGTACATGGTGTATTCATTGTAATATAAATTTATTGTTGTAAGTTTATTTGTTCTAAATCAACCTTTCTTTGCCTTGCTCTTTGATACTGGAATTGGACCCTTAAACATTTTTCCTTTTCCAGTTTGCTTGATGTTAGGTTTTCCCAGTAGTGGCTACTGAAGGGATACTGCAAGTCTCACACAGGAAATGGGGATTTTTCTTTATCCATCCAATGTGCTATTTGCTATCCTGTAGATCAGCGCCAAATGATGGGGTACATTAAGCATTCATTACAACCCCCCCAAAAAAATAAATAAAAATAAAGTCTAACTGCAACCAACACTTACCAGCAAGCTGTGTTCCTGAGGCAGCTGCAATCTATTTCAATCGAATTATTACCCACAATCATAACATGCCATTTTGCTTTTTCTTACCTTTTTATTGCGAAGTATAAAAGGCAAAAAAGCAAACAAAATAAAAATGTCCAATTCAATAAATTATTGCCAAAAATCCTTCAAGTAACCAAGAATAAAATATAGCCAGCACCCCAGGGTCCCCCTTGATTTCCCTCCTTACATGTTTTTCATATGATTTTGGCTATTTAAATATCTTCTTTGGAAAGTACTTATTTTAGATTCTGGGATATGAATCTAAAGTATCCTCCCTATTTTTTCTCAATAGTACACAGTCATATCTCTTTTTATTTTGCTTCACTTTATTGCCCTTTGCAGATAGTGTGTTTATTATAAACTGAAGCTTTGTGGCAACTCTACTTCATGTAAATGTATGGGCACTGAGGGATCTGTGGGGATCACTCCCGTGTGAGGCCCCTAGGAAATGGGCCTCACCGTATGGTGAGCTTGAGCCCGGACACAGATCCCCGGTTGGGGGAGTCGAGCTGAGGGAAAGCAGGAACCAAGAGAGGGACTATGCTATTCAAAATAATTAACAAACATTACTTTATGGATATGAGGACTTGGGAGGCATTGTGTCCACTTTCGGCTCCTTATGGTTTATTGCTTGATTGTGTTCATTTTGGACCCTTGTTACCTTCATTGTAAAATATTAACTTAAGTATTTACACTTGGTAACTTACCGTAACTTACTGGGTGTAACTGTAACTTATTTACCATAACTTACTGGGGTAACTATAACTTGCTTAACTTAAGTATTTACAATTGTTAAGTACTTACTGGGCATAACTTACTTGCTGGGTGTAAGTTACTTGCCTTGACTTACTGGGCATAACTTACTTACTGTAACTTACTGGGCGTAACTGACTTATTGGGCTTAACTAACTTACTGGGCGTAACTTAGTGGGTGTAACTTGCTTACTGTAACTTAAGTATGTTGATCTGGTGTAAACAACATTATCTTCAGAAAAGTATATAATGGAACATATTGCAAAAATAAAATTGCTGCTTGGACATAGCCTAAGCCAGCCCTCCAGACTCCGCTTTTCTATTTTTTTTCACTTCCGCGCACTCTCTCCCTCAGGTTGAACGAGACATCTACATTGGCGGTCTTGGGGACTCCCGCAGGTCGGTAGCCCCCCAGCAAACGTGCTGGACCCCAACAGGGCACCATTTATTCAAAAGCATGTGTTCACTTTGTGTCTATATGTCACATTTTGGTAATTCTTGCAATAGTTCAAACCTTTTCATTATTATTATTGGTTATGGTGATCTGTGATTACTGATCTTTGACATTTCTATTTTACAGTTTACCCTTGAATAACACAGAGTTCTTGACCTGTAAGGGTATACTTATACATGGATTTTCCTCTGTCACTGCCACTTCTGAGACAGCAAGACTAATTTCTTCTCTTCCTTCTTATCAGTCTACTCAATGTCAAGGCAATGAAGATGAAGACTGTTATAAAGATCCATCTCCACATAATAAATAGTAAATGCATTTTCTCTTTTTTGTGATTTTCTTAGTAACAATTTTTTCTTGCTTTATTGCAAGAACACAGTATATAACATGTATAACATACAAAATACAAACTAGACAACTGTTAATCAGTAAGGCTTTCAGTCAATAGAAAGCTATTAGTTAAGTTTTTGGGAGTCAAAAATTATACATAAATCTTCAACTGTGTAGGGGGTTAATACTCCTAAAGCCTGCATTGTTCAAGGGTCAATTGTAATTATTTTGGGGCACCACAAATGGCACCCATGTAAAATGGTAAAATTAATTGCTAAAGGTTGTATATGTTCTGACTGCTCCACTGACCAGCTCATCTCTCTCCCTCTCCTCAGGACTCCCTATTACCTGAGACATAACATTAATATTACCCCAATTAACAAATCCACAGTGGCCTTTGGGTATTCAGGAGAAAGGGAGAGGTGCAGGTCTCTCACTTCAAGTCAACAGCTAGAGATAATTAAGCTTAGTGAGGACGGCATACCGAAAAAGCCAAGATAGGATGAAAGCTAATCCTCTGGTGTCAAACAGTTCGCCAAGTTGTTAATTAAAAAAACAAGTACTCAAAAAGAATTAAAAGTGCTACTGCAGTAGCACGTTTAATGACAAATGACAAGAAAATGAAATAGCCCTATTGCTCATATAAAACAAGTTGTAGTGATCTAGATAGAAGATCAAACCATTCATAGCATTTCCTTTAGCCAAAGCCCAATCCAGAGCAAGGTCCAAGCTCTCTCTAATTCCATGAAGTCTGAGAAAGGTGAAAAAGTTTCAGAAGAAAAAATTGAAGCTAAAAGAGGTCAGTTAATGATGTATAAGGAAAGAAGCTACCTCCATAACATAAAAGTACAAAGTGAAGCAGCAAGTGCTGATGAAGAAGTTACAGCAAGTTACTTAGAAAACTTAGCTAAGATCATTGACGGAAGTGGCAACACTAAACAACATATTTTCAATGTAGATGAAACAACCCTATACTGGAAGAAGATACATCTAGTGCTTTCATAGCCAGAAAGTCAATGTTTGCCTTGAAACTTCAAAGGAAAGGCTGACTGTCTTGTTAGGGGCTAATGCAGTGGTGATGCTAAGTTGAAGCCAATGCTTATTTGCCATTCTAAAAATTTTAGGGCCCTTAAGAATTATGCTGAATCTACTCTCCCTGTGCTCTGCAAGCCTGGATGACAGCACATGTTTACAGTGTGGTTCACTGAATATATTAAAGCCATTGTTGAGACCTATTGCTCAGAAAAATAAATATCACTGCATCTCATTGACAATGTACTTTGTCATCCAAGAGCTCTGATGGAGATGTACAAGGAGATGAACGCTGTTTTCATGCCTGTGAACATGACACCTGTTCTGTAGCTTATGGATAAAGAAGTAATTTTTAATTTTCAAGTCATATTATTTGAGAATAAAATGTGTAAGGGTGTATAGCTGCCATAGTGATTCCTCTGATGGATCTGGGCAAAGTAAGTTGAAAACATTCTGGAAAGAGTTCACCATTTCAAATGGCATTAAGAATATTAACAATTCATAGGAGGAGGTCAAAATATCAACATTCACAGGTATTTGGAAGAAGTTGATTCCAACTCTCACGGATGACTTTGAAGGGTTCAAAAGTTCAGTGGAGGAAGTTATGGAAGATACGACAGAAATAGCAAGATATCTAGAATTAGAAGTGAAGCCCAAAGATGCAACTAAATTGCTGCTCTAATGATAAACTTGAACAGATGAGGAGTTGCTTCTTGTGAAAGAGTAATGAAGGAAGTTTACTGAGATGAAAACTACTCCTGGAAAAGATGACGTGAACATTGTTGAAATGTCAACAAAAGATTTAGAATATTACATCAATTTGGTCAATAAAGCCTTGTCAGGATTTGAGATGATTGTCTCCAATTTTGAAAGAAGTTCCACTGTGAGTGAAGTGCTGTCAAGTAGCATTGTGTGCTATAGAGAAATCCTTCACGAAGGAATAGTCAATTGATGTAGCAAACTTCATTGTTGTCTTATTTTTAAAAATTGCCACAATCACCCGAACCTTCAGCAACCACCACCCTGGTCAGTCAGCAGCCATCAGCACGGAGTCAAAACTCTCCACCAGCAAAAGAATTATGACTCAATGAAGGCCTAACTGATTAGCATTTTTAAAAAATAAAATATTTTTTAATCAACGTATATGTTGTATTTTAGACACAGTGCTATTGCACACTTAACAGACCACAGCATAGTGTACATATTATTTTTATATGCACTAGGAAGCAAAACATATTGTTACTCACTTTATTGCAATATTCACTTTTTTGTGGTGGTTTGGAATGGAAACAGCAACAGAAGCAAGGACTGCCTGCATTTATAGTTTTGCATATAGAGATCTTGTACATATTTAGCAAGATTTATTTATGAGTATTTAGATAATTAAATTACTATCTCAACAAATGAAGAAAAATTCCAAATTCATTTAATAGTGAAAACTGTAAGGTAGTTTTGGGTATTGCCAAGGTGTGGCCCCTGCTCCTTCTGAGGGCAGCCTGCATCATAAACGTGTCAACATAATTTATTGTGAGTATATAAACAGCCAATTTCCTCCAGCCAAAAGACAGGAAAAGTAGAAGACCATGCCCAGTAGCCCAGTATTTAATTATGAGAGTATTAGAACTCCAGAGAAGGTTAACATCTCAATGCAGCCAGGTCTGCTATGCTAAGATTAAAGCCATGATTAGTAAAGGACTCTGGGGTGTGAAATGGGGACATTTGGAATAATGCACTTGAAAATACTGAAGCTCCAGAATTCCCTTAACTATCTGGATGCATAGACGTGGCATATTCCTTCTTGTGAGAGAGTAGTGCTCCAACACTGCTTGAAGTTAATGAAAAGTCCTCTGCCTTATAAGACAAAATATGATTGCCCCCAACTGCTCTCCTGGTCACCAGATCTATAACTATTTCACAACAAAACTTATTAAGAAAATGTTGGCTTTCTAAGGGAAAGGGGACAGGGCTTATACCTTACATAGAACTGCAGGATCTAGCTTAAATTCACTGTCATGGACTAAGATATGTACAATTAAACTGGATACTGGGGGTGCTCGATCAAGTGAATGGAATATAATGCATTTTACACCAAAGACTGCAGGAGACAGTGCTAATACTTTGCTAGGATAGCCATTAGAAAACTTGGAGAAAGAGATGGTCCACATTAAGTGACTTACAAATGCTGAAATTGTTAAAGTAGATTGGGAGGAGGGAAACAACAGACCAAAAAGTGAGTTTGCAAGATTAAACAGTATTATGTAAGGCCAGAACACCCACAAACTGACAAAAAATGGATCCTTTTTATCAGAGAAATGAGGAATGTACTAATAGTGGGGAATAGTAGTTAGAAAAGCTTTCTCTCCTCTACAGGTCAGAGATTACAGCAGGAGACACCATTTCAGAATTAGGTTCATGGAGTGCAAGGGGATGATAGAATAATAATAGAAGTCAGATGGCAGATCTTAATTCTAGAAACAAGATTTATGAAATTAATATAAGTGGCAATGCTAGAGTGGCAGACAAAGAGACATGTCTTCACACAAATATGAAGATGGTGAATTAAAAACTTGAGTTGATAGGGACATATATATATATATGTCTATACATGTATTAGACCCTGTCTATAGGAAACTGCATAGTAGAGACAGGGTCTCACTATGCTTCCCAGGCTGGTCTCAAACTCCAGGGCTCAAATGGCCTCCAAATTGCTGGGAATATAGGTATGAGCCCCAGCACCCAGAAGATCACTCCTTTTCTACTTTCTGAAAGTGTTCACATGACTTTATTTCTTCAGTGTTTGACAGATTCACCAGTGAAGCCATCTGGACCTAGAGTTCTCTTCACAGGAACAGTTTTGATTACTAATTACTGAACAGATTTAGAAAAATTCATAATTTTTATCTTTTTTTTGAATGATCCTTGGTAGTTTGTGTCACTAAAACGATGTATCAATTTTAGCTAAATTGCCAAATTTATTTGCATCAAGTTGTTCACAATAACATTATCCTTTTATTAACTGTAAAATATCCAGTGATATCACATCTCTCATTCCTGTCATTCATCAGTTGCCTTCTTTCTCTCTTTTAACATTAATCTCACCAGGATTTTATTAGTCTTTTACAGATCTAACTTCTGATTTTATTAGTTATCTCTATTTAATTTTTTTCATTCATTAATATTTGTTCTCATCTTTAATATTTATATTTATCTATATATCTTGGATTTAAATTGCTTTTTAAAAAAATTTTTCCATAATGGAAGCTTAAATAATTGATTTTAAATTGTTCTTCTTCCCTAATATCATTTACAGATACAAATTTTCCTCAAAGCACAACTTTAATGTCATTCTAATTTTTATAAGTTTTTAAAATTTTATTTTGGTTTAAAATATTTTTCTAACACTCTCATGACTTCTCCTTTGATGCATAGATTACTTAATGTGTCTGAAATTCGCAAATATTTGAGAAATATTTTAGGCTGAATAGCCCCCAAAGATATCTGCATAATAATCCCTGGAAACTGTGAATGTTACCTTACATGGCAAAAAAGACTTTGCAAGTATAAAATTAAGGGTCTTAGATGGGAAGTTTATCCTGTATTACCTGGGTATATCCTAACTGTAATCTCAAGGGTTTTATAAAATGAAAACAAAGGGAGACTTGAATACTAAAAAGAAGGCAAGGAAACAACAGAAATTGATTTGCAGTGACGTGGCCACAAGCTGAGGGATGCTAGCAGCCACCAGATGATATAAGAGACAATAGTTTCTCTGTCTGGAGTCGCCAGAAGAAACCAGCCTTATCAACAACTTGATTTTATACTCATAAGACTCATTTTGTATTTCTGACCTACAGAGCTGCATGAAAATTATTTTCTGTTTTTAAACCAAGTTTATGATAATTCATTTACAGCAGCAATAGGAAACTAATAGTGGAATTTTACCGGATACCTTTCAGTTATTAATATCTAATTTGCAGTTTTAGTCTAATTATATATGCTGTAAGATTTAAGTATTTTGAAATATATTGAAATCTATTTTATGAGCAAAATATGATTTTGGTGAATATATGTCAGTATCAATACATGAGACAGAATTCACATCAGTAATTGGTTATCTGCTTTCAAACATTGTACTGTATATCTAAAAAAGTCTTTCTTTTATATCTGGGTTTGGCTTTCTCTGTTCTTATTGGGCTTAGGTTTAGCTAAACTTCTTGAACCTCTAAATCAATGTGTTTTAAAAATAATATTTGGAAAATTTTTACCCATTGTATGCTTTATTTTTATTCTCTTTTTCATACGGAATTCCAATTGCATGTATATTAGACCATTTGCTGTACTTCCACAGGTCCTGGAGCCCTTAATCACTTTTCTTCAATATTTTTCCACTCTCTGTTCTTCACTTTGAACAACGTCTATTGATGTTTTAGAGTTCACTAACCTTTTACTTCAGCCAACAGCACTATTTATTCCTGCAGGGATTTTTAAATTCAATTATTTAACCCATCTGTAATTTATTTTGCTTTCAGGGCTAAAGAAAGAAACAATCTTCTAAATATTTTATCTTCCTTGATGGTTGGTTATCTCAAGGCAATTTATTGAATTAGACATTAGTTTTCAAATAGAGCTCCACAAAAATCTAGGTGACACTCTCTTTCTCTAGAGTCTATGCATTGCTTCAATGATTTCAAATGTAGATTTCTGATCATGTCATTTCCCCAAAATTAACAGTATTGTAAACAAAACCCATTTGCATAATTTGGGATTAAATGCCTTTTATCTAGGGGAGTAAATAGTAATTGCAGTCCCCAAGGAAAATCTTATATGGGCTACTTGCAAAAATGGTGTCCTTTGTTTCTTTTGTAAATAGAGAAATTGCATACAGCTAAAGAGATAGAAGTTTTTAAGAAACTCAGGCTAATTTTTTATGCAGCTCAATTTTGCCAAAATATATGTTAATAAGTGTTCTTTTTATCAGCCATTTAATTTTATCATAAATTTTATTCATTTATAAGACTAAATTTTCTTGACATATGATTTTTAGAGTTACATATAGAGTAATATATAGATGGTTATATATTCATCATTACTATTCCTTCCAAAAAAAAGGGAATAAATAAATAAAGATGAAACTTCAATTCTTTCTTTTTTCTGCCAAATTGTTATTAAACCAGAAGTTTCTACCTCCAAAATCAAATCTTAAATTCAGGCTTTTGTCTTTCCTCAACTTGTCATGTGTGTGTGTGTGGGGAGGAGGGGACAGGCAGGGGTGTATACATATGTATGAGAGAGAAACAGAGAGAGAGAGAGACTGATAGGGTTTTTTAATGAGAGAAAAGTTGTGGTCAGTCTTATATATTAAAAAAAACTTTTAATAAACCAAAATCATAATAGGTTTTGAAGCACTACTCAACAGTAGGGTTCAGTAATAAATTTTTTCTCGAACCTGGCACCCTTTTCTATTAACCATTCAAGGGAAATATATACACACAATAAGGAAAATGGAAAATAAATTGCTATACTATTTTTAGCTTAATATTGGTAATCACAAATGCAGAACTTTCTAAAATTTGTGACTTATATACAAAGACTAAGTGAAGCTTCATTTTCTCCCTACAACCAAACTTTAATGTTACCACGAAACAAGCAACAAGTCAAAGACATGACCAAGTTATGATATACTCAACAGATAAAAACACGAAGTCTACAGAGCGGTGTTGCAGGGATTTAGGCAAGGCATTCCTTTGTAAATTTGACATAGTGAAGATACAAAGCAAAAGTTAAACAAAAAAAGTTTTTTGGAAATGCTCAGAGGCAAGACCTGTGTCCTTTTACAAAAATAATTTTATGTAGTATAATAAGATTCTGTTTTACACCACTTTGAATCTCCTTTTCCCCCCTTCTTTTTCCAGCCACTGCTGCAGGGAACAGCTCCAAAGCTTGGATCAATTTTACACAAGTGCAAATTGTCAGTACCTTTACCTCGGGCTCAAATCATGTAACTTTTTCATGTACCCTAGGTCTCCTCACACTGTTTCTCACAAGGTTTATTTTGCACTGGCTTAGTGGAATGTCTGCCTAAACTGCTCAGAACTCATGTGAAAGTTAACACTTATGTGATTACCTTGACCAATGGAGGATGGAAATCACTGGATAAATGCTTTCTCTTCTCTTCCCCGAGGGAGGCAGTTTGAGGTCCACTTCATAGAGTTCTGCAGAAAGGCACACTGGATCAAGAACTAGTCATTCATGCTGTCAGACAAGTTGATAATGCATTTCTCCAAATTGGCGGGGGTTTTTCTTCCCAGTTACTGTCCTCCCTGTACCTCACTCCTAATCTGTGGAAACACATTCTCACATGAAATAGTTATATATTATTCTCATCTCATGCTCTGCTTCAAAAGGGAAATCCAGCCTAAGTAAATAGCAGAAGAAAAAGAGTGTCGGTACCCTTTAATTTATCATCACCACATACTCTAGGAAATAATCTAATCAGTACATTAGATTAGCACCTTCCCTCAAAAAAAAAAAAAAAAAAAGCAAGAAGAAGATGGAGAAATAAGCAAATTCTTCCTCTTCATTTGTAAATGACTGTCAAGAAACCTAAAGTTTGGTGGAAGTAAAAATCTACTTCAAAAAACGTCAAAGAAATGAATCATTAAGGTGTGTAATATTAACTGTAAGTACTGCAAAAGTGTTCAGGGAAAAGGGAGGCTGACAAGATTCTTACTAGAGAAGGCCTTATGACACAGGGGTTCAGTGTGTCTTAAAAATGGTTTATATGAACAGAAACTGGAAGTTATTCTAGGAATGGAGTTTAGAGTGGGTAAATGGGAGCATTTTATGCATAGTCGAAGAAATGGACATGATGAGTGAATGGTAGGATTGAATCAGAGAAGTAGGGTAGCAGTCAAGTTGATTTGTGCTTCATTTCTGCCCTTCTGTAGGCAATCTGCCCTTCCTCCCATATACCTCCACCAGTTACAAACATGCGTGTTTTCTGCCTAAATTTGATTCACTTACCTGCTTCTGGATTCTTGGTTTTCACCACCCATGAAGACTTCGTCCTTGGTTATTATCTGGCTTCTTTCTAGGATCCATACATTTTCATGGTTTTTAGCATATGTAAAGCTTTGCTACAGCTGCTTTAATTCACCCCCACATACAAATTTTACTGCCTGAGCCAGAACTGTCCCTTCCTAAGAAAAGACAGAGTTAGAAATATAGGGTGGAACCAGTTTGTAAAGAGTCTCAGGCAAATTAGAAGAGGTTAGACATTATCCCTCAAGTATAGGTTCAATTTCTGGTTCTAATTTAAACATCAAGTTCAACTCCTTTTATATTATAGCTTCCTAGGACTTAACAGATACTTAAGGCAAGAATAGGAATAAAGAGATTCAAGACTGGCTGGACGCATTGGTTCACACCTGTAATCCTAACACTTTGGGAGTCCAGTGCTAGAAGATCACTTGAGGTCAGGAGTTTGAGACCAGCCTGGTCAACATGGCAAAAACCCATCTCTTATTTAAAAAAAAAAAAAAAAACAGAACAGAACAAAACAAAAATACAAAAATTAGCTGGACACAGTGGCTCACACCTGTAGTCCCAGCACTTTGGAAGGCCAAGGCAGGCAAATCACTGGAGGTCAGGAGTTCAAGACCAGCTTGGCCAACATGGCAAAATCCCATCTCTACTAAAAAAAAAAAAAAAGGTAGTACAAAAATTAGCTGGGTATGGTGGCACATGCCTGTAATCCCAGCTACTTGGGTGGCTGAGGCATGAAAATCACTTGAAGCCAGGAAGCAGAGGTTGCTTATTCACTATCACAAGAACAGCGTGGGAAAGACGTGCCCCATGATTCAGTTACCTCCCACTAGGTCCCTCCCACAACATGTGGAAATTCAAGATGAGATTTGGGTATGGACACAGCCAAAGCATATCATTCCACTCCTAGCCCATTCCAAATCTCATGTCCTCACATTTCAAAACTAGTAAAGCTTTCTCAACAGTCTTCCAACAGCTTACCTCATTTCAGCATTAATTCAACAGTCCATGGTCCAGTCTGATCCAAGACAATGCAAGTCCCTTCAACCTATAAGCCTGTAAAATCAAAAGCAAGTTAGTTACTTCCTAGATACAATGTGGGTACAGGCATTAGATAAACACAGCCATTCCTAATGGGAGAAATTGGCCAAAACAAAGGTGCTACAGGCACTATGCAAGTCCAAAATCCAGCAGGGCAGTCAAATCTTAAAGTTCCAAAATGATTCCCTTTCATTCCATGTCTCACATCCAAGTCAAGCTGATGCAACAGGTGACTTTTCCAGGTGCATCATGCAAGCTGTCAGATGGATCTATCATTCTGGGGTCTGGAGAATGGTGGCTTTCTTCTCATAGCTTCACTAGATAGTACTCCAGTAAGGACTCTGTGTGGGAGCTCCTACCCCACATTTTCCTTCTGCATTGCCCTAGCAGAGTTTCTCCCTGCAGGAACCTTCTGCCTGGGTATCCAGTCATTTCCATATATCTTCTGAAATCCAGGTGGAGGTTCCCAAACCTTAATTCTTGACTTCTGTGCACCTGCTGGCTCAACACCATGTGGAAGCTGCCAAGGCTTAAGGATTGCACCCTCTAAAGCAACAGACAAAGCTGTACCTTGGCTCTTTTAATTCATGGCAGGAGTGTCTGGGATACAGGGTACCAAGTCCCTATGCTGCATACAGCAGAAGGACCCAGAGTCCAGCCTATGAAACCATTTTTTTCCTCCTAAATCTCTGGGCCTGTGATGGAAGGGGTTCCTGTGAAGATGGCTGACGTGCTCTGGAGACATTTTCCCCCATTGTCCTGGGGTTTAACATTCAGCTCTCATTACTTATGCAAATATCTGCAACTGGCTTAAATTTCTCCTCAGAAAATGGGATTTTCTTTTTGATCTCGTTGTCAGGCTGCAAATTTTCCAAATTTTTATGCTCTGCTTCCCTTATGAAATTGACTGCCTTTAACAGTACCCAACTCACCTTTTGAATGCTTTGCTACTTAGAAGCTTCTTCTACCAAATACCCTAAATTATCTCTCTCAAGGTCAAAGTTCCACAAATCTCTGGGGCAGGGGCAAAATGCTGCCAGTCTCTTTGCTAAAACATAACAAGTGTTACCTTTTCTCCTGTTCCAACAAGTTCCCCATCTCCATCTGAGACTGCCTCAGCCTGGACCTTATTGCTCATATCACTATCAGCATTTTTGGCAAAGCCATTCAGTAAGTCTCTAGGAAGTTCCAAATAGTCCCACATTTTCCTTTTTCCTTTTCCTTTTTCTGAGCCCTCCAAAGTGTTCCGGCCCTGCCTGTTACACAGTTCCAAAGTCTTTTCCATATTTTTGGGTATCTTTTCAGCAATGCCTCGTTCTACTGGTGCCAATTTACTGTAGTAGTCCATTTTCACACTCCTGATAAAGACATACCCAAGACTGGGCAATTTACCAAAGAAAGTCTTATTGGACTTACAGTTCCCTGTGGCTGGGGAGGCCTTATAATCATGGTGGAAGGTAAAAGGCATGTCTCACATGGTGGCAGACAAAAGAACTTGTGCAGAGAAGCGCCTTATTTTAAAGCTGTTCAGATCTCATGAGACTTATTCACTATAGCTAGAACAGCACAGGAAAGACATGCCCCCGTGATTCATTTACCTCCCACCAGGTCCCTCCCACAACATGTGGAAATTCAAGATGAGATCTGGGTAGGGACATAGTCAAATCATATCAGCATATCACAGGGCAAGAGAGGGAGAAAGGTGGAATGTTGTTTTAAACAACCAGATCTCATGTAAACTCAGAGAAAGAACTCCTCATTATTCCAAGGACAGCATCAAAGCATTCATGAGCAACCCACCTCCACGACCCAAACACCTCCCACCAGACCCCACCTCCAACATTGAGGATTACACTTCATCATGAGATTTAGAGGGGACAAACATCCAAACCATATTGGTGAAAGAAAAAAAAAATCATGATTCTTAGGATTCTACTTTGGGCAATTGGATATCTTTTGAAAAGGAAAGTGGGAAATAAAATATGAAGCTTTATATTTTAGCTTCTAGCACTCATCTGTTTGATGACATTTTGTGATCTCTAAGCTTCACTTGCTCTGGACCTCAAATATTTTCTCATTACAGCACATGGCAAAAGACTCAGATTCTGGATCCAGCCTGTGTGAAAATTCTAACACTTTTTAGTTGTTTGACAAAAATGTTTAATTTCTTTGTGCCTCAGTTTTTCTTTTAACCTGTGAAGTAGTGATAATAATTACACCCAAGTAATTGGGTTGTTGTGAGGAATAAAAGACTTCTTACATGGAAAATAATGAAGCATTGTCCAGCCCACAATAAATACTCAGGACGTATCAACCATTAACACCTAGATTTCTTTAAAAAAAAAAAAAAGACAATTTATTTGCCAGTCAAAATCTCATAAAACCCAGCCCAGCCAGAATGGTGCCAGTCACTTTGTTTGATGAGAGGATTAAAACAGACAGGCTGAAAATATAATTCATTGTATTTTGTTAAAATACAACTACATTTTGTTAAATGTAGTTAACAATTTTATTTTTGATATATAAATACTTATACATTTGGAATTTTAAATGTCATTTTCAAGCATTAATTCTTCATAACAGAATATACTGATTATCAAGTAGGAAAAGATTACATAGCAGTTAACTTTTCCCCTGAGATTGGAAATGGGGCATCCAATCTCAATGTGTCACCGGGGGACACAACTCCAGTGGATCCCAAGGTGAGTCATGCTATGCATAGGCTGTGCAGCTAAACAAGGAGGTTAGTGAATAGATTGATAAAAGGAGGAGGACATGGCATCTTATGATACATGGCAGCTTCCATCCAAATAATGTCAGCATAAACAGAGCTCCTTGTTTCTCATGCTTAGCATGAACTATGTGAGTAATAGCTAAGTAGCTCCTGTTTTCTTTGAAAATTATCAATCCATTGGAATTAAAACCATTGTTAAGTTAAAAAAAAATTGAACATGTTTTTCCTGCATCAAAAGCATGAATTATTCATTTTATGTTTAGATTCTCCAGGATACTTTCTTAGGATAACTTTTAGAATATGAATTTATAAATGAATATTAGGATATAAAACCATGAAATTGAAAATATTAACAAATCATTGCAAGCAAGAAGTGTCAACTACTAATAATCACAGGAAAGCTACAAAGCAATATGGGGTTACTGTTGTTTTTCATCTTCTTTTTAAATTGCCTCATAAACAATATGTAAATGTGCTAAAACTCCTTTAAAAATGTTTTGTTGGGAGAAGATACTCTAATGCAGAGCATACAGTTAGAATTTATCTCTTAAAAGTATGAGTTTTATAGAGCTCAGGGACCATCCTGTCACAGTTTGCACCAATTTTGTTCCCTTAGACAGGCTTATTTCTGGCTGAATTTGCTAGAAGGTATGTCAGCACAATGAAAAATAAATAATATAAAAGAATTAGATGAAGACAGAAGCAGTTATTTCTAGTCCCCACTGCCTTCCCAGGAGAATATATCCCAATAATTGGAGGTTCCATTGTTTTGTTAAAGTACAATAGGTGAAATGATGCAAGATTTGAGAAGCCAGTGTAGGAAATATATAGGCCATTTATGTATATTATAGGTGTACATAAAGAAGAAAGCAAGCTAGAATATAAAATCAGACCCATGTAGAGACACAAGACTTTGGGCAGAACAGAAGTGTCTGATGATGAGAATTCATAATAATTAAATTAAATCATTTGATAAAGTAATTATTGCTGTGTGATATAAAATGTAAACTATTTTCTTCACTTCTCTCCAAAAGTTTCTGTAAAATATGCAGTAATCACATACGCTTGGTGGACTGGATTTACAACAAAGCCCTTGACTTTTCTGAAGATGAGTATAAAAGAAAAGTCAAACAAAAACCAAGGCTGTCAGAAGAGCACATCACACGGAAAGTTTATACCAATGAAAGATAGACCAAAGGACTCTGAAATTATGGGAGGAAAATTACACAGAGGTTTTTCCATGGTCATGTATCAGAAAACAGTAGTATTTTCTAAAATGGCCTTTTATTCCACATTTTTAAAAATGAGATTTCATTAAAAAAAAAAACTGGATATTAGGCCAGGCATGGTGGTTCAGTCCTGCAATCCTAGCACTTTAGGAGGCTGAGGTGGATGGATCACGAGGTCAGGCATTCTTTGAATCTGGGAGGCAAAGGTTGCAGTGAGCTGAGATGGTACCACTGCACTACAGCCTTGGCAATACTGTGAGACTCCATCTCAAAATAAATAAATAAATAAATAGATAGATAGATAGATAGATAGATAGATAGATAGATAGATAACAAAATAAACGATATTAGCAATTGCTTAAGCAGAGAACATACTTGTATGCAATAGAATACTTTAGTCGTAATTTAGTAGATGTTTGAAATTATCATTGAACACAAAAGAAACAGAAATCATTGTGTGAAGGAATACACAGCTGTGCATTTCAATGACAGGCTGTTTTCCTATGATACGATAGCAGCTGAAAGACAGGGATATGCAGGAGCTCTAGGAAGAGTACTAAGATGGCAACTTCTCCTTAGGTTGCAAGCCAAAGTCGTTTATTTATTTGTTTTTTGGCCTAGATTCACTGGGTACAGAGAAAGGTCAACATGTTAAAGCAATGTATTCAAACATTTAAAAGATTTGAAATAGCCTGGGCACTGGGGAGTCATTCTAATTGCTGCTTTAAATACCATTTGGGAAGGTCAAAAGGATAGCCTGCAGACGGACCGCACTGGAGGGATAACCTCCACCCGGCAGGCTGCAGGGCTACAAATCCCAGGGAGGCTCCAGGGCTGGGGTCGGCTGCAATCTGCTGCCAGCCAGATCCTGTGCAGCCCACAGGGGAACGTACCCGGAGAAGGACGAGCAGAACATGGCTGCCTAACAGATGGCACTGAAACCTGCCGCCTCTGGTGAGAGAAAAATCTGCCAAAACCAGGTGTTTCACAGGTTTTCCACTTTTTTTTCTCTTTTCTTCCCTTATTTTATTTTTGGACTTTCTCTGTATGGGTCTATTCCAAAAGTTTCCATAGAAGCACAGGTGTCTAGGAGTTTTCTAAGGAAACAGGACTTTTTTTTTTTAAGCACAGAGATTTTGAAAGCAGCTTTTGGGGACCACCCATACATACCCCATACTGAGAGTCCTTTAATCAGGTCATTTCTAGGCACAACATGAGCATAAGTGGAAGTTTAACTGTTCTTATCATAGGAGAAGTGACTAAACTAAACAGATTGCTTCATTGGTGAAAGCTGTGTCAGCAGCCTCAGAATACGCAGATTATTTCTATTAGTAATCTTGCATGTATGTTCAGCACGCCTTCTTTGCTCTGTCAAATGAAGCTGGCGGTGGTGGGGATGGGGATCTTCAAACAGAAAGGACCCAGAAATGCATGCTTCTGTTCATGGTGAAAGATGATAGGGACGCAAAAGGCAATTAATGAAGCCTATTTCATGCAGTGACAGTTGGGAACACAGGACGATTCTACATCTATTTTAAATCAATGCTGCTTTGGCTCATGGGAAAAGAAAGTATGGGTCTCATGATTCAAAACCCAGTACATCTACTGAGAGTCACATTTCATTAGGAGGAGGAGGTCACTCTTCCTCAACATTTTACACTCCCTCATCTTAGAGAAAGCTGTCCTTTCAGCTTCCCATCCATTCCATGCTTCTGAATGGGTGATTTGATTCAGAGACTTTCATGCTCAGTCACCTCTCTTCTTAAGTAGATATGAGCATGAAAGTCCTAAAATGCAGACTGGGAACTAAACGAGGCAAGTAGGAAAGTTTCTTAGGATTTGAACTTTTTACTAGCAAGTCCTGCATTCGCAGACTTTTGAGACATTGATATATAAAATAATAAAGAGTTCAATTATTCATATGCCAACTACTTATTAGTTTCTCAGTGCTATTTTAGTGTCAGGATACAAATGATCCTCAATTTTCCATCAGGTTTTTCAATAAACTTTTCCTAATTGGAGACTATGGTGAGTCAAGAATGCATTTTACACACCCAGCTTGCCGTACATCATAGCATATCATAGTTTAGCACAGCCTACAGTAAATAGGCTCAGAACACTTCCATTAGCCTACATTTGGATAAAACCACCTGGCAACACAGTACACTGTAGAGTATCATTTGTTTACTCTCTTGATTGTGTGGATGACTGGGAGCCATGGCTAACTGCACTGCACAGCATTAAAAGAGAGTATCTTGCTGTATGTTACAAGCCCAGGAAGAGATCAAAACTCAAAATTTCAAGGATGGTTTCTAATGAATGCATGTTGATTTTGCACCATTGTTAGGAAAAGAATTGTTATCAAACCATCTGTGATTCCTTGGTCATTCATCCACTACAGAAATGTTGTGGGTAGATGCATGTGATTGGCAAGGTGACGTTTTAGCATTCCAGGGTCTCGGCATCACAGAAAATACATCTTTATTGAGAATAACATGACTTAAACCATGCACATCTGGCAATTAATAAGCATATGGTGATTTTTACTTTCCATTCACTTCACTTTGAGAGGCAGTATGCTATTGTACAATGAGTTTTAACATATTTCAAGTAGACATGAAACTGGGTTCCAGGGCATGGGGAGGCTCAGCTCCCCCACTAGGATGTGTTCTTCCAGGCTCTCGGTCCCTTACTCACCCAAGAATGGGAGAGAGGACCCCACCGGGCACAGTGAGCAATTAATTAGACCCCAAAGAGTTTTGCAGAAAGTGATTTATTTAGGCAGAGAGAGAAAAAAGGAGAAAGAAATAGATAGGGAGAGAGCAGTTTCCACAATATCGTGGAAGGGGATCCAGAAATGGAGTCCACCGGGTGTGGGAGAAGGGGACTTTTAACCTGGGAGTAATTCCCTACCTATTCAAATTTTCTGTCCTGTGAAAGGACAGAACTCCTGTGAAAGGAGTTCCTTTAAACTTCTGCTGGAGTGACTGATCTTCGATTTTTTTCCTGCCCACGTGAAGGTTAAACAAAGACCTCTAGTCTCTGGGATGGAGACATGGGTGGAGGTATGGTGCTGGGAAGTTCTTGCATTTGAAACTATGTCCCCTTGTGGATCCGGGAAGAGAATACATTCTCTCAGACAATGATCTTAGTTCTGTGGAGGTACCTCAGGCTGATGCTGAGGAAAGCAAGGGAGATGAGCAAGTGCAACTCTATGCCACTGTCTTCCACATGTCCCTGAGCTCTGACTCTGTTTCTAGTACGAGATTGCATGGGGTGGGTGGGGGGAAGGACGGAAGAAGGTAGGGAGAGGGAGGAGCGTTTAAGGCCATTAGAAGAGCAGAATAAACATTAGCTTGAATTAAGAAATCTAAATTTTCATTCTGACTTTGTTACTTTCTCACTTTGTGAAATGGGCACATTATTTAACTTTTTGAGTATCAGTGTCCTTAATCTTGAAACAAGAATGATCATAACTACCCTCTGGTTAAAGGGAAGCTTAATGAAATAACATATGTAAAGGACTTAGAAAATCATGTGGCAGTCAATGGTTTATTTCTTATTTATGAATATATTTCAGAGCATTTATCCATAAATTTATTTTAGAGCCCTTTTCCAGTGACTGTGCTGAGGATTTCATAATTTAATCAAATAGGATTTTCAAATAGAGTCCTATGATCCACTAGTGAGTTGAAAGGAGTAGACAAATAAAGGGAAAATTAGAGGGCCAAGATAGGAGTTGGAGTTGGATTTTAAATGCTAATATACTCCCACAGAAGTCAGGTGAGCCATATGAGGCACTGAGTCTTATAGACAGCAGATATCACAAATATGCCTTTGTCCTCCAAAGAAAAACACAAAACAGAGTTTTGAAATATTCTGCTTTGTCTTGGCTATAAAAGAATTGTTATGTTGATAACTAATGATTTACCTACCTCCTCCTTTTCCAAAATGGACTTGTAGAAGCTCATTTCCATGCTAAAATTAGAGGAGGCTTGGGAAAGAGTGGAAAAAAAATTGATACACTTTTTACATGAAGGAGTTCCTACAGAACCCATGAACATTTATATAGTTCTGGAAAACTGTGCTATCACCTTGCCGAGGGGACCAACAGTAAGATAGGAGTTGGAGCTACAGAGTTAAAATACGGGCAGCTCTAACAAGGAAGGGAAAATAGTCATCGTTATTTTATGAAGATACACAATGCACAAGCACACATGTATTTTGGTATGGGGCTAGCTAACTTAACAAAACCTTTCAACATTCTATGGCTCTACCAAAATATAACTCATTCTCTCTCTAGAAATAAGTGGGTAGATTCCTAGACTCCTTCCATCTTGCTCTTAGTCCCCAAAAGATTTTCTTTGCTGGCTCAGCAATTTTCTGCATTTTAACCAATGAAAGGGGAAATAACATAAGTTGAAGGTAAATTTTTTCTTTTAAGCAAGTGATATGGAATTTACATACGTGACTTCTGCTCACTTTCTTTAAGAATGTAGTTACAAGGCCACAACTGGCTGCTAAGGAAGCTGACAAGTATATCCAGAAAAATTCCATTACTCTCTGGAAGAAGGTTACAATGGATTTTGTGGACAACAAGCAATCCTCCCTATCTTGACAGTATATATATCTAGCATGATTCTAATTTCATTCTATAGTTAATCTAAACATTTTGATTTTCCATTCTTAATCATAAGGCTAAGAGCTTATATAATGAATGTAATGTTATTTCGTTTTGTTTTTTTTTTGAGACAGAGTTTCGCTCTTGTTACCCAGGCTGGAGTGCAATGGCGTGATCTCGGCTCACCGCAACCTCCGCCTCCTGGGTTCAGGCAATTCTCCTGCCTCAGCCTTCTGAGTAGCTGGGATTACAGGCACGTGCCACCATGCTCAGCTAAGTTTTTGTATTTTTAGTAGAGATGGGGTTTCACCATGTTGACTGGGATGGTCTTGATCTTTTGAACTTGTGATCCACCAGCCTCGGCCTCCCAAAGTGCTGGGATTACAGGCCTGAGCCACCGTGCCCAGCCATTATTTAGTTTTTATATATTGAATGAACAACTCGAATCACTTTGAAAACAGGCTGACAAAAAGTCCACTAACTTTGGGATTAGTAAATATAAGCGGCATGTAATCTTTTTGCCACTACTTTTATTTTTATATTTCAAAATCCCATATATAATTTATGCATTTATTATTATAAATGTGTTATTAATATGGATAAGAATTTCATAATTTCTGTCCTTAAAGACATTAAGAATTGACATTAAGGATTAATGTCACCCTTAATGATATTAAGGATTTCTATAGTAAACTAAAAGATTTTTACATGATCGTTACTAGGGAATGAGACACAATGTATCTCTAATTGTTTATGGCATTCATTGCCATTATGGGATTGGCACCTTTGGTCCTTTGTTTGATATAATTATATTGAGTTATTAGAGAAACATTTAAGCATTAAAATATGGCACTAGATATTTCCTTAAGGTGCTGTTACTCTTAGTATTGTAAACCCTCACACTTCTCCAAGCATTCAGATACCCTGACCTGTCCCTCCACTTAACACCTATGTTCCCACCTACCCCCTCATTCCACACACATACACACTTTTCAGTAGTTCATTCTTCTGTCTGAGATGTGTTTAGCTATCCTGAGTTAGTTACATAAAGCCAATAAAATGCCTAATCTTTAGATTCTATCTCTATCAATTACATAAACTGGGTTTAGGGTAATATTTTTGCGATCATGTAACATATGCAAAAATTCTTTTCTGCCTATTTTTCACTTAAATTTGAACTTTAATTTTTCTACCTTCTCTCTTAATGAGTCAATTAAAAGTTGAAATAAGTCTCAAAAGACAGTACCATAAATTGATGCAGTACCCAATGAAACAATGGACATTTAATTAAAGTATCCTGTATAATACTATCTATCCGTAGAAAGTCAGCTAATATACTTTATATAAACATAAATCATTTTAATGATCTTCCTAGGCTAATTTGTGCATGTACGTGCATAAGTGCGAGCGCGCGCGCGCGCGCGCGCGCACACACACACACACACACACACACTCTTAGTCCTTTACTTTCAGTGAGACTCCAGTGTTTTTCAAAGAGCTTTAAAATTACAGCATTTAAAATTACAAAGATCACAATTAGGAGGACATTGTTCTCTTCCACCTTGCTTAGACACTGAATTGTCACAGTGAAAGCTAATTTTAGGTTTCATTTTCAGCCCCAAGGAAAATAACAGTAGATGTACTATAACCTTTGTTCTTGCAAATCTGTTTCCCCAAGCCAAATAATGGGTTGATTCCACTATTCACGTCCTGTCATTCATAATTTCCAAGGTGTTATTAGTCATCTGAGCACTAAAAGAAGTGCCACAGTTGGAATACTGCAGCAGAGTGTGCAAATTTAGCCTTGACCTATATACAAGTTTTATAAGAAATGAGAAAACTATTTTATTGGTGCACAAAAAAAATAACCAACAACAGAAACAAGCTTTTATGTGCTGTTGGATTCCAGAGAATTTTTGAAACACAAATATATAAGGTGAACCAGAAGAATAAAGTGAAAGGAACAAAAAAGCAGAAAATAATTTATCTAGCTAGAGAGACTTAAAAATATAAGGGACTAGAAGAAAATCTTTCAAAGCAGATATCCTATAAAACCTTAACCATATGCTTTTTTTGTCAAAATTGGATTTGTTATGTCACACCTCCATAACTCAGACCTGCAGTATTTGGAAAATAGCTTGTTCAGACTTACTCCATAATGATTTTTTTAGCACTGTTTTTCAATGCATGTTTCCTAACTTGGGAAAACATTATGGGTTGTTATGAAGCTGTTTTTTTCCGGGTCAGTGAGTAGTTTAGTGAAGCAGAAAATATTCTCCAAAATGGAGCGAGGATTCACCTATCACCAGATGGTCAAAATAACTAGCATTTCTATATACAGCATGGCCATATTTCTTTAAACGAGGTGCTATATAGGTACCTCAATTACTTAATATATCATGGTTTAAATAATCTTATATTTTGGACATGGGGGACAATAATTGAAAATGACATTGTTTCAGTATAGGAGCACTGTACGCAAATAAGATTCTATAATGAACCAGACTCTACTTCTTTGGTAGAAAAAAATGTAAGTTTTCCAGAATTTCCCCCATGTGCATTTAGATCACTATAAGATTCAAGGTTCATTGATAAGAATATATAGGTTTTTTCAAAAATTCTATTTCAGGTGATTACTTTCATTTTTCCAAAATTTTAAATGATTTTATTTGTCTCAATTTGTCTGACTCAACCTGCCGACTGATTCATGAAGACAGTGGAAACTGTTTTCAAAAAGCCTAGTTTCTTTGTGAGGGCAGCACACATGAGACATTTTCATAAAATAATAAAATCTGAAAGAATAAATCATATTGTCCTTATCGCTTGTTAGATGTACACTGTAAACAATTATTCAAACAATTACCAGGGTGCACTGCTATTAGTAATTATAGTCACTTCACAACCAGAATTAACATCGATCCAGGGCAAATAGCCAAGATATAAATACTGCCAAGTTCAGAATATCTTTTCTGGATTCTTCTTGATAAGACTCAATTCCCGGCTATAATAGTTATATGAACAGTGAAGAAATCCTGATCTTAGGCAGTGTTGATTGCTGAACCAGATTCTGGATTGCACTGTAATGGCTTCAAATGACATACTCTCTCAAGGAGGTCACACCTTCTTACAATAATTCCAGCTTGGTTTATAGAAAACTTGCGAGTTTGTGTAAGGGTTCAAAATTCAAAATCCAAACACTAGCCTACATATTTTCTGGGGTTTACTCCGAAATTCTGCAGATTTGGTTAGGAAGATCTCTCTGCTAGCACATTATTAACAAAATAAATTATTTGTAGAAAGTAATCCTTTAATTTTTAGATCACTCTGCAATGGCATATTTTTGATGCATTTAAAATATTAAAGTTTATAATTCTATATATTCATTATGGCATCTCATTTACTATGTCTTTTAATAGGTCTTCACATCAGAAAATATTGTCACAATAATGCTGCATTTGAAAAATATATCACAACTCTACGATTTAAAACAATAATCATTTCTGGAAAATGGCTGATTAAACTAGTCAAAAAGTGCCCCTTTAATAACTTTTAAATATTGGTAAAGAATGGATGTGATGAGAATTTTAAATGGCATAATTTAAGACCCCAAAGGTAGATGCATAAACCACTTCTGTTCAGTTCATACTGATTACAAGATAGAAAGAAAATATCTTGCTATGCAAATCCTAAGATTCAGGCTAGACTCTCCTTATTCTTTAGTTACAGTTGCAGACATCAACCTCTATGCAACACCAATGTTAGTAATTAAAATATTAAAACATTTGCTTAACAGTTGGTCACGAGCCATTCTCCTGATCCCACTCACCGAGCACAGTAAATCCAGGACACCACATTCCCTTCCCTGGGACCCTTCCCCACAACCTTTTCATAACCCAGCAACTGAAAGTGTCATACCTACTGTTTCAGGGGCCACAGGACTGTATCAGTCCATAGACAGCATTTATTCTAATCACACAGTGCCCCCTGGGCAGTCCTCATTCTACATAGGAAACTGAAAGTGTTTGATATCACTCATCAGTTTGATCAAGAGCAGACCCTTTAAGTTTTTGATGTGTTCCAAGTAGAGGTTGGATTCCATTGCTCATGATAGACACTAAAAAGTAGGTTACTTCTTGCTGCTGTCCAGCTCACTTTTTCTAACAATTCAACTCTTAGGAGGCAAAGGGAAAAAGTAACACTTTTGATATTTGGAGTAATAGTCAAAATTATCATAACATTTGCCCCTCAGTGTCCTCTAATAATATTTTTTCCTTTTTTGCCTAAAATATTTTCATTATATAAAATTAACATATTACTAATATTTAAAAATTCGTGTTTGAAATATCAGTAAAAGCCAAAATCTGTGTTTATTTTAAGCTGAATTAATTTTAAAATCCAATAACTGCAGCTTTCTACCTGAGGCACAAAATTATAGACAAATCTATATAAAAACATAAACCAGAAAAAAAGAAGACCCAGTAATGACAAGAGTGTGACCATAGCATTTGCAGTATCTCACACTAATTAAAATCATGAAATAGCAAATTTCAATATTTTCATGATCCTTGCTTAGCAATTTTCTCTTTGGGACAGCACATTTTTAATCATTTAGAAGGAAAAAATGATGTCACGCTAAGGTGAACCGTTAACTTCAGAACTGACCCAACTAATTATGAGCCTATCATCACAGTGCTCTGAACATAAAGGACTGGAAGGAGAGAGGAAAGTGGAAGATCTGGAAGGTGGTTATGCTTTTTAAGGCCTCAAATTCCATGTGATTCTCTGACATCTGTGACTGTCCCAGGACCCTAAAGGCCTAGACGTGAGTTCTCCTCTCGCTAGATATTTTCCCACAAAGAAAGGCTTCCTACCTTATAATTGTCCTAGAAGCCAGACATTGTACATCCCAGCTCATCCTCAATCTAATTGGTTTCATCTCCCTGCCAGACACAAAATATACACACAAGCCAATCACATGCTCCTAAGGAAACCAAAAGTCATTCCACTCTGTTGTCACTACAAACCCTTCCTCTTATAGTGCCTCACTTTGTTCCTGAGTGCAATCCTCTGTGTAGTTCCACATGTTCTACAGTGTCCAGCTCCCCTGAAATGTGAATATATGGCACAATTTGCCAATTATATCTGTCTAGTGTCATGTGTCACAGGTTCAGCCATTTTGAACTATTTAAGGTAGAGTATCTCTCCTTCACCAATAGGCTGAGTAAGTGTGAATCAGAATAGGGTAAATAGACTGAAGTGATTGCTGTTCCAGGAGGAAATAACACAATTTAGAAGAAGCAGGGGCCATCAACTATGAAATTCCGTCCATTTTATGTTAGATACTATGCTTAACGTCTGTGAGCTTTGCCAAAGCCTATAAAAACATTTGAAAAATGTTACCTCTAAATGCAAAAACAAAAATGTGAAATTAAACTTAATGAAAGATGGATTAAATCTTGGTAATATATAATAACTAAAGTCTTTAATAGTTACACGTCAATCAAGTTTAATGTGAAATGTGGGTATATTTCAGTGTGTTTATGATGTGGGGATGAATGGTACCACAATGGAAAATTTCCCTAGAAAATAAAATTATTCAGAACTGGAAAAACTGACTTAACAAGTAAATATTAGTTCACAGAAATTCAGAAAATAAAAACTAGAAATGAGCTGAGCAAAAAATGACTTGTACAAAGTAAAAGAAAAAAGGAAAAGCCGCAGTAAGAAGAGAAGGCCCAGTAAAAGACAAAATACATTACTGTAGACATGCGGAGAATTGTTTTCCAGAGGGCTAAGGAAGGGTCATTTTGCCTGCTGGAGAATGCCTAGTTATATTTAATAAGAGAAAACACTAAGAAAAAGAAAACATACATTCTCTCTTATCTAATGTACTCTTGGGTTAGAGAATAGTGAGATCCCCACATTTTGGTCAGAATCTTTGTAACATATATTCAGGTCTTCTACCCAACAACCTATTTCAAAAAAACAGAACTGAACTAAACTAATATAACAGCATAATGACATAGGGCGCTGTTTATAGGGCTATTAATCCAGCTTCTTTCAAACCATTTCAACTGAGAGTAAACAAATAGTAAATGAATAGTACCAGAATGAACACAACAAACCAAAACTCTCAGCATCTTTTTCCAACTAACATAACTCAAATGGAATAATAAATAAGTATTTTTTGTGCAGAGAGAAAGATGGTAGCAGTCAACACTGGGAGTCTGAGTGATCGTACATAATATGGCGTCAGCTTTTTGTTATAGATTTACCCTTACTTATTTTCTCATCCTTCGAAATTAATCTTTGTCACTAATATATATATTTTTTCTTCCTCTGCTTGTCATTGCTCTTTCTTGTTTTAAATAGTGATTGTCTTTTCATGAACTGACTGAACATATTATGACCCATATAAAATAATCAAGGTATTACACATACCCTGTCATCAATGGTGTCATTATATTCATCAAGCTGGAATATAATGCAAAGAAATTACTTGTAACATTTATTTTAAAATTCACACAAAAATTTGTAGCTCTTGTAATATTATTTCTCCTAAATATTTAATTTGAAAAAAATTCAGTTATTTACTTAAATAGTAGGATTATATCAAGGATTGAAAACAACTACAATAAACAGTTTAATAAAGATTTTTAATTTAAACATGGTGAACATTAGAGAAAAAAATCTGTTTTCTGAGAGGTTTTTTATAAACGAAACTTCTAAAGGGCTCTCTCCTATATGTTTAATGTAGACATTTTGTTTCAGTAACAGAAACTGTGCTAAAGAGAAATGGTGCATTTTTTGGAAAGTTAGAGCAATAAAAGGTTTAAGTCACCAAAAGGTTGACTGCTAACTTTAATTTAGTCTCATCTATTTAAATGGTTGCATTATAGCTGACAACATTTTGTGACATATACTGAGTGTAATGATTCATTTAATTTTTCTGCTCTAGTAACTGCATCATAAATTATCATTAATGTCTACCTAAAACTCAGTAAGAAATCATCCTTGGCATATTAATCTATACTCTATTAATAGACAAATTTCAATGTCCAGTATAAATTTTCTGCTTTCATTTTCATAATGCACACACAGGAAAAGAACGTTCACAAGATTCTAGTACCCTTTCTAATATACACAATATTTAACCATTGAAGTGCTTGAAATTATAAAAGAGCTTTAGGTTCATTGCCTATTTATAAACACAGAGTACTAATATTTTTGTTATGTGATAATTTGAACTAATTTAATTTTAATTTTATATTCTTGGTATGGACTTATACTTTTTAAATTGTGTATTATAATAAATATGTATGAATGACTAAGATAAGGGGCAGATGTGTAACTAATTCTGAAAATATTAAAACATACTATAAAAATGTTATAATTTTTAAAGTAGGGAACAAGTACAGGAAAAGACAGGCAGATAAACCAAGAAAGAGAGAAAGAACAAAAGATCCTGAAAACAAATCTTGTTAATGTAAGAATTAAAACTATGAGAAAGGGTAGCATTTCAAATTATTAGAGAAAATGTACACTTAAATGTAAATAAAAATATTAAAAATACTGAAGGAAATACAATGGGTATCTACAAAATCTATGGGTGGGATTGGTAGACTCTATTTTAAAAAATAGTTTTAGACATAAAAATTTTACATTCTCATCAGGCAATGGTTAACATTTTAATATTTAAAGAGTTTTTAATAAAATGAATATATCAATATAATTGACAAAACAATTTACAAAATAAAAAACTCATTTGTAATTTAAGTAAAACTAAAAAAAAGTAATGTGCCTCCTTTTTCATTACTGATTTGGCAAAATGGAAGAAAAAAGGAAAAAGAAAAGGAAGAGGAGAAATAAAGAGGTAGGGAGACAAAAGAAGTACAGGAACACTGAGGGATAGAAAGTAGATAAGAATATATGATGGAAAGAAAGGAGAGAAAAAGGAAAAATCTTACCCATGGTTAGGCAATGTATTAAAAAAATTGGCTAACATTTCATACAATGTTAAGAGCAGCAAAAATTAACACCAGATATCTGCTGCAAATTTTTTTAGTATATACATCTCATAAGTATGTATATATCTCAGCTTTCTAGGAATTTGTACTAGACAAATCAACGTTTGCATAAATATTTACTGCAAGATGACACAGCATTGTGTTTACAGAAAAAAGTTGCAATCTATCTAAATGATTCAAGAAGTTCATTTAGAAAATTATAACATGTACAAATGAGTTGCAATTTCTAAATATAATGCTGTTAAAATGTAATGAAAGATGATTAAGATACATTATTTACTGGAAAAAACATCGTAATAATAAGAATATAGCTTACAAAATAATTGCATGTTTCATTTGATAGTATATATTATATATTGTTTATATGAAAGTGCCAATAGTGGTGTCTAGTACATTCATTCAGTTGTAACAAAATATAATAAACTCAATGGTTTAAAAAAATAGAAATTTATTTCTCAGAGTTCAGGAGTCTGAGAATTCTAAGACCAAGAGGCTGACAAATCATATCTGGTGAGGGCCCCTTTCTAGCACATAGATGGCCATCTTTTTACTGTAACGTCACATGGAAGAAGCGACAAAGAAAGTATACGGAGCGTCAGCTCCTGTTTTATAAGGATGCTAATCATGAGGGTTCTGTCTGCATCACTTAATTACCTCCCCCAAACCCCACGTCCTAATGCCATCATTTGGGGTTAGGATATCAATTTATGAATTCTGTGGGGACATAAACATTCAGAGCATAGCAAGTTGTTATAATGGAATGGCATATTCTGGTTTGTTTTTCTACACATTACATGCATGTTTTTGTAAAATAAGGTATTCACTACTGAAGTTTTAGGCAAGAAAATTGCCTTTTGGGTTTTGATAATTTGTTGACAGAGAATTTGTAAGCATATACTTTTCATGTTTAAATGTTTTTCTATTAGCTAATAATTTTTCTATACAAATAGCCTATTCTTATTTTTATATCTCAAAATTTCTAAACATTGGAATGTGATATTATATCTAGGTATCTGCCACTAGAGGTGTAACTGGAAGTAAAAATGTATGTTTCTTACTAAAAAAGGCATTTTATAGCTAATAATAATAGTGAATATTTATAGAGGATATATATATTTATATATACTATGCACTAATCAAAGTACTTTACATATGTTTTTAGTAGTTTATATAATCTAACTTTATTTTTTCAGTCAATATGATTTTTATTGCTATTTATTATAGAATTATAACTGCTCTTTCAGGAAAAAATATTGATTTCCTAAATGTTATAAAGTTACACTCAAGAGTAGAATAATTTTTTAAAAATAAGTTAAACAGTAAGGCTAGCACTCAAAATACTATGAGCATGCCCTCAATACCATCAACAATTAATTAGAGCTACATTTTAAAAATAAGACCAAAGAAGAAACACTAGCTAAAGAAAACACGGGTCACCCTATATACTGATCCACGTCCCCTTCCTTACTAGTTGTTCCCACTCTAAAATTAGTATCCCTAAAATGAATATTTTACAATTTGACAAAATTTTTCATTTTCCTCAGGACTCCTATGCACTTCCAACTGCCAAGATTTTTACAATTGTTTCCTTTGTCACTTAGATTCAATGGCCTCTTTTCATTAATTTTTGCCCAAAGCGGACAACTGTATACTTTTTTCTTTTAACTTTGGATGATACTAAATAGAAGCTCATAAAGAAAATGACTGACATGTCACGTCCTTGGTTCATAATAGATGTGAACAGCAACCATTTCTGAAATCTGAATGAAGAGTGATGAGTCACTAGTTCTAACAGGTCAGCCCAGTTTTAATTCAATACTGTCAAATGATCAGGATTCTGCTAAATCCCAAAGAAAACTTGCCAAGTAATTTAATTTTCATTTTCTTACCATTCTCTATCCCAATAGGATTTACACATTCTTCTCAAAGAGCAGTTAGTAAATATTTTAGTATCAAAGGCCTTTTTGAAAAAAGAATTTTAAAATGTGGAAACCATCACCATAAAGAATGTACTGCATCACTGAGAAATAGGCTAGGATAAAACAAAATCTAAAACTTAAAAAAGAGAAAATTGTTTCCCTTTTATGCAATAATTTGGACATAGGCAGTCTAGGGGTACCTTGGCATTCTCATGAGCCAGTTTTATCTTATGGCTTACTGTGCAAGGCTTCCATTTCCAAGGCTGTTCATCGTTATCAGGAAGAGCTGGAGTTCTTGTCATTTTGTGTATATTCTAGCCAGCAGGAAAGAAGAAAGGACTGAAAAAGAATATTTCCCTATTCTTTTAAAGGCACATCACAGAGATTTCTTCTTACTTCTATTCAAGTCTCATTGGCTGGAACTTAATTGTGTGACCTCATCTATTGCAAGAAAGGCTGGGAAAAAACATCTAAGGTAGAGTGGCAGGATGGGCTTTAAAAGACTGCCAGCAGATGCTGCCATACGCACTTCACACATCGTTTTGCATCTTTGCACTCAAAATCAAGTGGTTTATGAGCCCTACCCATGAAGCCTGTGCCAAAAATCCCTGTCACACAGATCCAACAATAAGAACCCCTACTCACAAAATAAAAATTCTTATGGTCTAGGATGCCAGCCTTATGACTTGATAGTCCTCTTGGGCCACCCTTTATAATAGAGACTCCACTAGAAGCTCTTTCGTAGTTACAAATTATCTGTAGCTAATTTATTTTTATTTTCTTTGACTTCATCCTGTTCGGCACAAACTTCAGCCTCACTAAAACGTTCTTCTCACTTCTAGTAGAATACAGGGTATGTTTCACATATATCTGCCATGAATTTCTCTAGGCCATTACCTGGTGATTGCTACTTTTTTTCTCCTAGTTTAGTGTTTTGTTTTGATTTATTCTTGCAGAAATCACAATTGCAAGCCTCTGACATGAAAAGCTTATTTGAAGGGGCATTTTAACTGTCTTTGTAGCAGATGACTTTTTTAGGGGTTTGAGGGATTTGATGACTGATCTAGGAAAAAGATATGACCATAAGGTTGCTCTGACCAGTTAGCAGGTAGGGGAAGTGCAGAGGTTATGGTGTGGTGGTTTGGGGGTGTAAGGGAGGTGGGGGTGTTGCTACCCTCGTAGGGGTGGGGTGGAGAGCAAGGAAACTCTCAGAGGAGTAGTGGATAAAGAAAGGGCTTAGATGTCTAGGTTAGAAGGACGGTAGGAAGTCTCTGGACCAGAGAAGCTATAACTGCTAAGCCCTATCTTATCATTAGGTAATAGCTGTCATGTGAGGGTTTATGGAGGGTGCAAGACAAACAGACTGTGCATGATTAAAAATGTGCTTGTTTGGGCCATATTTAAAATAACTTGATGTGTAAAAACTTGAGTTTGGAGCCAGTAGGCTTTTGAGTTAAGGGAGTCTCAGCCTGCAGTGAAGAAATTACCTAGGGGCCAATGTGCAGAAGCTATCTGTGGCTCATTTATACCCTTAACTGGAAAAAAAAGCACAGCACAACTTATGAATTTATAAAAGGAGAGAAGACTTTATGTCTTATAAAAGTTTACAACCTTTAAGTTGGCTGCCATCCTGCAAGCTGGGAAAGGTGCCTCCTTGCGAAGACCAGACAGGCACTGCAAAGTAGTAGGGGCTGGGGTAGAAGCTTTATGCTGAAAAGGCTGGCTAAACACACACTTTCAACAGGTTACAAGAGGAACATATCACAGAGATTTCTTCTTACTTCCATACTCATGAAGATGGTCCCAACACATGCATATTGAATAAATACGCATGTTACAGACCACCCATGTTCACTTTTGGGTGGAGACTTAACATTTAAATGTATTACAGTTGGCTTTATATATCAAAAGTTTTTCTCAGGACTCGAAGGCATATAAAATATGCAACTTCTGTAAACAGACCAGAATCAGTCCTTGGTGGAGGGTCCTTCCTGACAGGAGAAAGTTATTGAAATCACTCTCTTGTCCAATCACAGCTGTAGTTATGGCTAGTGAAAAAGGGGCTGGAGTTCAGTGTCTGGCAGTGGATGACCTGAAAATCGTTTTAATATTACTCAACATGCTTATCTGGAGGCCAGTGCTTGTTTAGCCTAGAGAAAAAGAAAAGCTTTATAACATAGTTATGACAGAGTTTATTTTTTAAGTGTACCCATGTCAGACTAAACCCTTGCCTGACATAGCCTTTGGTCTTGCCTATAATTGGGTATCTGATCGCAACAGAGTCTATTCTGTTGGTCTTATGATCTCCAGGTTAACATTAACGCTGGTCAATTGTGTGTAAACCATGAAACGTATGCCATAAAACAAAGCATGTCTGACCTCCCATCCTTTCACCAACTGAGTTTTTTTTTTCTGGGGTCCCTTTGGCCACAAGGAACTTAGTTTTAAGCTTTTTTCTTGGGTCCTTTAGCCACAAGAGGGTCTGTACAGCACATGGTAGGGGGCAGGATGGGGGTTAAGATTTTAGTTTTAGTTTACAATACAATACTTTCCAATCTTGAATTAGACACTGTCTTTACAGCTGAGAACTGTCCTTTCCCCTGGGGAGCAGTTAATGAACTCAGTTTCCACGTGTCCAAAAGGAAGAGAGTTCTTCAGAGTCCTCAGGCTATTTATGCCAATTGGTGTTCTGAGTGAAAATGAGGAAACTACTGGTGAGTAAGGGGCTGATGCAATGGCCTTATGTACCACGTAGTTCAGGCTGGAACCTAGAGGTAAAAGGGCTGGCAGGTGCTGCAGCTCCCCAGTTTCTGAATATCCCATAGAGTCATATGGGTGGAAAGGGCATGATTATGTGCATTACCGTTTTGTACTCCAGGGAAAGAACTTTGCCCCCTGCTACATTCTCTTTTTACAGAGAGAGCATGTAGAAAGAAAAGTCATAACAGCAGGCTGCAATCTATTCTCTCCTTACTGGGGAATGCTTCAAAAAAAAAAAGATGTCCTGATGAATGTTAAATATAGTATCAAATTCACTATACTAAACAATGGCATCTGATCAACCTACAATATAAGGACGAATTTCAAGAGAAGTTGATTAAATGCTGAAAGGTTTGAAGATAAGGTGTTTCACTTGCATTTCTGAACCATTTCTGAAACCCATGAAATGAATGCTAAAGCTGACCATCAAGACCTGAGAAGGAGCAAAATGGTATGATAAAGATAAGATTGGTAAGCCTGCAATAGGACACCTACATTACAGTGAATTAAATGACATGGGAAGCTTGCATATATTTCCAGATTGATAATAATGTACTTATTTGCTTTTGGAAAATGCTGCTATCTATTTTCTTTGAGATTTATAGAATATCTTTTCCCTGAGCTTCACAGGATATTCTAATAATTTAGTTACTCATATTGAGCACACAATCACATAATCATTTTTAAATGTTTTCTTCCTTTAAGGACAATAATATGTTTATTCTGCCACAATCTATTTACTAATTCTGAATTTAGATGCATTGTTTTGCAAACATAGGCTTCTATATAGGATTTAAATGACACCCCGATTTCCTTTATCAGGAGATATAAAGCCTTGTACAGCCTTGGAGACTAACAGGGGCCAGAATTTCTTAGAAATAATGAGCAGGGAGTGAAATAGTTATTCTAAAAGATACATACAGATATATTTCTGATAATTTCCTAAGAAGAAAAGAACACACTCTCACTTTTCTGCACATTCAAGAGAAGTTCTGTTAGTGTTTTGATCTCTTTTTATAACAGGCCAAAATAGAAGTCTTATGTTAATAAGTAGATCTAGGTGCAATGTTATAGGGACCGGAAACGTAAAGTATAGCTTACAGGTGTCAGCATTGGTTGGCATTAAATAATATATATTTAAGTTTGCATAGATATTCTTTTCAAATGTCATTGCTATGCTGCCAGTAACTTTCCAAGTGCTGAAATATTGTCCTAAATTCATTCTGACATTTTCTGTTTTCCACATATCTTATTCATGTAGGTATATCACTTATTTAAAAAGAAGACTATTTTTAAATAAATAGAAATAGAAATATCTGATCAGAAATAATTTTTAGCTAAGTGTTTATGCCAAAAAATAAAGTGACTTCAATTATTTAGATAATCCTTCAACCTTATTTTAATATATATTGCCTCAGTAAATGCTAATGTAGTATTCCACACACTAGCCCGTGTGCTCTTTGATGTCAGGGAGCCTGTCCTCTTAATCTTCCCCATCCAAGCACTTAATATAGTGCCTGGCCTCTAGTAGTATTCAATAAACATGGTATCACACGTAACAGTGGAAAAAATATATGATTAATGCTAACCCCACTGCAACAGGGATATACTTCTGTGCTGTTTACATAGAACAGAGCCTGGCAAAATAAACATTTCTTAAATAAACAAATGAAGTTGCATTAATTAAGTGTATATTCTGAAGTTAATTTTTAATTGCTAAGTACTTTGGTCTTAGAATTTTTTAAATATCCTTATAACCATGATTAACAGTTGCAGTTTTCAATAAATACAATTTACTAGAAAAAGCTAAGAGGTACCTGCTCACATCAACTTAAAGACTCTGTATTACATAAGTCCTTAATACATTCTATCATGGGTGAAAAAAAATACAGACCCCAGATTCATTGCCAGAGCAATCCCCCACTTGCTATGACAATTGGGGAGGAGTTGGTGGGACTATGGAATCCAAAAGGGTTAAATAAATAATACTCCAGACAGAAATAGTATGCAATTAGTCTAATATTGTCTGCCTATAGCTCAATGTTAGTAATTAAAGTTGCAGTGGTCTACTGTATTGACACATAAACTTGACTTAACAGAAATTTTGTCTGGAATTCCAGTCACTCTAGTACTGAATTATAAGTGACACTGCTATTCTCTCATCATTGTGTATAAATTGTGTATTGAAATGAAAGCATTTCCCAGGCATTTTGCATAGTGTTGACCTTCTTCATGTTAGAAAGAAAATTATCAAAACACAAATTCAAACCAATAATGTTTCTATTGAGCCAGACTAAGAAAAACCAATAGTGGACAAAATTACTAAAAATAATGAGTTATGCCTTTTAAAATATTTTTGGTTTTGCTTTATTTTCCCTGTCTTTAATTATCAGGTAACAAAGTATTAGCTGCATTTATTTTCCAGTCTATATTTAGCTATAAATCCTTTAATAAAATCTTTACAATTGCGTGCACAGAAAAGCAAATCTCAGAAATACTTTTCCCCTTTCTACATATCCTTAGTCTGGCTCCCTATGCCATTAATGGTGCTGAAACTAGGATGTGAGTATAATTTTGGCCACTTTGCCTAAGAAATAAGCTTTTGGAAGAGCATGCACTCATTGATTCATTTTTTTGCTATAAATTAATAGCCAGTGATATTCCAGACATTGTGCTAGGTGATGATGTTACAGTGATGAGCAGTAATAGAACAGAGCTTTGTGATAACAGTTGCGATGAGTATCACAGCAGTAACCATCCTTGCTTCTGTGGACATAGGTACAGAAATTGACCTGACAGAGAATACTTCCTTAAGAAAAGACAAAAAGGATCATAGAGCTGAGAGTTAATATAAGCATAAAGGTGGTAGGAGAAACATTTTGGGTAGAGGAGAGAGAGAGGAAAAGTCCCCATTACAGAAGGCATATGTCACTGCCAAAAAACTGGAGGGAGATCAGTGTCACTGGAGCACAGAGAATGCAGGAAAAGGGCAAGACTGTGGTCTGCTCTCAGGATTCATTTTTCTTTCTTTTTGCTCACAAAGTACATATTATTTTTCAGTCATTCTTGGTGTTAATGTTGGCAACTATTAATGTCGGTAACCAGTCAGTTCCATTGACTGGAACTGGTCAATGAAATGTGATTACATATAACCTGTGCTATTTCCTCCTTAAAGATTTTAAGAAGAGGTTGTAGTCTTTCAGGATATCATTCTCCTTGATGACAACACTTTGGGACTGATAGATCTACAAGAGAAAATGAAATCTGCATCTCCAAATTAATGAATAGGGAAGAAGTTTAGCTAATCAGAATGCCTGCTTTGAGCTGTTATAAGTGAGAAATATAGTTCTGTGATGTTTGATACCACATATATTTTTATGTTTGTTATTTTAATTTAGCCCAATATAACCAGTATGGCAATGTGCAGATTAAAGTCAGATATTGCTCTGAAAAAAACTTAAATATATGGTACTGAGGAGCAATCAATGACATATTTTGCCTGAAAGCTAGAGATTTCATGTTATGCAGTGGCAATATATATGTTAAAATATTGTCTAACATTTTAGGAAAACAGACTTTGTGCCTTGCCTTTTGAGCCTCTAATTTTAGGAAAGCTATTAGAAAGAAACAAATTTTAGTGTCTTCTTTTGGCTTCTTGATGCTTACAAAAAAGGTATTAAAAGAAAGAGATGAACTCAAGCAAGGAATTTCTGGCCTTCAAAGGGAAATAAAGAAAAATAGAAAGTCCAGAAATTTGGAGGCTCACAAGATTCGACTGCTTTTGAGAATTCCAAAGAGTAGGAAATAAGACTAGGAGTTTAAGCAGCAATGTCCCATCAAAATTTCTCCATTTTACAAAGGTACTCACCTCTGTGACAAATAGAAAAGGATATAGCTTTGTCAGCCATGCCTATGGTTTTATATAGCCTCAAGGTAGCCATCAATAAATTCAGGGAGACAGAAGAGACATCAGGGAAGGGAGCAAGGAAATAAAACAGGGTTAAGAACTAGACCCAGAAAGAACTTTGAGAGTCCTGGAGATGGATGAAATCAGATGAACCAGGTATCTGAAATGTTTTGGGGAAAGTTTATTGGAAAAATAAAGTTCTAGAACATCATTTGATTGTTTGAGTTATACAATAGTCTTTGAACTTCAGTGTTTGAGCAAGATATAGGATACAAAGATGTAAGCCCTTAAATTGGGCACGCTCTTGATTTTCAACTTTTGTGCTCATGGTAGAAACAAGGATGAATCTCTGAGAAGCTGGTGCCTTTCACAGGGCACATTCTATATGTAGTCAAGGAAATCCTTCCCCTGCTATAGCTGAAAGTCGTCACAATGCCTGCTGAAGAGGTTTATATCATTGGTATAGACAAGTGACTGCTGGGTATTTCACATGGTTAATGTGTTTATTTTCAATATTTCTGTCTCTGCTCTTGTATTATACATTGGTACTCTGGGTTGTGGAGGGCAGACACAAGCAACTTGTATTTGATTGACTACACCTACCTAGACTATGAGGAAACATAACCTCATTGAATAGACAGAATCCTGCTTCTTCAAGGTATCTTCAACTTTGAAGTAGATGCAAGCATTCTGTACACGTTGTATGTGATTCGGCATTGTTGCTTTTTAGGAGGTGACAAATGCGTCTATATTTGAGAAGAAAATTAAACATTATATTTGGTGACCAGAGGATGACAAAAAACTGACCAACATATCACTTTTGCAGAGGCTTTCTGTGCTTACCAAAAATTATTATCTTCCTTTTTTTAGCTGCATTTAAAAGTTTCTTTGCACTTACATGTGCCTATATGACTAGGTTTTTTTTTCTTATAAAAGTTGAATATTTTACATTTCTTATTAATTTTCAAAAAATTTATTTATTATGCTTTAAGTTCTGGGGTACATGTGCAGATAGTGCAGGTTTGTTACATAGGTATACATGTGTTATGGTGGTGGCTGGCTGCATCCATTGCCCCATCATCTACATTAGGTATTTTTCCTAATGCTATCCCTCCCAATCCCCCACCTGCTGCTATTCCTCCTCTACTCCCCCACCCCCCAGGCCATGGTGTGTGATATTCCCCTCCCTGTGTCCAAGTGTTCTCATGGCTCAACTCCCACTTATGAGTGAGAACATGTGGTGTTTGGTTTTCTGTTCTTGTGTCAGTTTGCTGAGAATGATTGTTTCCAGTTTAATCCACGTCCCTGCAAAGGACATGAACTCATCCTTTTTTATGGCTGCATAGTATTCCATGGTGTATATGTTCCACATTTTCTTTATGTAGTCTATTGTTGATGGGCATTTGGGTTTGTTCGAAGTCTTTGCTATTGTGAACAGTGCTCCAATAAACATACATGGGCATGTGCCTTTATAATAGAATGATTTATAATTCTCTGGGTATATACCCTGTAATGAGATTGCTAGGCCAAATGGTATTTCTATTTCTAGATCTTTGAGGAATTACCACAGTGTTTTCCAAAATTGTTGAATTAATTTATATTCCTACCAACAGTGTTAAAGTATCCCTATTTCTCCACATCCACTTCAGTATCTGTTGTCTCCTGATTTTTTTAATGATCGCCATTCTAACTGACATGAGATGGTATCTCAAGGTGGTTTTGTTGACTAGGTTCTTAATGAAAGGTGAACAGGAGTAATATGTGCCTTTCACAGACTAAGGCTTTTATAAACCAGATGTGTCTCCTTCTACGCAGGTATGTTCCTTACAAAGCTAGATAAAGCTGTCAACAAGGTCTTTAGGAAAAGCAAAGTCACAGGAAGAAAAAGAGTATGAGCCTCTGAGTTATTGCATCTGCTTGGGGAAAAACCCCTCTCTGATGAAGAATACTCACATTGGTGAGTTAAGTGAATGAAAATTAATGTCCAATAAAATCAAACCATTATATATTTTAGTCTATTTTTCCATAGACATGATAGCTTACCTTATTATAACTAATAAAGAGGACATAGTAATACACAAAGATAGGACTAAAAAGGAAAAAGACCATGGGGGCCTTATAAACTAAAGTGGCGATATTTTCCCATTTGCCTGGCAGAGTCTGAATTTAAGGCCAAAGTCCTAAATTTTCATCCAGTCTAACTTTATCCCAGATTTTTCATTTTTAATGAAGTATTATTAATAACCTCTGATGAGTTTGGAAACTTCTGCTTTGTACATCCAGCATCTGCCATGTATTAGTGGTAAGAAGCACAGACAGCAGTCTTCCACTAATATCTATTTTTTTAAAACCTGAAAGAGTTTAAATAAATACGTGTGAAGTCTTTGCCAGATTTTTTCAACATGTAATATTATAGAGTCCTCCTTTTACAGACATCGTAAAGGGTGTTCACTTGTTAAATAAAGTATGCTCAGTCACAAGCAGGTTGGGAAAAACCTCGTCAATCTTCTCTCTTTGGGTGAAGTCTTGAACACTGCTTCTCAAACCTGGCATTTAGTACATGAGGCATTTTCATGACAGCCTTTGCCATCAGCCTGTGAAATGCCTGGAACTGCCAAGCAGCCAGCTGGGAAAATCAGTGAGGACTAAGGGAAATGTATACATTTGCAAACATGTAATATGTGTTGAAAAAAGAAGGTAAGCAGCCCTGCTCAGATTTATATTAAAACTGATCTGAACATTCTTGCTACAGTGGTTTTGTTATTTGTTTTTTAGTATAAGCCTATCATTATTTCTTAATTTTTTTGTTTGATAACACTATCTTTCTTTTGTGAAACCCTTTTAGCAGCAATGCGCTTAAAAATTTCATGATTATAAAAAACAGTAAGAACTGAATTTGTGTTACTGACACAAAATGTGGTTCCAACTTTCCCATTCACTATGAGGTCGTGCTGATATCACTGGACACAAAGAAACCAAAAAAGGCAAATCGGTTCAGATGGCATCAGTAGCGATTCTAAACGTTAGCTATCTAGAGATGATTGCACCTGAAGACTGTGATTTAACACATGCTGCAGTAGAAGGTGTATTTATGCATCACTGTAAAGTACAAATTTCATTTAGATCAAGTGATTATTCATACAAATGAATTTTGCACATCTTTAATTTCAAGAAAAGCTGTTAATATGTTGACTCTATTAGCAAAAGGAAAAAATTAAACAGTAAAATGAGGCTAATTTTATATAATTTCATCATGTACTTTGAACAGAATTCATTAATTGGATTTCTTCATCCAAAATATGGAAATACAGTAAAACCTTCAAAGTTTTTTCATTCAAAAGTGAATCCATCTGACATTGTTATGATTGCTATTTAAATTCAGTTTTAAAGTTAAACCTTGAAGAGAAAACAACTATACAATTTTAGATAAAGTAGACATCTTGCTCACACACTGCTTGGGGCCAATAATTGTTTTATACCTCAAACAAATAATGTTCTAGACTTTTGTTTATTTCCAGCATAATTCTGCAAAAGCAATTTAGGCATATGATCCTTTTGATTTCAGTCATCTCCATGTACTAACAATTAGCTCCTCTTAAAGTCCTTCTCTATCTGAGATAATGGGAGGCTCTTCAATCCAAAGTAATGGAATCTGGCACTCCCAAAGATTAGTTGTAACCTGCCATCACCCATAGACTGGAGATGTAATAGGCATCACCACTGCCTAGAAAATGGAAGCACCTCTCATAGGTTTGCCCAAGGACTGGCAAGCAGCACACCTCCTCCTCCTTTATGCCTAAGCTTTCTCTGAGGCCAGGCTATCATCTTAAGGAAAAGGAAGAGAAGGAAGGAAAAAAACTAGGAATATGTGAAGTATTTGTGGGTAAATATCAAATTATATTTAAGTAGCAATTTTAAAGTATGTCTTATTTTTCATCTGTGCAAATGTGAACTTCAAAGCCATGTGAGAAATTCATAGAATATGAGCTATGAAATTGTTTCTTATTGAGTAGAGTGGGTTACATTATCAGTGCAAGCACATCATTCCATATCTCTCCATAAGAAAGGTCACCACACGCCAACTCCTGCATAACCTGTGACCCTGTTGGGTAAACCTTTATATTTCCCACAGAGAACACTTAATTTCAATCTATGAAAGATGACTTTTTTCCAATTCAGTATATTAAAATATTACTTCCAGGCTTTTCTGATTACCTTGAACTATATTCTGCATAAACTGATTGCTTTTCTATAGGGCATTGTTTACACCAATACCATGGAGCCTGAATTCAGGCTACACATTAGCAACTAGAGTTAACCATCCTCATATGCAACACTGTGCATTGGGTTCTCAAAATGTATCAAGAATGGTTAGCCAGTCAATACACAGATTTTTCTAGTTGCTCATGCCAAAAGTCTCAGAATCACTGTTTACTTTCCAGCTGGGTTAATAATCAAACCCATCTCAAATTCTGACAGCTCTATCTTCAAATATATTTACATCCTGACCAATTCTAGAGTTCCTATCCTAATCTAAAGCACAGTTAGTTTTCACTAGCACTATGTTATTAGCAAGCATTCCAACTTGTGCTGTAACTCAGATCAGATTCTTCATTTGATTTTCAGCAAGCTCAGCCCTTCAGATATAAGAGATGAGTCTCTTTGGGAGATACAAAGAAACTTTCAAGTCATTATGCCTTGCTTGAGCTAGAAATTCAAATCCCTGAGCTCATTCTTTTCTTTAACTACTTTGTCCAGAAACATTAAGAGCAACCAGCCAATCTCATTATATTCATTACTTTTCCAAAAATTTTTGAAAATACCATATACATGGTTACTTGGCTCTTGCTTCTTATAAGTGTTTTTGCATATCTCTGTGGCCAAATCACATATGGATTATTACTGTTCTCTTCAGTATTGAAGAAAGAGCTATTAGTATATTTAAATTTAAAGAGGTTAAAGTCAATTCCAGAAATTCCAGAACCAGTTCAGAAAACTCATCCTTAAAATTCTGTTTTTCACTCTAAGTATTAAAATCTATATTAGTTAGAATCTTCTGGAAAAACATAATCAACATAACCAATAGCATATTTACCTTATAAACAAATTTATAGTGAGCAATTAGTTTGCGCATGCAGTTATGGAGGCTGAAAAGTCCCAAGATATGCAGTTGGCAAGCTGGGAACCCAAGAAAGCTGGCATTATAGTTCCAGTCTAAGTCTGAAGACTGGAGAATCAGGAGAATCTTGGAGAAATAGGAGCTAATAATGCAAGCTTCAGTCCAAGTCCAAGTTCAAAGGCAGGAAAAGACTACTGTTTCAGCTTGATACCAGCCAGGCAGAGAAAGTAAATTCTTCTTTACTCAGCATTTTTGTTCTAATCAGACCTTCAAAACATTGGATGACACGTTAGCAAGACAATTTGCTTTACTGAATCTACTGATTCAAATAATAATCTCATCCAGGAAACACCCTCACAGATATATTCAGAATCATGTTTAACCAAATATCTGGGCACACCATAGCCTGGTCATGTTGACACATAAAATTAGCTATCACAATCATATACAACATGAATCCCTGATGGTCACTTCTTGAATTTCACCACATCACTTTCTCCTATGCCATTTCCTTGCTGTTCCTCATGTACATAAGACATATTACCACCTCAGAGCCTTTGGATTTACTCTTTCCTACAGCTATAATATTCTGCCCTCAAATATACACATGGTTTGCTCCATTACTTAATTTTGGTCTCTGTTGTAAGATTAATGCCTCAAAAGAACTTCTCTTATCATCCTAAAATATAGTAATAACTTGCACTAATTGCTTACACTGCTTGATTTTAAACCTGACACTTACCACTACCCCACCTTATTTATTGGTTTAATATTAGTCTCTTCCCATTAGAAAGTAGCTCTATGATAGCAAGAACAGAGATTAGTTTTTAAAGTTCACTGAAGTATTATTTGCTCTTACAATTCCTGACACAGGGGAGGATCTAAATTAAAATATGTGGATGGATGGATGAAAGGAAGGAAGGAAGGAAAAGAAGGAAGGAAAGAAGGAAGGAAGGAAGAAAGGAAGGAAGGAACCTCATTTGTTTTTCTATGTATTAGTATACCTTTGAGTTTATTCTCCATTAGTCTATAAGCAGAAAAGTTAAATTTCAGGCCCATAAAATAAATTTATTCTGTTTTGGTTTTAGACTATTTGAGGTACTTAGTCACAGATGTATAATCTCGATGTCAGGGAATATTAGGATTTTTCCCTCTCCCTCTTTAATTCTTATTTCTCTGTCATAGATCTCCCCTGACAAATTGTTGCAGAGAAAGAAAGCAGAGACTGATAGAGAGGAGAAACAAGAATGGTGAGATAACAAAAGTCCACACATGGTTCTATCATCCCCAGATGCTTTTCTTCAATGCATCCATGCTATTCTGATCTCTAATCCTGGCAGTGTCAAATGGACTATGCTTTCAAGAATAAATATCTCTCAGATTCATGTGGTATATTATATGGACTTGAGATACCCAGCTGGCTACTCCTCTCTTTACTGTAGGGACTTTGTGGGAGTCCAGATTCTTTTTCTTCAATCCTTAGCAGACTGCCCATGGGAGTCATTGGTGTCACCAGGCAGCCCCTTGCATAGGTGTGTAAAGGAGTTAGATAATATAAATCAATTCTTCTGTTTTGCTCATTTACCTTTATCTCACATCTGGTTATCTGGGTGTGAGAAGGAAATCAGACTAGTTTTATGTATCAAATTATAGCTACAGACAGATTCTTTTTTTTTCTCTCTTTTTGAGATGGAGTTTTGCTCTTTTTGCTCAGGCTGGAGTGCAGTGGCTTGATCTTTGCTCACTGCAACCTCCACCTCCCAGGTTCAAATAATTCTCCTGCCTCGCCTCCTGAGTAGCTAGGATTATAAGCACGTAAACCACAAGTGGCCAACTTTGTATTTTTAGTAGAGACAAGGTTTCACCACGTTGGTCAGGCTGGTCTCAAACTCCTAACCTCAGGTAATCTGTCCACCTCAGCCTCCCAAATTGCTGGGATTATAGGCGTGAGCCACTGCACCTGGCCAGATTCTTCACATACAAGTTAGTTACATAAAATATCAAGGTCACCGTAGTTAAGAACAGAGGGAGAAGAGCAAAAGCAGATATCAAAATGTGATTTACTAGGTTGTGTTGTTAAGTAAGCATTGCTATTTAGTATGATTTTTTTAACAAACGTAGGATTGCCTAAACTACATAAAATAGTTCATTTAATTCTCACAATACACATAGATATGATATGATGAGGCACTATGCATCAGAAACATGCTGCCGTTTCTTCAAGTTTACTTAACCAGTGAGTGGCAGAGCCATTCCCAAACCTATTTCCATTAGACTCTCTAAGCCTTTCATTTTCCACTATTTCACATCACTTCCAAATAAGTATACTTCTGAACTAGCCAAACCAGGACGGTCGAAGCATATATATTCTACATGGCTCTTGGTTTGAAACTGCTGCTGACCAATAATGCACCTTGTTTTAGATTGGCTTTCTCCAATAACCTTTGCAGGAAAATAAATCAAATAATTTCCACATGCTGTTCCTAGGTTTCTCCCAATATATATTTTTATTACTCATTCTAAGTTCTGAAATTTTGTACTATGTTCTTTGAAGAAATTATTATGCCCATATTTATTGTAATTAATTAATTCAGCAATTCAAGTAGCACTGTCAAGTTTTGACTAAGAATACTCTAGTCATGTGGCCCAATCATTCATTTTGCTGTAACATGACATTTGCCTGTGCTAAGCTGTCTGCATTCTAGAGATATCTAGTGAAATATGCTACCACAAACCACATCCTAGTGAGAAATTCCAAAGAGGTTCTGCATACGCTTAACAGTAGCCTAAAAAATATTTCATTAAGTAACTTATTACTTACAATAATAAACCAAACAACCCATTTCAACTGACATATATTCTTTTTCACCCTTCCTGAATCCCTCATGATATTGTAGCCTATTTGTGATTTTCTGGTAAATCTTAAGCTTCTTTAAGGTCAAAACACTTGAAATACTCAATATTGGATAAAGTTTCCGATGCCATCACCATGATAACCACCACTACTGGGGCCACCCGGAATCATAATATGCACAGAGTAGGCTCTTCAAATTCTTAGTGTTGCTTACTTTGTTTCTAGTTCAGCTAATTATTCCCTTCAATTCTAGTGTTAGACAGGTAGTAATGATCTTCCCTTGCCAGGAATGATCTCTTCTCTGTATACCTACTCAAATAGTATAAAACAAAATTAGAGTCCCAGGTCAAACTTTAGAGCCCACAAAAGCATGAGTTTTAACAAATTGCTCATTTGGTGCCAAAATCATAGATGATTTGCCGTGTAGATATTTCATTGAAAAATTAATATATTATGCAGATATGAAGCCCAAAAAATTTAGTGGACTTTTTCTAAACAGATATTTACTGTATTAGTCTGTTCTCATGCTGCTGTGAAGAAATACTCAAGACTGTGTAATGTATAAAGGAAAGAGTTTTAATTGACTCTCAGTTCCACAGTGTTGGGAGGTCTCAGGAAACTTACAATCATGGTTGGAGGGGGAAGCAATCACATCTTTATTCATATGGCAGTATCAAAGTGAAGTGCAGATCGAAGTAGGGGAAAAGCCCCTTATAAAACCATCAGATTCCATGAGAACTCCACTCACTATCACAAGAACAATGTGGGGAAAATAGCCCCCATGGTTCAGTTATCTCCGTCTGGTCCTGCCTTTGACATGCAGGGATTATTACAACTTAAGATGAGATTTTAGGTGGGGACACAGCCAAACTATATCATGTACCATAAATTACTGTTTTCTCATTATATAATAAGCATTGACATAACTGCTCAAAAGAGCAAAATACATATAGAATTTAAAAAGTCCTTAGACTTTATAAATCTCTGGAATTATAAACATTTAACAGTGATTTGTCCATAACATTTAATAAGTATTTAATTATCTATATGTCATGCTCTGTTTTTTCTTTTTATAATTTAAGCTTAAAAGTAAATTTTAAATGTAGGCTTTATCATAGAAATATTTAACTTATAAGAGAGCTTCAGGGTTGGATTTTCATAGCTTTTTTTTCATTTCTACCTTTTGTTTAGTGAGTGGAATTTATTTATTTATATATTTTTAACTTTTATTGTAAGTTCAGAGGTGCAAGTACAGGTTTGTTACAAAAGTAAACTTGCATCATTACAGCTATTATTTAAAAGAGAGAAAGCATGATGGAAGCAATAGAAAATAGGCAGTATCACCTCTGGAGAGCCTGGGGGATGTAGTCAAGATTTCCAATATGACCTTAGCCAGACCATTTATAACTTGCTTCAACTTTCTTATCTAAAATGAAAGCTATTGTTGGTTTGTTTTTGCAGGTTTTTCTGAGGTGGTTGTTTCAGTAGCTTATTGTTGCTTTCCTCTGAAATTGAGGCTCTCAAATGAATCCAAATGTTTAATGCAAGGTGAATTTTATTTTTCTGCAGCTACTTTGTGTATATTGTGCCTTTAAATGAAGGGATAGATGGAAATCTAAAAATGAAATAAAAAAATGAAAGTTTATCCGGTCTTAAACTGAGATGTATCTTACTGAACATAAATTTCAAGGTCAACAGAAATTTGTAGACTATTACCTGTCTCTCTATATTTATAACCCTGGTATTTTTTCCCTATGAATGAAAATGCATTGAATCTGAGTATCTCTTGACTTTAAAATTTAAATGATCACATTTGTAGCTGACTTTTAAGATTAGCTTGCTTTGATGATTTCTGCTCTTTCTGATAATTCCTTCAATGATGTTATTAAAAATAATTTCTAAAATATTTATGAAGGAATAGACCTATAGTACCTCTTTTCTTTCTGCTGAAAAAAATAGAAAGTTTGTGCCTAATATTTCTTTTTCTTTCTAGGCACACATGTTTTAGAGTAGTAGTCTTTAAAAAAGATAAGCAAACTGAGTAACTAAAAAATAAGGAGGTGATAATATTTTACTATTAAAAGTTTTATTTTTAGTAAACATATGTCACCTTTTCCAAAGGTGTTCATCCCCTATTTTAAAATAGATCTAATTCTGTTAAAAAGAAAAAAAATTCCATATTTTAGAAAGAAATGTATAAATAAAAAGTTTTTTCTTTTTAAAAATAGATTTAATTCTGAAACCCAGAGATTTTATTTTACATAGTTTTTAAAGCAGTTAAACTTCTAAAACTGATGGTCTATAAACAAGGAATTGACCAGTCTATGATTTTAAATTTGATACTCACTGTCAATATCTCATAATTGCAAACACAGAATTATGAGATCATTAAAAGAGAATGGATATGATATTATAATTCAGTGTCAAAAGTTAAAACCAAATGCTTATGAAGAAGAAAACACATTATTTCATGGATTTCAGGTAGTACAGCAAGAGCAAAAGTCACCTGAGTTTTCAGAAGACCAACTTGTTTGTTGAGCAAGTAATCATTAAGTGCTTATAGTATGCAGAGAATCTTACTAATTTCTTTTATAAATACATGAATAAAAGATCACAGTCTCTAAAAATTAATAGCAAAGAGCCCTGATCTAGTATAGGTGGGTTGGGAAGATTTTCCCAAGGTAGAGACATTTAAATGAAAATATAAAGAATATGTAGGAATTACTATCTGCTCTGATGTGACGGAGGAAGGTCTTCCAGGTAGTGGGAACAATTTGTACAAAGATTCTAAGATACAGAGATCATGAAGCATTAGAAAAACTAACAGAAGTTCATTATAGACAGAGTGCAGACTGAGCAGGATGAGGTGGTAACGCTACTGTCCTGACATTTTTTATAGATTTCACAAAATAAAATAAATGATTCATGAAGCAAAACTTTGAAAAATTTTAGCAGACTTTGTTTTCTGCGATAATTCTAATTCTAGATGTCTATTCTTCATTGGTTGATAGTTGAAAAGTCCTTAATACAATGCATAGCCTTAAGTTGGAAACATTATTTTCAATAATTAAAGTATCTCTTAAACTTATTTCTAATAGCTTTTTCTCTCTTCCTGTCTTCTTCAGCATGCGCGCGCGCGCACGCACACACACACACACACACACACACACACACACACTCACACAACTGAATTTTGTTGTCTCATCCTTCCAGGAGATTCAAGTCATCTTTGCTGTCTTCCTTTTCCTCATAACACTAGATTTAAAGAAAACTTCAATTTAATTAGAGCAAACACATTCCAAATTTCCCAACAACCACAAAACTCCTTGAAAGCTAAGAGTAAATGAATATACACAAGTTGGAGTTGATTTTATTTCTTCAGGCCTGTGGATTTTATCCCTGTCCAGAGTTTTATTGGTGTTTCCATGTTTATTTTTAAGACTTTAGGTCTTGACTGTGGAAATATTCCTTCATGGGGAAAGAATGTTAGGTGGAAATGTCTCCACACCAGAAAACACACAGTGACATTTTATGTAACAGTAACACAAAAAGATTATTTCTGTGGTAATTTATAAAATATCAGTTCTATTTCTATTATATCGAGATATAAGCTGCCCAAAAAATGTGGGTAAGAGGATATAATAAATGTGTTAGATAACAGTAAATGTGGAAAATGTGCTTTGATGATGTTATTCTGTTCTTTAAAAATTATTCTTGAAAATATACTATGTGTCAATGCATTAGATGCTTCTCATGTGTGATGTTATATAATTCTTAACATAATTCTAGGAAGTGATATTATTATTCCCATTTGATAGATGATGAAAGATGAGGCCTACACAGTTTGGCCAGTTAGCAGCAAGTTAACAGGTGACAGAACCAAGATTCACTTGTAAGACTTTCTAACTTAAAATCCCTTGCCCTTAATACCATTTTTTTTTAGAAGAACTCCATTTCTTTTGTTTTTGATCTTAAATTTTAAAGTGTTTTGATAATTGTAAATCAGTTACTCTACCCAAAAGTTAATCTCCCTATAAATAATATATAGTATATCAGTGTACAATGGAGGATTGTACTGATTCTCTACAAAACAGACATTTCATTGGTCCTTAAAAAAAAGAAGAAACAATCACTTTTCTGCCACATTTGTTATTTTCTCTTTGTTGTTCTTCTTCCTAAATGCAACAATTATTATTCCTTCACTAACTCTGAACTGTTTCTTTAAATAATCATATCCAAATACGTGGTTTTAAATGTGACTATAATAAAAATCAGTCCCAAAACTCTACCACCAGTCATCTGCCTTGGATTTTAGTCGTCTATTTTAAGTAACCTGAATGCCAACCAGATTTATAACCTTTAAGTCATATTTTATTCCTTCTTTCCTGTCACTGTTTGATAGTAGTGATAGGAGTGCTGTCATATTGCTTGCTCCATTTTTATTTTAAAAGAAATTCTAAATTTAATTCAAGGAAAAGTTAATACATTATTAGTTAACCCTATAAGTGGGTTTTCTTTAACAAGCTATCATAATTATTCATGAAACAAGTATTTATATTACAATACACATCACATCTTGACCATGTACTTTTTATAATCTTTTTTCTTTGTGATTTCCAGTAATGGTAGAGTGATGTCTTTGCTGAATCTATGATCTGGTAGGTTTTTCAAAAAAGAAAAAATAAGAATTTTTTGGTCCAATATAGTTCCATGATTGGAATGTAATTCGTCTTACATATTCCTTGAAAGACTTTCCAGCATAATCAATGGCTCTGATTTCTTATGCTTGTGACCTTTTCTCCTTGTTCACTATTCTTATATTGGATAAAACTGACTTCTCATCATTTTGACAGCCCCCAAACTGCTCTCTGTTCCTGGAGTAGACATATATTTAGTGGCTTGGCCACATTTACTCAGCACTCTATTGCGACTGTGGAAATTTTTAGGAGGATTACAGGTCAAGTTTTTCTACTCTCCTACAGTTAAGAGATGTACTTTCAATGGTCAAGAAGTTATTTTTATCCTACCTCATGACATTCCCATGGTTCCTGGGAGTTCCTCTTACTGATTTGCTCAGTCTTCCTGTCAATTCTGTGAGCTAACCTGAGATTCTTTAAATATATTCCTTTTTGTGAAAGTTAGAATCTCAACAGACACACCTCTCTAGGGTAGCCTCTATAATCCATTTTGTGAACAGCTGTCTTGTTTATCTTCTCATTTATAAATATAGTCAAAAGTTTAAAAGTTTGTGGACTCAGAGTAAAATAGTACTAAGAAACAGTATTTTAAATGCAAAGACAGAATGATACCTATAAACCTATGACCTCATAAAAATATATTTTCATCTTTCTCAAGAAAATTGACCCAACAATTACAACATTAGTATTCACCTTCAACACTAGTAAGCACAAATTGTGCTTAGAATTTTCTCTTTAACAACATTCTCCTCTAAAAGACAGGAAGAGTGATTCTACGTCTTCATGTAGGAAAATTCAGAGTAGGTCTGGAGCTTTCAATTGTAAATTAAGGTTGCTTTAAAGAATGACAGAGACAGTACTGGAAAAAAAAGTAGACTATTTAAAGGGCCTGCTCTGGGCCAAATTAAATTATTTAATTTTTTATTATGGATTATTAAAAATGATTAAGTCTATGAAAGAATATGTAATGCTAGTGACACAACAAACTTTTAACACAAAGTATTCAAGGTAATAATTGGATATATAAGAATGATAATGATGATAGAATACCCTCATGCAGTCATTCTTTTTCATAAGAAGAAAGTTGTACATTGACATAGGAATTTTAAAAATGTTTTAAAGGCACTTGGATATGTTTATGTAAATTTACAAATTCATATATGCATGCAAATATGTGTGACTTATAAAATGTATTACCTCTATAATTGTGGCAGGTTAACAGAAAATTATTCTGAATAAGCAAGTTAAAATATAAGCACTGAATTAAAAACAAGAAATAATGGTTAACATGAATCATATAGAGTATTTCAGAGACATCGTATTAGTTTGTGGGGCTGCCATAGCAAAGGACCACAAACTAAGTGGCTTAAACAACAGAATTTTGTTTCAGTTTTGAAGGCTAGAATTTTAAGATCAAGGTGTCAGCAGGGTTGGTTCCTTCTGAGGGCTATGAGGTTCCTTCTGTTCCATATATCTCCTCTAGCTTCTGGTGGTTTGCTGGCAATCTTTGGCAGTCTTTGGCTTGTGGAAGCAATATTCCAAGACTGACCATTACCTTCTCATGATGTTCTTCCTCTGTGTGTGTGTCTGTGTCCAAATTTTTCTAATTTGTCTAAGAACACCAGTCATATTGGATTAGGACATATCCTAATGGCTTCATCTTAACTATCATATCTTCAAAAAATTTTATTTCTAAATAAGGTCACATTCTGAGATACTGGGGAATAGGATTTCAGCATATAAATTTTGGGAGGCACAGTTCAACCCATAACAGACATTCAGTTCCATGATACATATAAAAAAACAGTATGTGAATAAACTGAATGCTGAGCATGTTTAAATGTTGACATATCAAACTAACAAAGTAGAATGTGGAATGATAAAAGTTGTAAAGATGATGAGCATCCAAAATGAAATTATTTATTTCAAAAAAACATATTTGTTACTGTTACAACTATAAAAGCTACATATATGTGATAAATGATGGAAGAAAATACATACAAGTAAATCTAATTAGGGGATTAAGGCCAGGAATTAGGGATGAATCATTAACATTCCTTTTAAAATGTTTATTTAATAGTAATGTGAATATTGAAAAGGGAATTATTGCAGTAGACCACTGAACGTATTTTTTTTCCCCTTGGAGAGAGCCTGATTTACAAGCAGAAACCTCATTAAACCACTCCCAATGAGGCCTAAATCAAAAGCAATCACTTGGGAGCAAGAGGAATATAGTTCTAACAGCAGGAACACAAATTGAGCACATTCAATATTTGAGAAGAATGTGTTATTCTCTTGAAAACCACCTACACACATAAAAACTCAATACAAGTGGCAGTAGGCAGTGTGCAACTCTACTTGCCACAGAACAGTCAAGTGTAGGAAAAACAACTAATTTCCATTACTCTGTTAGTTCTACAAATGGCAAAAAAAAACAAACTTCATGTACTCACACATGAATATTGAATATTGAAAGATCTTTAACATGGAATGAGTGATCATTTGGTAATTGGAGGTGCTCATTGGGCTGTCTGAATAAGAACCAGAAAAATCTATAGAAAGTCGTACCTTATTAACATGTTTGATCTCTAGGTTTAGGCACTATGTTCCTCATCTAGTAAACCAAACCTCTTAGAGAAAAATTAGCATTCCCTTCAATCTTACAGTGCTTTTCAGTTTAGCTCTTTCCTAACTGATATATGAGTTGCTTGTAATTTTGGTAATCTAATCAGTCAATTAGTTAATACATTGTATGGAGCGAGATCCAAATGATTCCAGAGGTATCAAGATATCTAGGAAGTTCAGAGATGAGTGGGAAGGTTGCAGTACCTATGGGTACCTTTGAAAATCTGTAATTTCAAAAATATTAAGAAGATTTCTGAGTAAAGAAAGCAAAGGTTTTTTTTTAGATGTATTCTTTCCTTTTCTCCTAAATCTTATCTCTTCCCATTTATCTTAATAATATTTCATGAAGCATAATTACATGAAGGTATAGTGAAAGGAGAAAGGACAAAGAAAATATGAACGAGTTGGACACTATTAAAGAGGGCCTACCTAACACAAAAAACTTTTGCAAGACCATTCATTAAACTAGACTTAAAATATTGTATTGCCACATGCTTTATGTGAGAGGCTATCCATTGGTCAATCATCTATGCTAAAATGAGGCAATCTAGTCCTTTTTCTGTGTTCTCTGTATTGCCCCCTGTAACCTCTACAATCATTTAGAAACTTATAGAAGAGTTCTGTTAGCTATTATCATGGACAATTACTTGATTGACTAAATATGAAAGAAAATTAGACTTCTTAAGAATTCTAAAATTATATTTAGAATTTGATTTAATAAGCATTTACTGAATACCAACCATCTGTATGACTCTAAACTGAAAATGCAAAAAAATAAACAGGTATATTGATATAGATATGACTGATAAGAAGCTTGATTTCAAATTATATTGTGTATCAAATTTAACTGGGACTCATATTAGTAAGGTGAATTCTGTCATCCTGCTGAGATTTTTCCAATTCAGTAGAACTACATGAGCAACCAGAAATAAAAACTCAAATACCTAGACCAGTCTAACTATTCCATGGCCATACTTCGAGAATTACTGATCTACATGAAAGAAGTAATAGAAATGTAAATTTTAAAAACACAAGGTAAACTTGAATGTCAAACTATGGAAGAAAGTGATATAATTAGTGAGGAAACTCACTGTATGGATTCAGGACATCTATATTTATTTATTTACTTATTTGATTTCTTATTGCCAAATTTTTTAACATCTTTACTGAGACATAATTGATATCCAAAAGTTGTGAATATTTAATGTGTGCTATTTGAAAGTTTTAAACATATGCAAACACCCATAATACCATCACCACAATCAGGATAATAAACATATCAAACACATTCCAGAGTTTCCTTATGTTTCTAATTTTTTTTTCAATAAGAACATATGACATGAGATCCACCATCTTCACAAATTTTAAAGTGCAAAAAAATACTGTATTGTTAAGTATAGGTACCATGTTGTACAGCAGATCTCTAGAACTCATTTATTAAGCATAACTGAAACTTTATACCCACTGACAAACAAATCTCCATTTTCCTCCACCCTCAGCCCATGGAAATCAATATTATATTTTCTGCTTCTGTGATTTTGAATATTTTAGATTCCTCATATAAGTAGAATAATGAATTATTTAATCTTTCTGTGATTGTCTTATTTCACTTGACATATTTTCTACAGTTTTATCTATATTGTTGCAAATGGCATGAATGTATTTTTCACTAAGGCTGAATAACATGCCACATTTTCTTTATCCATTCATATGTTAATGGACACTTGGGTTGTTTCCACATAAGGGCTATTTTGAATAGTGCTGCAATGAACATGGGGATAAAGCTATTTCTCAAATCCCAATTTCACTTTTTTTGGATATATACCCAGAAGTGAGATTGCTGGCTTATATTATAGTTCTGTTTTTAAAATTTTTTTGAAGAAACTTCATGTTGTTTTACATAGCTCTACATCCTTTTACATACATATCAACAATTTACAGGGATTCCAATTTCACCACAACCTCATCAACACTTACTATCTTTAGTTTTGTTTTTTTTTTTTAAATAACAGCCAACCTTGATTTGGATATCTGTTTGTCTGTTATTGGTTAATAGGAATGCTTGTGATTTCTGCACATTGATTTTGCATACCGAGACTTTGTTGAAGTTGCTTATCAATTTAAAGAGATTTTGGGCTGAGACAATGGGGTCTTCTCTATATACAATCATGTCATGTGCAAATAGAGACAATTTGACTTCCTCCTTTTCTAACTGAATACTCTTTATTTCTTTATCTTGAATGATTGTTCTTTCTAGAACTTCCAATACTATATTGAATAGGAGTTGTGAGAGAAGACATCCTTGTCTAGTGCCTGATTTCAAAGGAAATGCTTCCAGCTTTTGCCCATTCAGTATGATCTTGGCAGTGGGTTTGTATAAATAGCTTTTATTATTTTGAGATACGTTCCATCAATACCTAGTTTATTGAGAGTTTTTAGCATGATGGGCTGTTGAATTCTCCCATTCACAATTGCTACAAAGAGAATAAAATACCTAGGAATACAACTAACAAAGGATATAAAGGAGCTCTTCAAGGAGAACTACAAACCACCACTCAACAAAATAAGAGAGGACACAAACAGATGGAAAAACATTTCATGCTCATGGATAGCAGGAATCAATATCATGAATATGGCCATACTGTCCAAAGTAATTTATAGATTCAATGATATCCCCATCAAGCTACCAATGACCTTCTTTACAGAACTGGAAAAAAACACTTTAAACTTCATAAGGAACCAAAAGAGAGCCCACATAGACAAGACAATCCTAAACAAAAAGAACAAAGCTGGAAGTATCATGCTGCCCAACTACAAACTACATTACAAGGCTACAGTAATCAACAGCATGGTACTGGTACCAAAACAGAGACATACACCAATGGAACAGAACAGAGGCCTTGGAAGCAACACCACACATCTACAACCATCCAATCTTTGATAAACCTGAAAAAACAAGCAATGGGGAAAGGACTCCCTGTTTAATAAATGATGTTGGGAAAACTGGCAAGCCATGTGCAGAAAGCAGAAACTGGGTCCCTTCATGATACCATACACTAAGATTAACTCCAGATGAATTAAATATTTAAACATAAGACCTAACACCATAAAAACCCTAGAAGAAAAACTAGGCAAGACCATCCAGGACATAGGCATAGGCAAGGACTTCATGACTAAAACACCAAAAGCAATGGCAATAAAGAAAAATAGACAAATGGGATCTAATTAAACTAAAGAACTTCCACACAGAAAATTAAACAATCATTAGAGTGAACTGGCAACAAACAGAATCGGAAAAATATTTTGCAATCTGAAAAAGGGCTAATATCCAAAATCTACATCTGTAAAAGGGCTAATATCCAAAATCTACAAAGAACTAAAACAGATATACAAGAAAAAAACAAACAAACCCATTCAAACGTGGGTGAAGGATATGAACAGACACTTCTCAAAAGAAGACATACATAAGGTCAATAAACATATAAAAAATGCTCATCATCATTGGTCATTAGAGAAATGCAAATCAAAACCACATTGAGGTATCATCTCATGCCTGTCAGAATGGTGATTGTTAAAATATCTGGAGACAATAGATACTGGAGAGGATGTAGAGATATAAGAACACTCTTACACTGTTGGTGGGAGTGTAGATTAGTTCAACCATGGTGGAAGATAGTGTGGCAATTCCTCAAGGATCTAGAAATAGAAATTCCACTTGACCAAGCAATCCCATTATTGGGTATATACCCAAAGGATTTTAAATCATTCTATTGTAAAGACACATGCACACATATGTTCATTGCGGCACTGCGTACTATAGCAAAGACCTAGAACCAACCCAAATGCCCACCAATGATAGACTGAACAAAGAAAATATGGCACATATATACCACAGAATACTATGCAGCCATGAAAAACGATGACTTCGTGTCCTTTGTATGGACTTGGATGAATCTGGAAACTATCATTCTCAGCAAACTGACACAAGAACAGAAAACCAAACACCACATATTCTCACTCATAGGTGGGTATTGAACAATGAGAACACGTGGACTCAGGGAGCAGAGCAGCATACACTGGGGTCAGTTGGGGGTGGTGCTAGAGGAGGGACAGTGGGGTTGGGGAGGGGAGGGAGGGATAACATGGGAAGAAATGCTGTATATAGATGAAGGGGGAGTGGAGGCAGCAAACCACCTGTTTATATATGCACCTATGCAACAACCCTGCATGATCTGCACATGTACCCCAGAACCTAAAGTACAGTAAAAATAAAATAAAAAGCCAACCTAACAGGTGTGAAATTATATCTCACTGGTATTTTTAATTTGCATTTCCCTGATAATTAATAATGTTGAACATCTTTTGCATACTGGTTGGCCATTTGTATATCTAATTCAGAGAGATTTCTATTCTAGTTATTTACCCATTTTTAATTGGGTTATTAGTTTTTGTTTTGTTTTGTTTTTCTTTGTTTTTGCTCTCCAGTTATAGGAGTTTCCTTTATTTTTTTAAAAAACTATCAGATATATGGTTTGCCAATATTTTCTACCCTTCTGTAAGTTGCTCCTTTATTCTGTTAATTGTTTTCTGCACTGTGAAGAAACTTTTTAGTTCATTGTAGTCATTCTTTATTTTTGCTTTTGTTGCTTGTGCTTGTTACTTATGTCAAATACAAGAAATCATTGCCAAGACCATGTCAAGAAGAGTTACCCCTTTATTTTCTTATAGAAGTTTCACAGTTTCAGGTTTTAAGCTTGTCTTTAATCAATTTTGAGTTGATGTTTATGTATAGCGTATAGCAGGAATCCCCTTCCTTCCTTTTTCCCCTCTTTTTCTTTATTTTTTCATACTTTCCTTTTCTTTCTTCTCGCATATGTATATCATTTTCTTTTTTTTTATGTGTATGTTCAATTTTTCCAACACCATTTGCCGAAGAGACTATCTTTTTCCCTCTGTGTTTTGGCATCCTTGTTGAAGATCAGTTGACCATATAAGTGCTGTTTTATTTCTGGGTTCTCTATTCCATCTTATTGGTCTATGTGTCTACTTTTATGGTAGTACCATACTGTTTTAATTACTATAGTCTTATAATATAATTTGAAATCAGAAAGTGTGATGCCTCCAGCTTTGTTCTTCCTGCTCAATATTACTTTGGCCACTCAGGTTCTTTTACGGTTCCAAAGGAATCTTAGGATGATTTTTCCTATTTCTGTAAAAGATGCCATTGAGGTTTTAATAGGGATTGCATTGAACTTGTAGATTGCTTTGCATAGTCTGGATATTTAAAGAATGCTGAGTCTTCAGATCCATAAACATGAGATGTTTTTCTATGAATTTGTGTCTTCCTTAATTTATTTTATTAATATTTTGTAGTTTTTAATGTACAAATCTTTCACCTTCTGGGTTAATTTATTACTAATTATTTTGTTTTATTTTTGATAGTATTATGAGTGTGATCATTTTCTTAAATTTTTTTCATGGTTCATTGACTCTTCTAGATAGTGAAACTTATTAAAGATAATTTCTTTTTAGGAGTATCATGGTATTATATATATATATATATATATATATATATATATATATATATATATATCTCAAGTGCTTAACAGGAACAGAAGTCTATTTCTATAAAGTTATCTTTCTTCCTTTTCCCTATATAAGTATAATAAGTGAAGTGCTAGAGGTCATAGACTGTGAACATCCCATTTATTTTATTATGGTATCAGCTTTCCCTAGAAGCTAATTTATTCTGAAGACACCAAGAATTGGATTACCAGGATATTTACAGTGGAAGCTAAACACCATGGACTAATTGTTAATGCATTTGACTTGCTAAAGTACTTTAAGAATCTAAAACAAAAACTGACAGATAAAGAGACCAAAAGATAGTTTCTAAGAATATATTAAAAAACAAAAGCATATCCTTATACTAACCTGGCAAAGGACAATTTTCTAGGAGCCATAATAGGTAGAAAATTATATAATAAACAGCTGGCAGTATAATATGTTTAATCAAGGGCCTCACAAGATTTAAGAATGTAAAAAGAGACCTCTAGAAATACAGATTAGTGCAATTTTATATAGGAAAAAGTCTCGTAAGTAAAATAAATAAGTAATTGGATAAACCATCCCTTGGAGTGAGGAAGAGGCAGAGAAGGGGAGCATAGAGGAATTCCAGCCACTGTTTCTGAGGTGATGTTTTGTACATGTAGGTTGGTGAAAGGACATTAAAGTAGCTTGTTAAGTAAGATACAATAAATTTAATTATCTATATGAAAAGCCATAAAGAGCATACAAATTTCTTTCAGCAACTTTAGCACCATACACAGGTTCATAAACAACAGCATTAAATCCAATGCAGAATTATAAAAGGAAAGTCTCAGTTTATTTCATTAGAATCACCGAATAGATTTCCAGTATGAAAAACCTACCACAACAAGCAAGCTGATGCACAAATGTAGGAAAAAAATAATGTAACCATTAGAAAGTTTGAAACTGAGGCTGCTAAGAAGGCAAATGAATCATACATATAGGTCTGGAATCTAGAACAAGGGATGGCTGACTTTGAATGTGAATGTAAAAGGTGGTTTTAGTTACCATTAATAGACTTTAATTAAAATTTTTTTATGAAAAGTAATTGAATTGAGTACAGAAACAACTAGAGTTGATTACATTTTCTAGATTACTACTGTTTGTTTTGTGGATTTGAAGCTGGTCTCTTAGCAGATTAGCACATCTATAAGCATTCCACTTGGGCTTACTGATTGTGCTTGAAGCAACTGATAGTTTCTGCTGACAAAACAGATTCAACTGAGGATCTTGGAAACGATAAAAGTCATGAAGACATTATCAAAGGAATCAGCACCCCTTCCTTTTTTTAATTGCATTTTAGGGTTTGGGGTACATGGGAAGAACATGCAAGATTGTTGCATAGGTACACACACGGCAGTGTGGTTTGCTGCCTTCCTGCTCATTACCTATATCTGGCATTTCTCCCCATGCTATCTCTCCCCAACTCCCCACCCCCTTCTGTCCCTCCCCTATTTCCCCTTGATAGACCCCAGTGTGTGATGCTTTCCTCCCTGTGTCCATGTGTTCTCATTGTTCAACACCCACCTATGAGTGAGAACATGTGGTGCTTGATTTTCTGTTCTTGTGTCAATTTGCTGAGAATGATGGTTTCCAGGTTCATCCATGTCCCTACAAAGGACATGAACTCATCATTTTTTATGGCTGCAGAGTATTCCATGCTGCATATGTGCCACATTTTCCCAGTCCAGTCTATCATCAATGGACATTTGGGTTGGTTCCAGGTCTTTGATATTGGAAACAATGCTGCAATGAACACGTGTGTGCATGTGTCCTTATAGTAGAATGATTTAAAATCCTTTGGATATATACCCAGTAATGGGATTGCTGGGTCAAATGGAATTTCTATTTCTAGGTCCTTGAGGAATCGCCACAGTGTTTTCCACAATGGTTGAACTAATTTACACTCCCACCAACAGTGTAAAAGTGTTCCTATTTCTCCACATCCTCTCCAGCATCTGTTGTCTCCAGATTTTTTAATGATTGCCATTCTAACTGGCGTGAGATGGTATCTCAATGTAGTTTTGATTTGCATTTCTCTAATGACCAGTGATGATGAGCATTTTTTCATATGTTTGTTGGCCTTGTGTATGCCTTCTTTTGTAAAGTGTCTGTTCATATCTTTCTCCCACTTTTAAATGTGCTAGTTTGTTTTTTCTTGCAAATCTGTTTTAATTCTTTGTAGATTCTGGATATCAGCCCTTTGTCAGATGGGTAGATTGCAAAAATTTTTTCCCATTCTGTTGGTTGTCGATTCACTCTAATGACTATTTCTTTTGCTGTGCAGAAACTGTGGAGTTTGATTAGGTCCCATTTGTCTATTTTGGCTTTTATTGCCAATGCTTTTGAAAAAATCACCTTAAGCTTCATATGGAACCAAAATAGAGCCTGCATAGCCAAGTCAGTTCTAAGCAAAAAGAGCAAAGCTGGAAGCATCACACTATCAGACTTCAAACTATACTACAAGGCTATGGTAATCAAAAAACATGGTACTGGCACCAAAACAGGGTTATAGACCAATGGGACAGAACAGAGGCCTCCAAAGCAATGCCACACATCTACAACCATCTGATCTTTGACAGACCTGAAAAAAACAAGCAATGGGGAAAGGATTCCTTGTTTAATAAATGATGTTGGGAAAACTGGCTAGCCATGTGCAGAAGGCAGGAACTGGACCCCTTCCTGACACCTTACACTAAAACTAACTCCAGATGGATAAAAGACTTAAACATAAGACCCAACACCATAAAAACCCTAGAAGAAATTCTAGGCAAAATCATTCAGGACATAGATATAGGCAAGAACTTCATGACCCAAACGCCAAAAGCACCCTTTCTTAACTATAAAGTTTGTAACTCTTTTGGAATTGTTCCACCATGCCATTATTTCATATGCCTTGGTTCAAGGAATGGAAATCCAAACATTCACAAATCTGAAAGTACTAGAAGTTGCACTACTCATAGCTTTGGACTCTTTCTCATCCCTAACTCATTCAACCCAGAAACCTCTACAACTGCCCTTACTACAGCTTGACATATTTTGGTGGAAATAGTATATCCCTGCAATTCACATTAGAAAAATATTCTAAAACCATTGTGAATGGTTTTGAGCTAGCCAATAAACAAATTGAATTTTGTTGGAATTCATTCTGATGAATCTCCTCCTGCCACCTCCATCCACACAGTAATCATGTGGGTTAAATACCAAGAACATTTTTGTTTAATATGTTCACCTTGTGGCAAAGTAGCTGGTTACATTAGAAATAGCCTACTGATGAAACTACTACACAAATTATCAACCTGAACTATCTAGGCCAATGCACATCTGGATATGCCCTTTATGCTGGTTAATTACATGGGCAAAGTACCAAGATAAAGAAGGTTGCCATTATAATACAATGTTGAAAAATGATTTAATCTTATTTTGGACTGGTATTTTCATCATTAAATGAGACACAATATTAGCAATGATATCAAAATGGGCAACTGAAAATTTTTAGATCCTGGAAGATCTCAAGTATGCACCAAAATAGACAAAATGAAAAACTGATAAACCACCAGATAACAGATAAATCATAATTACTAGAGAAGAATGATTTTTTAAATAGTTTGTGTCAATTGGCCATTTATGTTTAAAATAATAAACATGAACTTATGAACACAATATACAATAAGAACTTCAGAAGGAAAAGGATAGATAACACACCATTTCTTTCACGGCAGTTATATACAACTTACTTTTTAATGTCAGAACTTTTAAAATGGAAACAACTTGACAAACATTTATCATGAAATTTTGAGACCATTAAGGCAAAATATAATGAAAAGTAAGAAAAGAGCATATTAACTGTTCTTCACAACACTTAGTTAAGAAGAAATAAAGCAATTCAAAGATCACCATCTTAGTACAGTGTAATTCTCTTATTTAGAATTGTGTTATTAGAGGCATTGTTAACACTGCTTAGAAAAACACTGAGAACAAAAAATCCATTGGAGATAATGTGATTGAAACCTTAGCTAAAAGATGCTTGTTATCTTAAACATTGTTTGAAAGAAGATAGAGCAGGGTAAAAAATGCATTTACATAAATAGTTTTGATTTTTTTGTTTGTTTTTGGTATAAGAGTATAAGAATTTTATAAAGTATATTGAGAGGTTTTTTGTAAACATTATTCCATTTAAAGAATTTGAAATAGTATTTAGAAATACAAAAATGTGTATTATGTTACCTAAACTTTGAAATAAAGACAAAATGTATAATCTATGACCCTATCAGCTCTGTCCTATTGATTAATCTATATAGTACATTTGCATTATGCCTGATTGTCTGTGAATGACATAAACCAAATGTCAATATCTAACCATGAAGATAAATTCCAATCATTTTTCAAATCCTTGACTTACCTGTCAACATGCATTTTAAAAGTTTTAAGAAAATATAAGAATAAATTATTACATTATATAAGATTCCTGTCTTTATTTTTCTTTATTCTTAATTTTCATATTTTTTCCAGTGAACATTTATTACCTTGGTAATCTGATAAAGAATGTAACATTTTTAAAAAATTGCCATACATGCTATCTGGAACATTATATGCATTTATTTAATAATTGGTTGTATTTGTTAGTAGCAAATTAGATTATCTGTCAACATCATCATGTAATATGAAGATATAAGGAATCCATATGCCTATTTCTAATAGACTTGTTCAGCACGTTTGCCTGAAACTAATTTCTATTTAGAATATTATATGTTTACTCATCATCCAGATATTTTCAAGTCAGAGTCTTTAAGACAATGTGTTTGAGAGATTTTACTATATTCAGAGAAGTGTTTCCCATGCCATACAATAATTTGGAACACCAATTTGGAGCATCCTCTGAAAATAAAATCTGCAGTAAAATAAAATTTGCTCAATTTTGTTTCTAACTTTTTGATGAAACTCAGTTTTCTTCAGAAGAATTCTAACTCTTATTTGTCTATAAAAATCTCTATGAAAATCTTTAATATTTTGAACTATTTGTCTCTCAAAAATATGTTTCTCTATAGGACTTTTTATGCATGATAGACAACTATTACCATCCCACACACTGGTGTTCTAAAACATGTGCCTTGCAAATACCGACTCTGGAGAGTGGGGACAAGAAGGAAGTGAACAGTCTTGGACATTTTATGGAAAGCATTTTATCTTGTTTATAATCTACCTATACAAAGTAACTGAAACAGTATATATTTCATCAAAGTATTAAATGTTTGAGTGACATTTAATATTCTATTTAATTTAATGTGAAGTAAGCAACTGATTGCATCAATCTCTTAGGAGTCATTCTCAGTCATATTTGTCAAAGCAGCAGCCCTGTGTAGATCTCAATATATGAGAACAAATCAGCATTGTGGATTATAGTAAGTTGGAGAGATGGCCATCATAAATCTAAAAACTAGTATGCTTCTAAATTACTGGATAGTATTAAACATTGAACAGAATTTTAGTTAAAATGCAGAAATGACTGAATGGTATAGGCCAGGTGATTTTATACTTAATCACTATAACCAAGAGCTTACAATCATCATTGGTAATCCTTGCATTAAGAGATCAAATTGGTTTTTGAAATAAACACTTTCATTTTGTTCTCTAAATACTTCTGTGTTAGGACTAGTATGTGCCAGACTTAACAAAGGATTCACCGTAATCAATACCACTGTAGCAGGGGAAGATTGGTCCAGTGATTAATTTCATGTTGTACTCATGGGAACAAAACAGTTGAGTATATTTGTCTCTATAATCCCTTTTCCCACATGTAATTACAAATGGAATTGATCAACCCATGTGTTTCTAGTGAGGCTGAAGCAGGGATATTAGAACTGCTAGGGTATGTAACAACTTAGTACAGATCATCAGTCCTTGGGGCTATAGGGAATTGGATATTAGAATCTTATTTTAAAAGAAAACAATTTTTCTTTTTCAAGTTTCTTCCTTCTTGTCAAGTTGCAACAAATTTCTCTTCTAGCATCTCTGTACAGTCTTGTGAAGTAAAGTTAATAACTGGATGCTTATCAGCAGCATGATAAACTAGAGCTAGAAGAAAAATAGGTTTTGAAGACAGACAGACTGCCTTGATAATATTTAAGTTGCTATAAACTCGCTTTCTTGGAGCATCAACTGCCTCATATTTATAATGTGGACAATGATATTTTGCTTACAGAGCTATTATAAAGATTGCACAAGATCATCTTTCTAAAGCAACCAGACATTTCCAGAGAAATGGAGAGCAATTAATAAAAGCAATTCTTCAAACTTTAGTTACTATTTTTGCTGTGTAACCACAATAACATATTTTGATGAAACTTGGTATTTAATATATGTGCCTTACTGAGCAGTTTTAAAACTCAACACCCTCAAAATATATGTCCTAGACATCAATTTCTTAAGCTAAGCCAGCACACCAAATGAATAGGAATAAATGTCATTGAACTACAGAAAAAGTTGCCCTTGATATCTATAATCTCCTTAGAAGCATATTCATGCCAGTATAATTATAGACACTGAAATTACACATATTGGTCTTCACTTAAGATTATGAGCTACTGTAAGCACAAATCAAAGGACTAAGATGTAAATATTCTCACTAACTAAGATGCATTTTTAAAAATTAGAAATGTAAGGCATTCAATTATCTTGATTAATCCATATTTTTGAAATTTAAAGTTGGGTTATATATTTTTCAAATAGATACATATTTCATTTAATATTACCTTGTGCATCACTGATTCATTACAATGCTCTGAATAGTTTCCTAAGACATTTGTATGTGTGTATCTTGTGAATGTTCCCCACAGGTCTTAAGAACTAGCATACTCACTTAACGACTGCCAAAGCTAGTATGTCAGATAGTCCTCTAAATGTTCTACCATGGCGTTTTCATGTACCATCTACAAACATCCCTAGCCAATGAGCAACTCATCACACAAGGTGAGGTGAGCATGTTCTCCAACGTGTAGTTTTTACACCACAGTGGCCTTTACTTTCTGTCATTTATTTTGTACTGTCCAACAGTTTTGATTTCTATTAGCTGACAAAAGTTGTGCAGATGAAAAGTTATGTTTGCCACAAGGAACCATCACTCTGTGTGTTAAAATTCAAGTTGTACAAGAGCTCATAATTTCTCTGTAAGATAATTATTGACGAAGTAACGGACAAAGAAGTAGGCAATTGGTAGAAGGTAAAACACTCTGACATTGAGAAGTGCATTGTAAATTTCATTGAAACCTAACATAGGATGGATTAGCAAATATAGAAACAGAATGTAGCCTATCACGGTCTCAAGGAATCTGAAGAGAACGGCGGAAAGACTACAAATGGAGAAAAACCATCTTCAATGAGGACTCTGTCATAAAGACCCCCCAAATCTCGGTTTTGGTTAAAATATTTACTACCAGGCTCCATCTCTCTCTTCTTTTTCTGTTTCTCTCTCTCTCTTTTCTCCCTTTAAAGACACACCCATTTGCATCAGCTTTCCAGGAAATGTGCATAACTTTACATAACTGCAATTGCACTCATTCATTTTAATTTGCTATCAAACAAAATTAGTTTTAAAATGTTCATTATTTGTATTTACCTCTTATTTTAAATTTTGTCTTTACAGTGAACATAATAAAAGTTATTCTATCCTTAAATGTTAATGCTCTGAAAATTATCTAGTCACCTCTGACCACAGAGACTTGTCAATGACTTTTCATTCTTGGTCTTGAGAACTGAGAAGTGACTTTTCTTTTAAATATTGAAAATATAAAAATTTATTTTGAGAAAAATTTAATAAAGATTTTTGAACTAAGAGAATTTCTGTCTCTCGATGTACATAACATTATTCGCTCATAATAGCTTTAGTGGTTTGGAGCAGTTTCATTCTCTTTCACAGACTAGTTATATATTTATCTGTGTAGTATTATATAGGTATGCATCATCTTGGAAAGCCTTCTTATTTTATTTAAAATTTTTAGAGACAGAGTCTCACTTTCACCCAGGCTGGAGGGCAGTAGTGCAATCATAGCTCTGTGTAGCCTTGAACTCCAGGGCTCAAGCAATTCCCCCACCTTGGCCTCTGAAAGTGTTGAGATTACAGGTGTGAGCCTCCCTGCCTGGCCAAAACCATTTTTATAAATATAGCCAGTAGTGGTTGTGTCATTTAGGGCATCTTTGATTGCCAGTGACAGAAAATACAACCTAAACTGGTTTATAATAAAAGAAAATTTATTCACGTGACTAAACACTTCAGAGAACAGGCTGGCTTCAGACGTGATTTGTGACAGGAGATCAGATTTCTCCAGGACTTGGTTCCTCTATCTCTTATCTTTGTGGCCTCTTTTAGGTGGCTCTCCTCTCAGAGAAGCAGCAAGATATCTATAACAGCTCTAAATTTTACATCTTGTGTGGTTCATATATTTTCCACTTAAGCAAAGCCCTATGGTAAATTTATTTTTTTATTTTTTAAAATTTTTTTGAGAGAGAAGGTCTGGCTTTGCTGCCCAGGCTAGAGTGCAGTGGTGCGATCACAGCTCATTGCTGCCTCAAACTTGTAGGCTCCAGGAATGCTCCTGCCTCAGCCTCCCCAATACCTGGGACTTCAGGTGCACATCAACATGCCCAGCTAATTTTGAAACTTTTTGTTGAGACGGGGTCTTGGTATCTTCCCCAGGCTGATGTTGAACTCTTAAGCTCAAGCAGTTCTCTCTCGTCTCAGCCTCCCAAAGTGATGGGATTATAGGCAGGAGCCACTGCATCCAGAGGTAAGTTCTGAATGTTCTAATAGGCATGGCTTTAGCCAATTAATATAGCCAGTGGGCTGGAATGCACTAAGTATCTTTTAGGTCTAGCTAGCATGTCTTACTGATAGATGGAAATGAAATCAGCTTTACTCAAAGCACAAACACTGAAGCCACAGTGGGAGAAAAATAGTTAACATAGTACGACTGGATTAACTGGGCACTCTCACTACAGTAAGGAAAAATGGGTGCTGAGTGCTGAATGGCTCAACAAAAAAGTAAATAATATTCTGCTGCAAATCTTATTTTTCCAAAAGCATCTTTTTAAATAGAAACATTTAAATTGGAGCCATACTCTTCCTTTGTATACCTCCTCTTGTTGTCCCAACATGGGGTGATGGTGGCTGGGTGTCCCTAATTTTCGAAAAGGTTGTATTATAAATGTAGATGAATTTGAAAATTAGACTGAGGACTCCCTAAGGAAATGGAACTCTTTGATCTCACGTTAACAGCTGAGTTAAAAAAAAAAACAAAACAAAACCTGGAAGTCTTGCTCTAAAGTTTCAGATTAGATGCTAATTTTTTTAATATGGACAAGGTTTCCCTCTTCTTTAATAGATGACATTGTCCTAAAAGATGTTTTGAGTTTAAAATGCCATTGATTGCAAAACTTAACATTATTTCTTGTACAACTGGGACAAAAAAACGTAGCCAATTAAACTATGGAACAGGTTCTAGATATGTGAGATATTACAGTGGGAGGAAATTGTGCTTCTCATAGTTAATGCCATAGTAGGGTATAATTTACATTGGGCTATATAGTTTAATTGTTTAGGCTATGCATTTTGGAATCAGAAAGATCTGGGTTTGAGACCCAAAGTTTCACATACAAGTAGTTTAACTGCACCAAATTACTTTCCTTGCCTTTGGTTTCTTCATATGTAAGAAATAAAATAATATGGTAATGATATAGGGTTGTGAGGATTTAAAACAGATAACATATAGAACACCCATAACTCTCAATAACTATCATTTAGTTGGCATTCAGTAATCTTAACTTTGAAATGGTAACTCTCCTACCCAATAACTTTTGAGTTACTATCTAAGTACCTTCTTTACATGAAAGGGTTGCCATAAGCCATTATCCATAAATTGGTCATTCTACTTCAATCACCATTCATACTATTTATTCCCCCAAAATTACCCTTAGTCTTTCACTGTTGTATTTTCTAAATAACCCTTATTCTTCTACACTGTCTTCCAATTTCCTTCTTCTTCATCCTCCTTCTTAAACTGCTTGGTATGGCTATTAGGGCTTTTCACAGATATCCCTTTTCTCACTCTTCCCGGCACATGTAGGATTATTGCACCTGTGTGCCTCTTTGACTTTAGGCATGCCTGGATATTTTGTTTTGATCAAGGAAATGTAACCAAAAGGTCAATTTTGAGAAACTTTATGTTAGGTCTAGGAAGCTATTCTCCAGCTCCCTTTTCTTAACTCCGTATCTGTAAAAACCTGTAGAGGCAAACCTTTTGATAGCACTGATGCCTGAGTGAATACCATGAGTCAAGAGTTCCTGCATCCAACACAGATTGGGAATGAGAAATATACTTCTGTTTTGTGAGGTCTTTGAGATTCGGTGTGTTATTTCTGACCATAGCAAAATTCAGATCAGTAGTTCTAGACCAAGGGCAAATTTGCTTCCCAGAAGTCATTTGACACAGTCTGTAAATGTTTTTGGCTGTCACAAATGTGAGCGGGGTGTTACTGGCATGCAGTAGGTAGAGGCCAGCAATGCTACAAGGCACAGGACAGTCCCAGAGTTAAGAATTATCTGGACCAAATATAATCGTTGCCAAGACAGAAAATTTGATATAAGCTATCTTGACTATTTTCTATTTAAAATTAAAAATTTCTTTAAAATTCCTAGATTAATGCAATATATTGATACTTTAATAAACGTTCATCCATTCAAAGTTTACCCAACAATTTCTTTCAGATATTCAGAATAAAATATTCTACGTAATTTTTAAATTGCAGTTATTTATGCTTTCAAGAAGCACAAATAGAGCAAATTTACTTAGGAAGTTTGGCTGAAAGAAGTTTTAGAGCGCCACAATAAAACCAAGCGAACATAAACGCTGAGCTGAAGACTCTGTTACACTTTAGGGAACTATGCTGGGACTATAATTTACCAAACATTGGTCATGTGCAGTTTATAGCCTTATAAAAATCAGAAGTAAACTAAATTAAAGTAAATGCATTTAACAGTGCTATACAGTGGCCTTCCTCCCTTTAATTTCTGTAAAATACTGTTCAGCCATATAATACAGTTCTGCCTAGAAGATAAATGATAAGATTAGTGTAAATCGCTCTAGGTTTTCAGATAATTTCTTCTTTGAAATATCTAGTTTGCCTTCAGAAATTAATGAAACAGGACACATTTTTTTCTGTTACAATAATTTACTTATAACTTGAAACTCACAAAATAGGCATTCAGTTGAAGAAATTTGAACTCATATTTTATCTTCAAAAGTACTTTTCAGGTGTAAGGATTAATTTTTTAAGTTTCTAGCCTTTAAGCAACCATGACAGCCGATTGACAGAGTTTCACTGCTCCCAGGGGAAGGTGGGCAGAAGGGTGAGTAGCAACAAAAATAAGCTTCACTTAGGACTATATGACCCTAGTTTAATGTATGTTTTATATTAATTCATAAACATATATGTTATACAATGTACAAGTTCAAATTTGTGTTATGCAAGAAACTATAACAAATAAATGCCGAATAAACAGTATTTGTCTAAAAAATGCAACCTATTTATTTTTTTTTAATTCACATAACTGTTTTTCTTCTTTTGATAAGCTCTTTTTTCACCCACCACATTTCACTACTGTCCTCTCTAGAGCAGTGATGTAAAATGAAAATATAAGCAAGCCACAAATACAAGAGGTAATTGTAAACATTCTACTAGCCACTTTAAAAAATTACAATGAAAGAGGTAGAATTAATTTAAATGATATATTTAACTCAATATATCTAAAATATTATTTAAATGCGTAATCAATATTTTTTAAATATTGAGAATTTTACATTTTTTTAAATACTAAGTCTGAAATCCAGTATGTATATTACATTATAGGACAACCCAACCCAAATGGAACATAGTGTATCTGTGATAACAACTCAAATAGAATCAGCCACATGTCAAATGCTCTATAATCCTGTTGTTAGTGGCTACCATATTGGACTGCATAAATCTAGAGAAATTATTAAAGAAATTTGCTCATTTAAGATAAAAGAAGGAAAATATCCATCTTCGAAAATACAAGAGTAGCAAGTGAAGGAGAAACAAAATATATTGTGTTATTCTAAAGAACAGACATCTAAATTTACTTAGAGCAATTACAAAATATATTGTGTTATTCTAAAGAACAGACCTCTAAATTTATTTAGAGCATTTACAAATGCTCTAAAGAGCATTTGATGGATATCACTTGAATTAAAAAAAATTGTTCTACTTGCTAGTATTATTCCAACAACAAAGTGGTTTGCACTTAAATAAAATGTAGGAGGAATTCAAGCTAGTCCAAGTATCTAGAAAAAGTAATACCTAAATTAAAAGGTTAAATAAAAGTTAAACTCTGTCCATTCTGACTGTATTACAGCAAACAAACCATAACAAGTTTTCATAAGCTTTTGCTAGAAACCACGTTGTGTTTTACATAAGTATCTCAATTATTCATAATTTTAATAAATAACAGCATTAATTCTGTGTTCCCATTTTGAGGGATGAGTAAACTGAGGCTCCAAGAGGTTAAGAAAATAGCCCAAAGGCATATGGATAGTAAGTGGTAGAGCCGCAATCTGAGATTAGATGCCCTAAATCTTCACCTTTATCCATTTTGCTATCAGAACATTGATTCACTTACAGCCCCCTTCTTACTATGACTCTTCCTCCTAACCTAAACACACAACAAAGGCAATTTTAAGGACTATGTGTACTACTATCCCAACTCCTTCTATCTTGCCTCAAGATTATTTTTTAAAACAATTCACTCCATTATACGAAACACTTCACTTTCCTTTATTTTTTTTCCCAGTTTTAGCCTTTGGGTCCTTTATAATTTTATCCCCAGGAGAAATATAAGAAATCCATAATTTCAAAGAGAAGAAAATAAATGTGCATTAAGTATAACTATAAAGAATTTGTATTAAGGTTGAATTACATTTAGAGTATTTTAAAAGAAATGTATCTTCCACTTTAAATATATGCTACTTGGTTTAACCCTAAAGAAACATTCTTAAACATAATTGACTTATTTACTCTGAGTGTAATTAGTATATTATTAGATTTAACACTTGTTTTAATACCCCTTTTCTGACATTAGATATCAGGGAAACCCACTCCCATGAGAATATTTGTTACCTTGTTCTTGCCTTCATTATTATCCCCATGGAGTGCTATAAATATTTTTCTTTAATCTGTCAGGTCATTCTGCAAGGTTCTGGTATCAGCTCCAGCAGTTTGGGAACACATCGTTCCTCTTAAAACCCGCCTATAATATTTCTTCTCTTTCCTCTGAGAAACGTATCCTCTGAGTTGTTTCCAAAGTCAACCAGCATCCAGGACTCTCCTCCTTGCCAGACCTAAGCTACCATTATCTTGTGGAAAATGTGGAACACATGAAGGCCTGGGCTTTAAATATGATTCTCATATCAAATAGAGAATAGTAAGATGGAAAATTAGAAATCTTCAGACAGAATGGGGTGATTGGTTTTGAGATTTATCTCAAACAACTTGAAATGAATTGTTTTACTACAATTACTTAAGCTAAGGAAGTTTCAGCCTCTTTATATTATCCTAAGGTATTATGTTGTTTGTTTTGTTCTAGCCCTTATTATTATTGAAGTGCTGAGTAAAAATATTAAAAAGAATTGTGTGCTTTCTATTTGTATTTGTTGACACGTCAGATGTTTCGGAAAGGATTGCCTCTCTGAAAACATCCATTGATCCATGTTACATATGTATCATTTGTTCATAACCTTGAGGAGACAATGGAGGCCTCTGAAACATTATCCAATTACACACCCATATCTGATGATAACCCTTCAGTGTGTGCTTATTATGTAGAAAGAGGTTTTTAATGATGTCTATATTTTATTTCCCTTCAGAGTCCTAAAATATAATGCAAAACCAAATGGTAATGTAGACTGAAGGAAAAATCAGCACTTCAGTCTTGCACTTCTGATAACCTTATCAGCCACATTCACAACAAGACATTAGAGTGCAATAGATGAAGACATTTTCTGCAACTAAAATGAATTGCTGTATATTTCTTTTAAGTGTTGTCATCTGTAAATCGTGTAAGCTGAATATTTCCTCTAACTCAAAATCACACTTTACTGTGACAAATTTCCTTGCAGGTGATTTCTTCATTTCATGAATAATTATTTCATTTCTGATTTTATTGTTATCTAAGTAGGGCAGTGTTTGCTTTATTTTGTTTTCCTTTCTCAAAGTAATAAAGGAATATCATTCCTTTCTCCAAGGAATGGAGCACTATAATTTGTGCTCTTTATTAGCAAAATATGACCTTACCTTTTGTCTTACATGAAAGATAACCTACGCTCACTGTGGGATTAAGGGTCAAGGAGTAGATAATCTTTAAAGATTTAGTACGTTAATAGGAAGAGAATTCATCTATAAACCTGAAATAGAAAATTTATTCAGAATACATTTGCATCTGTTCACTAAGACTGCATTTCTCACTATGATCTTTTCTCACTCTGATCTCTTTTAGAAAAAAGTGTTCTGATTTAGTGGCTGGGAAGGAGGAAATTAAATGAAGAAAAATATGTAAATTGTTGCTTAGAGTCTAGTGGGACCTTAACATTTAGGGCACACTGAGTAAGTGTTCTTCTTTGAACCCCAAAAAACTATGCCATAAGGAAAAGATATCTCTGTTCTGAGTCTGCATCCAGGCAGAATTTTGGAAGAGCCTTAATGCATGTATCTTTTAGGAATGTGCTTTGCAAAGAAAAATCTCACCAAGGCCTTAAATAAATAGAGTGGATTTGTCTTACTCAAGAGTAAACCACCTTCAAGAGTAGGTCATCCAAGGTGTGTATGAGAGGTTAGCAATGCTATTGAGGGTCTCGGTTTTTATCTGAATCTACTTATGATTTTGGCTCTATTCTATGTAATGTGTAGTGCCCTATCCACAAACACTGCTTCCATGGTTAGTTTGATGCTGCACCTCTAGGTGTTACATCCATGTTCCAAGAAATAAGAAGATAAAGGGAGAGAAGGATCACAGGATGCCTACAGTAGAACCTGTTGCTTTAAAAAGGTTTTATAGAAGCACCACCAAATGACTTTCTTATGAATCTTAATGATCCTAATATATATGTATTATATATATCTATGTATGTATACATAGATATATGTAGATATATATAGTATTGGTTCACACGATTATGAGGTATTGGCTCATGTGACTATGGAGGCTGAGAAGTCCCATGATCTTTCATCTGAGAGATGAAAACCAGTGGTGTAGTCTGTAGTCCAAAAGTGAGGCCTAGAGACTCTCTAGGCTCTCAGATGGAAGATCATGAAACTTCTCAGCTTCCACATCACTGGCTCTCTAGGCCTCACTTTTGGACTGTGGATTACACTAATGGTTTTCCTGGAGACCCAGAAAAAAATTCCTCCGCCATTATATCTCTTTTCCACTTTTAAGTAGCATATATTTCTGTAAAAGCATTTCTATTAAAATAAACGAAATTAATAAGTCAATGGTTTTTAAAATGGAGTCCCAGGAAAACCAGTGGTGTAGTCCATAGTCTGAAACTGAGGCCTAGAGAGCCAATGGTATGAATGAGAATTCAAGCCTAAAGACTTGAGAACTGGAAGCACCAAGGCGAGCTCAAGCAGTCAGGCAAAGGGAGAGTGAGTTTAGCCTTATTCGACCTTTTTGTTGCATTCAGGCCTTAAAGGAATTGGATGATGCCCACTTATGTGAGGGAAGGTCATCTGCTTTACTCAGCCCAATAATCTAAATGCTAACCTTTTTCAGACACTCTCACAGACATACCTTAAAATAATGTTTAATTAGATATCTGAGCATCCATGGCTCAGTCAAGTTGACACACCAAATTAATCGTCACACCCTATCTGAGTCACACTGGAGAGGTAAGTCCTTTATCAACCCAGATTCTGTCATAGAAGAAGGCATGAGAATAGGGACAGCTTTTTAGTAGATTTTTAGTGGAATGAAATGAAAACTACTTCTTATAACTCATGGATTGGGTCAGTAAATAGCTGTTTCGCTGATCAGGGCCAGGTTCAGCTTATCTCAGCTAGATTTGCTCACATGTTTAGAACCTCAGCTCTACTCCACATGACCTCTCATTCTCCAGTAAGCTAGCCTGGACTTGTTCTCATGGCTGCTGAATAGCAGGTTAAGCAGGTTAAAAGAGACACACACACACACACACACACACACACACACATATACACAGAAGAAATACAAGATAACCTTTTGAGCCCTAGGCTTGGACTTGGTACACCACTCCTTCTGCCATACACTATCAGCTACAGCAAGTTCCAAGACCACCTTAGACTCAAGAAGTGGGAAAATACAGTAATCTTGACATCTTGAAAAAGAAATTGCAAAGTTACATTGAAAAGACTGTGGATCACTTTTGGAATCAATCAGTCACAATATGGGCTGAGTGTCCCAACTGGGGTATCTAGTCCCAACTGTGTCACCTAGTCCCAACCGTGTCACAAACTCATCACATAACCCCAGCCAGTTCATCGAAAGTCTCTGCCCAAGTTTCACTACTAGTCAAATGAAAATGATAATCCCTATTTTACCTTTCTCATAAGCTAGATTTGAATAAATCGTATGTGGGAGAGTAACTTTAAAAACTAAAAAAAAAAGGTACTGCACCATTACAACACTTAATTTGCATTAAATTTTGCTAGAGCAGGAGGCATGTTGCATATGCACCTGATTATGTAGAACTTTAAGGAAATGAAAAAAAATTACTCTGCCATTATCTCTTTTCCACCTTTAAGTAGTGTACACTTCTGTGAAAGTGTTCCATTAAAATAAACAGAAATAAATAAATGAAATGGCTTTTAAAATTTGGTATGCTAGAGAATCACCTGAAAGTCTCATTAAAACACAGTTTGTTGGGCATCACAGTTTCTGATTCAGAAGGTCTGGTTAGGGATCAAAAATATGCCCTTCTAAAAAGTCCCCAGATATTGCTAATGCTGCTATTCTGGGACACGATTTGACAACCAATAACAGGCCTGTTTCCTTCAGACTACACATACATTTCTCTTTAGGATGATTCTCATTCTCACTCAGGGACCCAGGTTAACAAAGACTCCACTACTAGCATCTGGTAGAAGAAAGGAAAGATGGGAAATTGCACACCAGCTTTTACATGCTTAGGACTGAAAGAAGAATATGACATTTCTGCTCATATACCGTTAGTGAAAGCAAGTTGTGAAGCCATATTCAATCATGAAGAACTAAAGAAATAGAATCCTACTTTTCTTAAAAAGAAAACGTTAAATATTTAGTGAAAAGCATTAATACCTACTGAAAAATTCAAGAGTGCTATGTAGCTAAATGGTAATGGGATGGAAGTACAAAAAATATTATCTCAAGATTTAGAATCTGTCTTACATGGAGAATGACTGAGTCACTGATAAAAATAAAGTAGGCAGAAATTGCTTTTAGTAGAAAAATGATACATTCAATTTAAGAGAGTCTTAGTTTGAAGTGACATCTGTATAGAGAACTAAGTAAAAACATTCAACATTTTCTGAGAGTTACAGCCCTGGAGAGGTTAGGAATGGAGATTTGGACTTAAGTATCATTGAGATTGAAAGTACAGTTTAAGCAATAATAATGGATAAAATCTCTGAATAGGAGAATATTAAAAGATAACTACAGAGAGAGCTGAGTTTGGTGGTTTCTCACAACTAGGAAAATTAGAAGGAGAATAAAAACCAATAAGAAAGTCCAAAAATAAAAAGCTAGAGAGGTTCTATAGAAGCAAAGTATGAAAGGGGTTTCAGGAAAGGAGAGGAAAAGTGTTAACTGCTAGATACAAAAATGTCTAGGAGACTAACAACTGGGAAACAGTCCTTAAATTTGTCAATTAGTTAGTAACTAGTGACCATTGATATAAGCTTCAGTAAATGATTAGAATTAAAAGATTAGCATACCACAAGTTAAGAGATTGGGAAAAAGTGTATTCTTCCAAAAGAAACTAATTTTTTATACCTAGGAAAGTTCACAGATACAGTAAGCATTGCCCTGTACGGGGATAAATTGTAAAAATTAATGAATGTGTGAAAAGTTTCAAGGTGGAATTGACTTTATTATCCCCAAGTTTCTAAATGCCAATGGCTACAATAGCACCAAAATTTTATAACTATAAGGTAAAACATAACATCACTCTTAAGTAGGAAGTAGTTATGTTCTTCACTTTCAGAAAGTAAAATAGAAAATATATCAATAATTCATATAATCAGTTTACTTTATAAGACACACACACACACACAGTGGTAGCAAAATAAGAAATGAAGCCATGTAAGTCTTTGACTCTTACTCCAACACTTTACTAGATTGTCTTACCTTAACTTGAATTGTACTATGTCCATCAGTTACTTTTTGTTGCATAACAAATGATCACAAAAATCTCAGTGGGTTATACCAAACCCTGATCTCTCACTCTCACATTTATGGATTGGCTGAGGTTTGACTGACTTAGGCTGGGCTTAGCTGAGCTTGATTCCAGGTGATGAGTACTGTACAGATTTGCTTCATCTACTTTTTGTTCTCCTTAGGCAGGAGATTTTTGGTGGTGACAGAAGAAGCATAAAACAGCAAACACAAATGCATAAGCACATTTCAAGAACCTACTTGTGTTATGTTCACCATCGTTCTATTTGCCAAAGCAAGCACATAATCAAACCCACCTCTATGTGGTAGGGAAGTAATATCTGCTGCTAGTGGGAAGTTTGAAAGAGACATTTCAGAGAATAGGGAGGGTGGTGTGCTGAAGCTCTTTTGCTCCAACTCATAAAAGCTAATCTCTTCTCAGCTCTGCATTCAGGGATATCACATTGATAACCTGAAATTGGCCATGCTAGGATTATTTACACCATGCAAATCAACAAATGCTAAAAATTAAGGGGGTTGTTTATGAATTTGTTTTGTAGATCCAGTTGGCAAACATTTACTAGCACACTTCTAGAAATAAGTACAGTGAAGGGTGAAAAATTGGAAACATCAATGCTATGTGTTGTTATTATAGTATTATACATACTCTATATTTTTATTTATTCATTTATTTTACTTTAATGAGTGATTATTGTGTTACCAGGTAGTAAATACTGTGTTAGCAGAGTGTGAGGATACAGTGATGAGTAAGACTTTAGTTCTATTCTTCTGTTTTTTCACTGAAAAAAGTGAAAGGACTATACACACATACACACACATTCATACACATATTGCCAAGTTATTTTAAGTGCAACGATAAGCAAAATGTTCAACATACTACATGATCCTAGAGGAAAGAAAAATAGTATTTTTCTACTAAGTCCACAAAGTGCTAAGAACAGAGTAAGATATAAAGCCACACATAGGTCTAAAACATTGAAAGCTCAGAATGTACAAGAGGAAATACCTTGGCATTCCTATATGCAGATCTCCATGTAACTGTGACCCATTGCAGCAATTTTAATCATCAGTGACTCTATCCAGTATCTCCATAGCACGAACAGCATGGCTAACAAGAAAATAGCAATGAATGCTATTTTAATTAGTGTTTATTAAAGTAACTGATTGAATGAATCCAGTTGGATTGATTTTATTGTATTATTGGTGTGCTGTTTTATTTTAAAATATTTCTGCAATTTTTGTTAGATTAAATCAGCTTTAAAAGGATCCTACCTTCTACTTGCCATGTTATGGCTTACCTACTTAACAGTTGTGTAAATTATTTTCAAAGCTGTACAAGAAAATCAGCAAGGGCAGAGGAGCAATTTGCTTCTTGCTTTAAGACATCCAGTTATGAGCCAGTTATTTAGGAACTTCAATTTGTCAGGTTTGACAACATTGTAATTGATTGCAATAATAAAGCCCTTACCAAAAGCTCAATTACTTTGGGGGAATTTGCCTTGTTTTCTTAAGTGTTTTGCAAGTATGATAAGTAGGTTGTGGTGCTTTTCTTGACATAAGTGCATAAGAGATATATGATCTCCCTCAGTGCACATGGTGACAAAAGATCAAGCTGTTGGGCTGCAGGCTACAACAAATTGAACACACTGAATTTCAGCTGAGGTCTAATGCAGTCTTGTTTTGTTTCAGTCCAATCAAGTGATACCTTTCCATGCAAGTGCTGTAACTGTATCCACAAAACTGATCATTGGAGGAGTAATGTTTCATTATTTAAGTAGGTATTTATTGTTTGAATGGGAAAAGCCTTTATTTATTTGCATTACAAATTGCTAGGTAGGATTTAAATGATAAATCTCTGGCTTGAACCACTTTATAAGAGATCTATGACAAAACTTTATAATGCAGTTCCCTATACTAAACAAAATGGTGTCTAATTTCAATAATACTAGTAAGTCTATTCAAGTCAGGCAAATCAGTGAGCAAATTACTGTGACATTCATTTGTATTTAGATTTTTCTAAAAAATGAGAGATATTGGTATATAATTTTCCTTGTATTTTAGTAGCATATTTGAAATGATAAAATGCTACTAATTGACCTTGAGGGATAACCCTATAATCTGATGCAAAGTAGCAATTTTCTTGTTTGCAAACAGTTTCATCTGTGAGTAGAAGAGATAGTTTATTGTATTAACTGCTAAGCCTGTATTGAAAATGATAAAAGTTCCAACTGAAACTGCAGTATATCTCATAAGAGTCTCTCTTAATAATTAAGAAAGTCTAAGCAGATTGAAAAGGTACAAGATCCGAAATCTTAGGGAGCATTTTCCATAACTGTTTGCTAGCTTTAGAAACTGCCATGCTTTGCACCAATAGTGGCTCTAACCTACCAACAGCACATTTACAGGATTAGAGAGTATAAAGAATCTCCCTTCTGAGGAAACATTTTATTTTCCCAATTTCAGCACTTAATTCTTCATGTAAATAATCATATCTTTCTATTATATATATATTTTAAGTCATAATGCATTTAATATTTATGATGTGTGATAATGAGGAAACTTCATAATCCTGAATCTACCATTCTGATTCACTAAAATTCACTAAAATAAGGTTTTTAAGAAAAAGTTTAAGTCTCATTTCTACAGAATTATAGAAAAGAACAGTGAAATCAATTCTCTAGTGTTTGAAATAGTATTTTTAACTCTGCTACAGCAAGAGATCAGATAATGTATTCACTTATTTCAAAGTCTGATATTTTACGATTCTATAAAATATACAAAATTATCAACAATTAGGACACCTGAAAAATGTTTGAATCTAATCATCTAGATATAAACTTAGAAATATGAAATACTTAAATAACGCACATACTATCAGAGGATCCTGATAATTAATTCTTCCATTAAATAAATTTAATCTCTCAAGAAGCCTCTTGTGCTATCTACTTGACTATTGCAAAGGATAGCACAGTTGGGTAACAATTTATAAAGCAGTGCCCACCTAGTGGGAAATTTCTAGTCTTATTTCATAGGGCTTTCCGTTTTAACTTATTAGTTATGACTATTTCCACCTCTTTAATCAATGACTTTGCAGTACATATAAAAAAAAGTGAATGGAATTCAGCTGGATGCTACAAATAACATGCAAATAATAAACTCAAGATTCAAAACTATCTAAATAGGCCAAAATATTGAAGAATAATAGGTAAATTAAAACTTATTAAGAAAAAATAAAATTCACATGGAAAGAAGCATGAGGAAACTTTCTAAGGTAATGATAACAAATTTAAATCTTGATAGGAGTTTGGATAATATTTTCAACTCAAGTTCCTGGTACATATGCTGAGGTATTTATGAGTGACTGTGAGAGGTTTATGTCTGCCATTTTATTTCAAATACATCATAAAATAAGACAGTTTGGTGAATAAATAGATATATAGAAAGATATGTAAAAAAGTAAATATAAGCACATGTTAATTGTAGAATCTAGGTTTTACACATGTGATTATTCATTATATAATTTTTTCAATTTTTCATTACATTTCAAAATGTACCTAATATAAGTTTGTGAAAATTTTATATGTTTGGTCTTAAACAATATTGAAGAATTCCTGGAACGTAATAGTATTCTAATAAGTTTGTATGGAATAAATGAATAAATAATTACATGAATAAATGAGAGGTTTAAAAAGTAAATATTAAAAATGGAAAAAGTCTTAATGACAGCCTGTATGTAAAATATTCTGGGGTTTTAGGTAACCTATTACTTATTTTCCAAGTAATGTGCCATAGGCACCAAGGAATCAAAAACACTTCCAAATGATAATATAGTAAACACAGTGTTAAAATTAAGTGGATAATAGAGTCATTCTGTTCCTCTCAGAGCATATCCAAATTATTGCATCCTGTTCTAGAAAATCACCTTTATAAAATTATAACAGAGAAATGACTACCAAGAAGAAAATGACTGGGAAACAGTGAGCTCAAAAATTCATGCCAGATAGGAAAAAGTTAAAAGACATAGAGTTTCAAACTGGAGAAGAAACTCAATGAAGAAACTTACAACGGATACATTCCCACCATTCCCAGTGTTTAACTCTTTTCACAGTTCTGATTTCAGCATAGTTTTAGCTATTTCAGGATGCTGTATATTACAGTCTTAATTTAATTTTTAAAGAAACATATAATTTATTATTTTATTTTGCATGTGGCACCTGGAGCCTCATACCAATTGTTCTTGCTCTTACTCCTGCAAGTGCACATACACACATAGATGTACATGCATACACACACACACACACACAGTCTCAATTTTCAGCAACAGTCTAAGCCTCTTGAGGGAATGAACTGTGATATATATATCTCCATTCCTCAAACTCAGCACAAATGTGCTCATTTGTTTTATAAACACAGTGAAAAATGTTTTTGTGCTAATCACTGCATTGAGATTGGAGCTTAAAAATTTATAACACTCCCCTACTCATAAACAGCTCATAGTCTAAAATTGGAAATGAACATATAACTCAATAATACAAAGCATTGTAGTCAGTGCAATGACAGGAACATACAGAAAATATTATAGAAACTAATATGAAAGGTACATCTAACATCCTGAAGATGAGAAATTGGAGAAGCAGGAGACATAAGCAAATCTTAAAAGATGCATGGAAATTACTATTAGTATGAGTGTGATGAGAAGAGAAAGAGAAGAAGATCTGTTTTAGAAGACTTCACATTACAGGTAGAGTCACTGCATGAGAAAAAGCATGAGGCAAGAGTGGTCCTGAAGCAAGGTATGCCAACTCCTTTAGCATACATTTTTGCAAAGAGTATTTGGATTAGTAGTAAAATGTGCTAAGCAAATCTTAATCCTTTCATGCAATGAACTGCTCTAAACTAGGATGTCTCATTGACTAGATGAATTTCAGGATCCACCTAAAACTCTCTCCTGTGAAAGATAACCAATTCTAGACATTGTAGCTGGTTATTTAAGGGGGAAAAGGCATTTTTCTGAACTAGAATCTTTGTTATGATAAATGAATCTATCAACTGTAGTTGCTGCAACACAAAAGTTATAGCAGTCTCTAATACAATTTACCCAAAGACCACTTGTCTGTTTAGTTATCTGCAAATATGGAAGTTCTTAACCTGCAGGTCACGTACTCTAGATTTAAGAGGTACAATAACTTTAATAAAAAATTACATATTAATAAATTCTAAGTGAAATTAGCATTTATTTTCTTTATATATGTAGGCAACAAATCATAGCAGCAACACATATGAGTGAATGGCAATATAAATCCTTTATATTTTCGTGTCACATTGCAGTTAGTGCTGATGCATCAAATACTATTTACTTAAGTCATAATTCTAAAATTACAATAAATATTAGAATAACTGCTAGAAACTTGTTAATTGAGAATAAGTAATTATGTCATTGCTATGTCATAAAATTTAAGACTGCTTTAATAACTGTAAGGCATATAATTGGTAAGCTTTAAAGTTATATATAAGTCCTATTATATATTTAACATATTATTCTAAAAGGGGAGCCATAGGGCTAATCAAGACTCCACGTATAGACATAACAAAATAAAATAAAAAAAAAAAAAAAAAAAAACAAGAGATTTCAGAGGATTCCTGATCCTTACTGGGGTCACCTTTTTTTGTTTTGTTTTGTTAGTTTTTTTCTTTTGTTTTGTTGTTTTTTTTCTCTACTTCTGGAGCTCTTTCTTATTAACCTTATTGTAAGTTATTATTTTATGCCATTATGCCTTAATGTTTCTTGATTTTTAATACTGTTTATGAAGCTCTTTATCAATGCTAAAACTATTTGCAAGTGAATAGCCCATTGCTGCCTAAAACTGCATTTTTTAAAAATTTGGGGATAGAAATAAGTCAAATGTGTTCCAATTCACCTCTCTGTCAATCTCACCTTTGGCCATCTCCACTGAGAATCCAAGACTCTCAGGTCATTCATAGCCATTTTTGATAAAATGGCTAATACACTTCGTTCCAGAGTGAGTTGCTATTTTCTTCACTTTTAACTGATAGATAAATTTCAGAGTATTTGATTGTTACTTTCCTGATATTTTCTCTTGGCTGGCTCTGGCTTTGGGGTTCACCCAGTGCAAGTTCATGGAGGTGATGAGTCATCAAATGCTTGAGTCACTGCAATGCCATTGCCATTTTTATAGTGATGACAGCTGCACTAGGCTTTTTACAGCACGCTCTTGACTCTATTTCATTCAGCCTCAGAGCTAGATTGCCTTAGGCTTGGCAACAAGATGAGCCCATCTCATTGCTGACCTTAAAGGCCTTCCATTCTCAATGGATAAAGAAGTGCAGATAACATTAGCAGTGCCTCTGGTGCCTCTATAGGCATATCCATCCACATTTAAATACACATTTTTATGTTTAGCCATTTATTCCTCTCTCTGAAATATTGCAACAGCTTAAACATTAGCATACTAATCCAGGCCTGAGGTCTGGGTAAGATTTATGTTAAACATTTTTGGTGCCATCATTCACACTATGTATAAAGCTGAGTAAGACTTTCTTCTGAATCAGCGTAATACCAGATTCATATCCCACTGGCTGCTCTGCTAAAAATCTAACTATTTTCACTTAAGTTATATTTCAATGCAAAAAAAAAAAAAAATAGTTCACACCAATGATGTCATCATGGCACCTGCAAATACAAATGGCTGTAGAGTCAAAGAGAATGATGTTAAAATCCTGGCTCTGTTATTTTCTAGCTGTGTGACCTTGAGTAAGAACTTAACCTCATTTAGCCTCAGCTTCCTTTACTATAAAATAACTAATGTTGTGAGAATTAGATGAAGAAATAACAGAACAAAAATTAAATAAAGAATATAAAGCCTACTATAAAGCAGTATAATATGAAGCCTACATTAAGCAGTCTGTGCTTAATGAAAGAAAGCTATTATGATAATGATTGTCATTAATGTCTAGTGATGCACATTAAGATTTAAGCTCTCTCAGCCCAGATTGAACAGGAGAAATGTGGAAACGTTGTCAGTGATGGACAAAATTTTCAAGCTTATCTATTCTACCTACTTCACCCTACAAAGTAAGAAAGTAAGACAGTGAGAGGTTTTGGAGTTTATTCGAGGTTGCTTAGTTATTTATCTAATGGAAATGCTAGAGCAAGATCTATTTCTGCTGTCCTAAATTCTGTTCTTCAAGTGTAAAGATTTGAGCTTTGTGGCAGTTTACCAAGGAGGCAGAGGTAGAGCACTTAATCATAAAATAACAAATCGCTGTCTCCTGTGTACAGAGGGAAAGTTCAAGAAGTTACAAGACCAACGAGGCCATAAAAGAAAACAGCTGCCCCTCTGAATCAAAGAGTTCCTCCTTTATGTATTTTACTCCCACGGAGCCGGGAACCATAGACAGGGTAAACTTGCTTTCAGATGTGTCTTATCTTCACATAACATAAGGAGCACAGACTGTATTAAGATTGTACACAATTCTCATTCTAGACATTCCATTTCAATTTTTCTCCAGCTCTAAGGCTTTTTCCACTCCCTCTAGTATCCCCATCTGCTTTTTCTGTCATCCATCACCACATCTTCTTTCCAGCCTTTCTCTACTCTCCCTAGTCTGTATTCCCACATTCCCCATGAGACACTCAGAAAAATCTAAAATGTCTTACTAGCTTTTTCTCTTACCATGTTCTGCTCCCCTAGCACCCTGGTTCAATTGTGAGATCTATATATGTAAATATATTCTCTTGATTTTTCACATCTCCATTGTCAAGAAAAGTCCCTAACAATAATACACACTCATTAAAATCATACCTGCTTTCTTCTAGGGTTTTTATGGTGTTAGGTCTTATGTTTAAATCTTTAATCCATCTGGAGTTAATTTTTGTATAAGGTGTTCAGGACATAGGCATAGGCAAGGATTTCATGACTAAAACACCAAAACCAATGGCAACAAAAGCCAAAACAGACAAATGGGATCTAATTAAACTAAAGAGCTTCTGCACAGCAAAAGAAATATTAGAGTGAACCAGCAACCAACAGAATGGGAAAAAAAATTTTGCAATCTACCCATCTGACAAAGGGTTAATATCCAGAATCTACAAAGAACTGAAACAAATTTATAAGAAAAAAACAACCCCATCAAAAATTGGGTGAAAGATAGGAACAGACACTTTTCAAAGGAAGATATTTATGCAGCCAACAAACATGAAAAAAAGCTCATCATCACTGCTCATTAGAGAAATGCAAAGCAAAACCATATTGAGAAACCATCTGATGCCAATTAGTATGGTGATCATTAAAAACATCTGGAGACAACAGATGCTGGAGAGGCTGTGGAGAAATAGGAACATTTTTACACAATTGGTGGGAGTGTAAATTAGTTCAGCCATTGCAGAAGACAGTGTGGCAATTCTTCAAGGATCTAGAAATAACAATACCATTTAACTCAGCAATCCCATTACTGGGTGTATACCCAAAGGATTATATATCATTCTATTATAAAGTCACATGCACACATATGTTCATTCCGGCACTGCTTACAATAGCAAAGACTTGGAACCAACCCAAATGCCCATCAGTGATAGACTGGATAAAGAAAATGTGGAACATATACACCATGAAATACTATGCAGCCATAAAAGGGACAAGTTTATGTCCTTTACAGGGACATGGATGAAGCTGGAAACCATAATTCTCAGCAAACTGACATGAGAACAGAAAACCAAACACTGCATGTTCTCACTCATAAGCAGGTGTTGGACAAGGAGAACACATTGACACAGAGAGGGGAACATCACACACTGGGGCCTGTCGGGGAGTGGAGGGGGCAGGGGAGGGACAGCAGAGGGTGGGGAGACTGGGGAGGAATAACATTAGGAGAAATACCTAATGTAGGTGATGGGGAAAGGGATGTAGCAAACCACTATGGCATGTGTATACCTGTGTAACAATCCTGCAAGATCTGCACATGTACCCCAAAACTTAGAGTACAATTTTAAAAAATCATACCTGCTTTCAGATCTGCTGCCACAGAGCAAATGAGGAAACCAGATCCTAACACTCCACTATTTGAAACCGATCAATCGCTTCACATTGCCTTTAGGAGAAGTAGCAACATCCTAACATCTACTACACTTTTGGCAGCACTCTGGCCTCTTCCTACCTCTCCAACCTCAAATCCCAATACTCACTCTCAACCCTATTGCCATTATCTTGCTGCCTTGAATGAGCCAGTAGTTTTCTCACACTGGAAACTTGGTGATGCTAGTACCTTTACTAGGACACTTTTCACTCTTCGTAAGACTAACTCAGAGTCATCCTTTGTGTCAGCTTAAATAATTTGTTTGACTCTTTACTATAAAGTGTCATTTTTTTCTATCTTGACACTTGTTTTTCATTAGACTTTCAAGATAGTAACATGGTGTCATGTCTCTTTTATTCCCACAGTTTTTTATCCAAATGTCTCAATCCTTATTGATCTGGCCCTAGTTAGCTTCTCTGGTTGTCCAGTCATTCCTCAAACTTTCCTTTCTTGGTTTCTGGTCTGATGCATAACCCACACTGTTAGCCATGTATACGTACTTGAATTCTTCCTGAACTTGTGCTTTTCTTTGCTTTCTCTTTGGTTTTTTAAAAATCTAGTTAGAGAGGCAATTTTCAAATTTGCTCACATCCATGACAATATGCTCATAATAAAGACAATGCAGTGCTTCATACAGCTCAGTTTATTCAATTTAAGGAAGCATTTTGTCACTAGTGCACAATTCCATTCATTCTGCAAGTACCTGCTGACCACCTGTGTGACTGTCACTAGGATAAGCACTATGGAAATAATGATGAGCAAAGGGAAAGGACCTCTGCCTCCCCCACATGTGAGCTCACAGTCTATTGAAGAAGACAGGTACTACTCATCACCCCCTATAGTTATACACATACACATGTGCATGCATACATACACACAGACACACACACAAACACACACACGTCTTGTTTAAGAACTATGAAAAAGATTGCAGCATAACTGTTAAACCCACAAAGTCTGGATCCAGACTGCGCGAGTTTGAATCCTTGCTCTTGCCACTGTTAGCTGTGTTACCTTAACTGAGTTCTGTAACTTCTCTATGATTCAATTTCCTCATTTATGAAATGGAGCAGATATCACTACTTACTTTGCTGGATTTTTATAAAGACTGAAGGAATTAATGTATGAAACACTGAAAGCAGTGCCTGGCATCTAATAAGTGTTATAGACTTGGCTATTATCATCCCTTTGCAATTTTGTCCTTCCGAATTTCTTTAAGTTACATTTCCCTTTATTTTCAGAAATTATGGCAGTGTTTTTTGTTTTTATTGTATAATTAATTCTTTTTAAAACTTCAATTCAATTTAATTTTAAGTTCTAGGTTACATGTGCAGGATATGCAGGCTTGTTACATAAGAAAACATGTGTCACGGTGGTTTACTGCACCTTTTCACCCATCACCTAGGTATTTAGCCCTACAAACATTAGCTATTTATCCTGGTGCTCTACCTCCAGCAGCGGTTTTTGAAATGGTCTTGTTTCGCAAAAGATAAATTGAGGAGTCCTGTATTTGGAGGAGGGGTAATTTTGCTTCCTTAGACTTGGAAACATTAGGTATCCAAAATGCTTAGCCTTGTACCACAAGACCTTCATCTTATTGCACTTGCATAATTCTTCCTCATATTCCCCTGTTCTGGTTTTTGATTATTGTGCAACAAACCTCCCCAATACTTAATGGTTTGGAATAGCATCCATTGTCTTATAGCTCATGATTGTGTAGGGTCAGACATTCTTCTGGGAGTCAGCAGAGTGATTTTGACATCGACTGGGGTCACTTGGTGGTATTCACCCAATGGCTGGTCTGGTTTAGCAGGTCCAGGATGGTTTTAGTCACATTTCTGTGACCTTACTGGAAATAGCTGGAAAACAGATTCAGCTGGGCTCCACAGCCTCTTCATGTAGTCTCAGGACCTCTCCACATAGTTTTTAAGTAGGGTATTTTACATGGCAGCTAGCTTCTTCTTCCATGAATGTTCCAAGATTCGGGCAGAGGAGCTACCAATCTTGTAAAGCCTCATCCAGAAACTGGTATTGGGGCACTTCTGTCATATTCTATAAAACTATTCGTAGAGAGAGAACCCTTGCTGTTGTTACCTGTTAGCTGTGTTACCTTACAGCCAGATTGAAATGGGATGAGTCATAGAATCTATGTCTAAATAGGAGGAGAGTCAAAGACTTTGTGGCCATAATTAACTTATCACATTTACCTGCCTGACGTGGTGCATAATTAATACTAAACTTGGCACAATGTCTCACATTCTCCTTAGTGCTCGATGCATCAATGCTTTGGGATGTCCTGACCTTCTCTGTGATGTCCCTTTTGCCTTTCTCCTTCTGGCTAACTTTAACTCACACTTCAAATTCTAGCTCAGAATCATTGACTCCTGCCCCAAACTTCTAAATAGCCTCCAATTTAATATCATCCTGATTGCATGCCTATCTTACCTCCTGCTATATTTTATTGGGACAATCTGTTTCTTTCACCAGCTTGTCAGCTCTGTGGTGGGAAGAAGTATCATGTTTTATTCATTTTTGTATTTCTAGAGTCTAGTACAATACATAGTGTACCAGTGCACCCAGTCTGATCTGAATGACTGTCATCACTTTAAATTTTTTTGAAAATGTACCAAGATTATTATATGAAATAAATAGATTTTAATTCAAATGACCAAGGCACTTACATCACCAGAAATACTTGGTTTTCAAATAAGTTTACCAGATGAAATTGTAAAACATTAATTTTTATAAAGATGTGAACAACCTTCTAAAATATTCAATGATGAGAACTTTTTATATCTCTTTATTTAATTACAATATCCATTTCATTTTTTTTGAGGGTTGCATTGGCATGGCTAGACTTTTAAAATAATTTTTAAAAGTTAGACATCACCTAGAAGTCAATAAAAATGATGAAGAGGCTGTCTTGATGCTGACAGAGAAACAGAATTATATATGATCTTTCAAGTATAGAAAATTAATCTACATCTGGCTATAGATATGTTTGATCACAACCCAAAAAATAAAGTACAGGTAAGCTCCAACAATATTCCATTATTTCTAGGTGTAACAAAAACAGCTTGCAGAACTGCTCTACATTCAAAATTCTTCGGCCAATCTCATCTTATACCTATGATCTTTCTTATTTTCTCAGTTCTCTCTCATTGATGGCAGAAAATATCTTCATGAATATACATGGCAAAAATATGTTAACATTTATTGAGCATTACTATATGCTAAGCACTATACCAAATGCTTTACATGAAATATCTCATTTATTCTTAAGATGACTCTGAAAATTACCTGTTATTTATAGTGAGGAAATTCAACTTCATAGAGAGTAAGTGACTTCTCCAAGGTCACATTGTTTGTAAGAAACAGAAACAAAATCTAACTCCAAAAATCCTGACTTTGGATCTCTAAAAATTACTTCCTAAAGAAATTAAATCATAAGATTCAATCAAATCTACATGGCTTCCCTCTAGACATAAATTTTCCTCGCATACTGCTGAGTAGTTAGTGAATTGAATAGAATATTATACATTTTGCTGAAATGAGGAAGGCCATGGAGACACCAATTTAGGAACATAGAGCCAAGATCAGTGTTTGGTATTGGACATGTGTTTTTAAATAAATGTGGCCTTTATAGAAATTTTAACACAGACTCCAGGACATCTTCAATGATCAACTGAATTCAGCACCAGAATAGGAAACTATTTACTATGCGTTCAAATTACATCACTATGAGGGACAGGAATCTTTTGCATATGGGTCAATTAACTCTGCACGTGTCTTTTTTACATGAGAATGACGATGGTGTTCTGTCCACCAGGACAGGACAAGAGGATGATGTCCTGCTTTTATGATCTGTTTTTTTGTTTGGAATGCCCACACCTGCCACATTCTCCAGCAGGTTGTTATTGGGAAACTGGCTCTGCTGTCCTACCCAACAGGCCAGGAACTACACTGAACCCCACCCCACTCGTGGTGACCTGTATCCAATCATTAGTGGTGTGGAGTCTCTGCATCAAGGTGGAATATTTACACTCAAGGGCTCTATGAATGATCGACTTCCTTCCCTTTCATTTCCTACTCCCTCCACTTAATTGCGGATTTCTCCTGATAGGCCACTTAAAAAATTTCTTGCTCACATATCACTTCTAGGAAACCCAACCTGAAACAACATGGATGAGGGACATATTGTTTACAAACTGGGACAAGGCGAAGCGAACGCTCTATTTTGATAGTGTTGCTGCTCTTATCATGAAAGTATTTCGTTCAACAGATGACTTTAATGAGCTGATTTGTGCAAGGCTCTAGGTTTCAGGGAAGATAAACCTTGAGGTGATTATAATTATTTAGGGTGATAAACATCATTTAAATTTCAACAGCAATATCTGAATTAAATAAAAATTTCAAAAGTAACACAGGTGACATGTGATTTAACTGACAATGAATGGTACAAGCAATATGTAGCATGATGCTGAACTAGAATTCATGCTCCTGGAATCTTATAAGGACTGTTTCAATAAAGTTCAAAAGCAGTGTCATGAGATGTTGATCACCACCCGTGGAGGTCTGTTCTGCAGACCTTGACTTAATGACAGATGAATGAATACACTCTCACACACCAGAGTACTCTTCACACCAGTGAATTTGAGTGGGCTAGGAATGATTGTCAACTGCTTTCAGAGGGCAATTACAGCTAATGGACCATGACTCTCTGTACCACCTCACATTTATTCAATATAGATTTAATAACAGAGGTTCTATGCCAACATGCTTGTAGATAATTAACATGGTTAAAAGAGTAGTTTTATGAATAATAAAAGGTCTTGGTTCCAGGGGTTCAGAATAAACACCATTAAAGGGTAATTCCACTTTGACCTCCCCCTGACAGGGCCATCCAGCAGTAAGGCTGCATGGGTAAACAGTTGAGTACAGTTAAAGGAATGTGGGGTAAACATACTTAACTGGGGAAGCTTTTATTGTCCCTAATCTTTTACCTTATGATTTAAAATTCTAACATAATGAACTGGCTGCCTTCAGATCATTCCATTAAAACCTTTCAGCCTTCCAAAAGGTTTGAGACTATAATCTTCTAACTTTTCCTAATATTTTCCAGCCATCTCAAGTGAATCTCAACAGTGTTGTAAAACATAAAAAAAAATTTAGCTCAAAGTAAGAGTGAAGGAGAGAGAAAGGTTAGAGATGAAGACGTGAATTTAAATTCCCTCCAAACACAAGTCCTGTGACTTTGGGATTGTTATGTTATTCCTCTCTGAGTGTAAATTTCTTAATCTTAAAAAAAAAAAAGAAAAGAAAAAGAAAACAATTATTTTACCAGGATGTATTGAACATTAAGTATAAAGCATTCCAAGCAATGTCTGTCTCAATGAATGTCTTAATAATGTCATTAGGTAAGAGAGAATTTAGGTCTGGCACATCTCCAAAGTGTATCAGTGAGAACAATGAAGAAAAATTTCAATAAATCCTTGGTCAGAAGATATCTATAAGATCATAAAAGGATGCTAATCATACTCCTAATTAACTAACTCAAAACCTTGCTGTAAGTTTTGAAACCTAGAAACTCAAGTCTTTGAAGCTTCTCAGAGTTCTTCCTTCTGTTCTTTCTAGGCTTAACTACCACCATCACTTAGCTCAGATGCTTAATACCTCACACCTGGAATACTGGAAGGACCAACCCACTTTTTCTAAAATGTCACTTCATTCATATAACTCCTTTGATCTAAATGGCCTATCTGAATATTCAATGCTCCTGAAATAAATTCTAGACTTCTTAATCTGGTATTCAAGATTCTTGATGATCTCATCAAAAGTAGATGATCAATCTACTTTTCCAGCTTCATCTTTTACTGGTCCTTGATATTAACCCCAGATATCAGGCCATCTTGACTGCTCTCCATTCCTGAACCTGCTTTGATCTTCTTTCTTTGCTTATAAGGAACAGAATGTTCTCTCCCAATTGTCATATCTCTAACTATTATTAAGGCAACAGTGCACAGTATGAATGGCATCTCCTCCACAAGATTTTCCTGATCATCCAAAAAGAGAAGACATTTATTTTTGTCTATGCAATTCACTAGTTAACTATACAATAGCAGTAGTTTGACTCCATTGTCACAGTTATTTCTGAAAATAACTTTATTACATGTTTTTGAATTCATTATTCTTAAGGGATAAATATATATTCCTTACATATTTGTATTCATTACAGTACCTATCACACTGTAAGATACATAAAAGGTGGTTGGTTAATATTTATCAAATAATTACATACATATAAAATCTTAGATTTTATTCTTTAGTAGATTTAATCTGTTAATTTCCACATTTCCATGGAAATCTGAAATTTCTGAATATTGAGTTTTTCCATTCTATTTATGAATCCTGGATATTGATTTATTAATATAGTTATTGGTACTGTAAAACATATAAAGTAGGTAATGGGTATTCAACCAATGCTTGTTAAATGAACAAATAAGTAACTGACTGTAAATTAAGGCATGTCTGCTTTCATAAATAGCTGGGAGAAAAATATGATGCCATTTTATTCCAAACTAATAACTAATATTATTTAGGTTAATTTTATTTTCCCATATGAAAATAAAGTTTTGCAATGGAAAAAAAATAATTTAAAAAGGGGAACATTGTAATCTTAAAATCCATTGACTAATAAAAAGGAACTAACTCTTTAAGTGCATACTTATGGGATATTAGGTTTTCAAGTCATCATGGAAGAAAAGGTAGGTGTATAATAAGTTTTCGATGAGTTCAAAGCTTGCTCTTTTTTTTTGAAACATTTTGTTCTCAATAATAGACCCTCAGAGCCAGTTTTATCCTTCAGTATCTAATTTTAAATGTAACTAAAAACAGACTGTAACATGAGGTTGTCTGCAGACCCCACCGTGTTCTGAGCTGGCCACTCTCATTAGTGTGAGTGCACATGTTGATAGCCCCAGGGGGCATTTATGTGACACCAAAGAACGTTTCATGACATGCCTTCAGTCAAGATTTTACTCAGGCATTTCGAGTCTCTCTCTAGTGCTATATCCTCTTTCTCTGTAGCTTTTATTCGCACTTGACCCTATGTTTTAGAAAGTACACACAAGTCAGTATTCCAGACATCCCAGGGACTTGAAGAGCTGATCTAATGTCTGTGTTGCAAGATGAAAAACAGAAGAATTTCGTTGAACCCATAAAAAGATGACATTTTGCCTGGCCCTGAGCTGTTCTGTTCAAAATTGAAGCTTTTGCAGCTTGTGGATCCTTGATTTGTGAGCTAGAGAGCATCACATCTCGGCCATTATTGAATCATAAAAGTTCTCTGCCTCTTCCCAGCTCATTTTATTTAAAAGGAAAAAGAAAAACCCTTTATCTTACAAAATGCATTTTCTTTTTATTTTCCTTCATTGCTGGAATGTATTCTGTAAGGGTCCAGTGAAAACATATGTAAGTGGTAATTTGAAAAGACCATTGAGCTGATGCAAGAAAGGTTATTTGGGTGGTTAGATTCGAATAGGAGTCATGAGAATAAGGCACTTTGCAGTACTTTTTTTGTGCCATATCACCTTGTGAAAGGCTAGAACCCTGCACACATTAATTATTTTCATCGTCTATAAAATGGTAGTATAGAGCCACATAACACATCCAGGTCAGGGTCTGGTTTAACCACAAAAGATTGATTGGTTCAAAGTGGAATGAACTGAGCATGAAGGAGAAGGCTTTATTAAGAATTCATTTACATTGTATATATCTTGGATAAGAGAGAGAGACCCATGGAATGTTTCTAAACAGCATCTGAAGTAGTAATTTTCTAGCTTAACTATATCACCTTGTAACTAAACCCATCTCCATAGTGTAATTATTCCCTTATGTAACATGTATTCAATGCATTTGATAAATCAGTCACTATCTTGGCTGCTGGAAATCAATAGCATAGTCATTTTTCTTCTTCGAAGAGCTCTCAGTCTTTTTTATAAACATTTTACTATGTCAGAAAGATAAGTGTTATTTAAATGCTTATACCAGACATATTCCTATTGTTGTATAAATAAAAGATAATACAACATTATTTTATGTGTAAAGAGTACCAGATATTTGCAACAAAAAATAGGAAAAAAATAAGTGTGCCACACAGTTAATTTCCAAAAGCACTTTTTTGTGAATTTTGTGATGTTCATTGTATTTGTGAGCTTTTTAAAATCCCTAATGTATCATGGCTTATTTTCTGATTCTAAATAAATATTTACTTCTGTACATAATTTGATATTCTTATTCTTAAAGGGTTCCACCAAACTGTAGAAAATTGTGACCTGACACAGCCTCAGTCCGGCTCTGATACAACACTGTTATCTGAGATGATCTACACAAAGTCACAACATAGTACCTTGCATGAAATAGGAGGTTAATGCATAGCAGGGATGATTCTTACTGTAGTTCTTGACTGGTTCTCTCTGTCTTTCTCACTAGCCATGGGAAAGTATCTTTCTACAGAATCAGGAAAAAATCACAACATCCATGATTGTCCTTATTAATTCTAAGAATAGTTTCAACTCATGCCAAAACCAATTTTTATGAAAACAAGATTTCTGTTTAATTTTGTACAAAATGTATTGATGAAAGTAAGAATCCTTTAAGAAAGTAAGTCTGGAAACTCTGAAGCCACTTATAAATTGAAAGCACAGTGTTAGGCAGATAGAGATGGAAACAAATATTACATACAAATGTTTACTCTTTCTTCCCTCATTTTGAAATGTCTGTTGGAATAGTAGAGATAAATGAGTGTGAATTGAACAGTTCTTTAGTGAAAAAACTCATAGGTGTTTAGAATCCTTTATAGCAAGATGTCCTCAATAGCAATTTCTCTTTTTCTCTCCTGAAAAAGATGGAGAAAGTATTCAGGGTTTCTCAGGGCTTGGAAAGAAAAATACAGCCATGCTTTTCATTGGCTTCAAATAGTGCAAATAGTGTCAACAAAGCCCCTGCAGCTGAGTCAGAAGGAAGATAGCCACCTGTGATAAGCAGCCCAGGGTAGCTTTGAAACTCAGCTAGCCCAGATTGAGGACAGGCTTCAAGGAAGGACTTTTGACTTCAACTTAATCACCTGAGGCTGATTGATAAGGAAAAATGAAAGATTACTAAGCAAAGTTGACCTGCCTTGAAAGCATTTATTTCTTTACAATGTGCTTTAGAATTGTCCATCTGTCATGGTATTATTATTATTATTAAGGTTAATGTTAATATGGCCTTATATGTTTAATAATTGTGAGGAAAAATTTGGTGCTCAATGCATTTGGGAAGAATTCGTTTAAGTGAAGCAGTAGAATACAAGAGTGTTGTAAAGAGTGCTAGCTCCAGAGCTAGACTGCATTGAAAATCCTGACCTCCTAGCTCCATGACCTTAGACAAGCTCCTGAAACTCTGTAAGAACTGGTTTTCTGAACCAAAGAAATTAAATTAATGATAGCTCTGCCTCATCAGATTGCTATAAGGATTAAATAAGATGATCTCTACAAGGATATTATTAGCCCAATGCCTGGAAGGCAGTAAAGACTTCCTAAAATTGAATCCCTCATTAAACTTGAAGTCATACATTCCCAGTACTCCTCTAGTATACTGATCTTAGTTTCAAGAAATTTTTGTGTTCCTCTCTGTGGAAGTAGCAGTTAATAGGAACTAAAGAATATGGAAAGTTTCTCTGTTGATTTAAGAATCTGTTTTACCTAAGAAGATCTCTGTCTGTAGCTGATGACAACATGCGGGCCCTCCCAAAAACAGTTAAACTCATTTTGTTGCTGGGGTGCTGACCAGAGGCAACTGACACAGCTCCTCAAACTCAATCTGGTTCTACTTCAATGAATAGATATCCAGGCAAATGGATTTACTACGTTTATCCCAATTCACAGTAGAAGTTATAAATTTTCAGGCTTTTATGACGTAGTTACCTGGCATGAAGCTTTTAGTTATCTTTTCTTCTTGGTAAAATAAAGAAAGATGCAGACGGTGGCATCAACAACCAAGCAAAGATGATGAGTGACTATTTTAGAACCATACAACTTCAATGTCAAGACATGTAGTGAATCATAGAGTTAGATACTAAGGGTAATAGCTTGAGCTTGGCAAGCAGTGTAAGATTATATGATACTTTGTTGAATAAAGAGAAACACATTACAGATAGCTGGGATTTCAACATACTTGCAAGGGAAAAAAGCCAGAGAATATTTTTCAACTGTTTTGTTGTGTTAGTCATCCTTTACCTCCTAAATTAGTTTTTGTCTATTTATTGTCTATTTGTCTATCTATTATCTATTTGTCTGTTGTCGATTGTTTATTGTCTTAGAAATTATGTTTTTAGGGTCTTGGGAGGTTTTTGCTTTGGCACTGTCTTTCCTTATCCCTGTTTAGATGACAACTTCTAACTCAGCACAACAAAGAAAAGCTGGAGCCATTCTTAACAGAACATCTAGATACATTTAAACAGCATACTGGGAACGTGCCAAGGTATCATTACCATCTGCAGAAAAGAGTTCCAAATGTCAACTTTTATTTTATTGATCAACAAATACGCACATTTGAAAAGTCAAACAAAAAACTAACATGAGAGCAACGTCAACCTGGTAGAGCATGAAGTGATTACTTTCTTCCTCCTGTATGTAAGTAAACAATTTCCTTAATTCATCCCCCCAGTATTGTTTTATAAGAAAATTCATGTTTGTGATTGTCATATAATCTTTCTTCAGTTTTAGGCTCAAAGCCAGTTGTCTTCTTGATATGACGTCAACACTTGAACCTTGAACTCAGATCTTTAAAGATGCTGAGGTTTTTAGGACACTCTCCTACCAGGTATTAATCATTTCCTATTTCTTTGGGTCCAGTCAACTGTAAGAATATTCTTGGCTACCCTGGCTTTTTGCTATGTCAAGCTCTCACAGATAGGCCTCTAATAGTCCATACTAGTCTATAGCATAGATAGCAATTTTTCTCTAGAAAATATCAAATTAAGTTAACTTTCAAATTGTTAGCACTTCTTTTTTGGGGGGGGCGTTGGGAGGAGTAAGCCAAAATTTAGCACAGTATCTTAGTAGTAAATAGTTATTGGCAAGTAGCATGTGCTTAATAAATATAATATTAGATGATGGTTTTAAAAATGACATTGTTAGAATAGACCTCATACTCTCCCAAATCCTCAGTAGATAATCAAAAAATATATAAAATAGAGAAAATATTCAGTATCACCGGAAACTAGGAAAAAATGCCAGTATTCCCCCTCCCTGACACTAATAAAGAGAAGCAACATCAAGAAGTAAGAGGAATTGACTGTGGCTGGAATTTACTAATAACACCAAAATCAGAGGAATTGAATGGACTTAAAGAAAGTTGAAAAAGACATAAAAATTCTATCACAAACTAAAACTAGACATTTAGGAAAACACACAAACATATACTCACTAGAAAACCCAAGCTTTACAAGGCAGCTATTCCAAAGAGAAAACCAGCAAATTAGCAGGTTGGGGATACCTGTGGAGAGAAGAAAATTAGCTATAGGTAGGCATGTATAAATACAGTGCCAAACTGTGAATGGAAAAAATTGAAGCATGATTTCTCCTATAATCACAAAGGAAAACATTCTATTTCTGATACTTCCCTTACCTCTCTTTCTTATTTCCCTCAAACTGTTGAATGCTGACCTGGCAATATCAAGTCTGATGAACACAGTATTACAAAGGGAAGAATTCAGGTGGGACATTATAATCAGGGTTGACATTATATATTGAGACTTTAATATGCCAGCCTGTGTTCCAAATGCATTTATTGTCTCACTTAACTGGAAAATGTACTTGTGATAACTAAAAGATTGGAAAACATAGAAAAATATATCATAAGAATGATTATTGAGAGAAGTGAAATGAAGATAAAATATAAATATTTATATATTTTATAAAATGGTACATAAAAATCATCTTTGAAAGATTAAACACATAATTTACTAATTAATAATAATTGAGAAGTCTAATATAAAATTGAAGATAAGCTGTAAAAATCATGATGTAGGGAAGTGTGGAAGGAAAACTAAACATGCTCAGAATCTCTTTTCGCGTAGTAGGATTCAGTTTACATTGTTTCATTTTTCCATTTTATTTTTTAGCTTACTCACTACGGAAATTTAAATTGAAATGCTTATAAGAACAAAGTTTAGAAGAAAACCTATTAAAAGGTAGAAGACAAAGGTAAGATAAAGTAAACATAAAAGACAAAAATATAAATAGAACACAGAAATGAGACTATTTTAATAAATTTGAAGAAAAATTTTATTAAAAGAGGCTGATTGAAAATTTAAAGCATATTTTATTTACAAAAGAACCATATGAGATAAAAATATACAAAAATATACCAAGATAATATTCATTTAAATGAAAAGGAGGAAAAGCATAGGTTATAATTATAAAAACAGAAAAAAAACTTCAAGTTAAAAATTCACTGACATTCATGAGAGCCATTTTCAATTTTTCAAAAGTTATACTTCATATTATCATTATGAATATATTAAAAGTCATCTCTATATATATACACACATATAAGTTTTTAAAAGCTAAAATAGCTTTTAAAACGTTTAAAAAGTTAAAATATTTTTAAAAGTTAAAATAGTTTTTAAAAGCAAGACAAATGGAAAAGAAAAGCAATAGTTATAACTTCTCATACCTCTTATTATTATGTTCATTTATAATGATTTCTAATTTACTAAAAAATGGAACTGAACCTTCAAACACCGAAGAAACATTAATGAGAAGTCATCAAATCAGCCATAGGGAAAAAATCAGTATATTCCCCAAAGAACAATCTATGAAGGCTATATACTCTGATCAAAATTTATTGATATGTGAAATAAATAACATTTTAATAGATAAATTAATTCACAATTTCATTGAAAAAGTAAAACCAGAAAGTCCACATTTCTAAACTATTCTTTTGAAAAAGAAGAAGCTGTAATTACAGACTACTGAGGCATGTAAACGTATTTATCATGCATATCAAAATTTATATGGTGCTGGCAAAACTATATGAAGACAAATTGATAGCCATAGATACACTTATTATTAAATGGGAAAAATCGAAATGCCTCACCCAAGGCCCTCCTGTAATTCTTTTACTGCCCTTTTCCACAAGTCATACATATAATTGATTCTGTTATTCATGTTGATTATGTTCTATAAAGCTGTGGTAAACACAGAATTAGCAAATGCCAAACAATTGTCCCCAGGGCAAATATGGGGTTACCTTCTTGGGAGTTTCTGATCACAGCATATTTGTAGGTTAATAAATACATAACCTTGTTTTATGGGTGTTTCTGTTTAAAGACACCTTATTTAATATATATTGTTGAATCATTACATATAACTTAATGCCAATGGCACTATAACTCACCCCTGAATGAAGTTCATGCAACATGCATTTTCTCCATAAGGCTCATCACAGCCTTCTGAACTTAGGAACACTAGACAGTACTCCAGTACTACATTTAGGGGCCATCTAAAACAGCAAAATTACCAATGAAAATGCAAAAAAAAAAATGTGGCACTAAATAAACTGCAAAAAGATCTATGGTTTATAGTATCACGGCTGAAACAAAAAGGCAGAGCATCATCTTGTTCAGCCTTAATCTGGGAAGATATGCAGCAGGAGACTGAATCTTTTTGCTTCTCTGAGCATGTCCATGAATGACCAAGAAAGAACCATGAATATGCATCTTGAAGTTACAAATAAATGTTAGCTTGCAAGCAGAGTCACAATTATGGAATCCATGAATAACAAGGATAAACCGTATTTGTATATTATCTGAAGGGATGCATATGTATTTGAAATTGTATGCTCAAGGTATTTCCAACTTTATAATAAAAGATATTTCTTGGAAGGATATACTGATAATTTCAGAAAAAGAGTCAATATTAAAAATATGATTTCTGGAAAAGATAATCTGAGTGTTCTGGTTGTAAAATTATTCAAAAATGACTTCTGTTAAGTAGAGAATATCCCAATGTAATTGTTTATGGCCAGTACTACCTATTAAGGACTGAATGTTTATGTTCCCAACAAAATTAATATGTTGAAATGTAATTCCCAGTGTGATGGTATTTGGAGGTGGAGACTTTTGTAGGTAATTAGGTAGGTCATGAGGGTTGAGCCCTCATGAACCAGACTAATGTTTTTATAAGTAGAGAAAGAGAGATTTTTTTGCCCTCTTTCTGTCATATGAGGATATAAGAAATTGACAGTCTGCAACTGGGAAAAGGACCCTCACTAGAATCAGACCATGCTGGCACCCTGATCTCGGATTTCCAGCCTCCAGAACTGTGAGAAGTAAATTTTTGTGCTTTCTAAGCTACGCTGTCTATGGTATCTTGTTCCAGCAGCCTGATGTAAGGAACTACCTAAAGTATTTAGTGGCCACCTGTGCCAGAGCACAAACAAAAAATGAAGTTAAAGCTTCCCTAAAATTATAAAGTAGATCATGCTATCAATATAATCTAATTCATAAACATTAATTAAGGCTCAAGTTTATATAGATGTAACCTGTTTGACAAGCGTAAAATTTAATTATAAAAATTTTCTAAGATTATCTGTCAAGTAATCCATCAGAGTCTAGCATACGGAGTTTTGGGGAAAAAATAGATGGCTAAATATTAGAATTAGCCCCTTTTCCAAACCATAATAAAGTTCTGTCTTCAGGACAGCAGTACCATAAAGAGGAGCCAGTTTTATTGTCAATGCATCTCTCCTTCTAAGAAGGCTTTACTTTTAGAGAATAAACACAAGGCAAGAAACTTCTCTTCCTTAAATCCCTGTACTTTCTGACACCCCTATCCTCTGTAGCCACAGATATACTATCCCTTTTCTCCCAACCCCACTTTAATGACAAATAGTGTTGTCTTTATTTTGCAAGTGAAACTTAATTCGGCACCTATATACATCCTAATTAATGCAGGAAATGTAATTCTGTACTTACAACTATGGGACTCGGAAACCGTTTTGATAGCTTAAAGTATAACAGCAAGGGTGTCTGGGAGAATGAACCAAGTCACTGCCTTCCCCTCAGCCTTGATGAATATGCCTTCTTTTTATTTCTATTTTACTTCCTCAGTTTCTGCATATAACTACAGGTTCATTCCAGGACCAGTCCTTTGCTCTGGATCTCAGATATCTGACATTTACATTGCTTTTGCCAGTCACATCATCCTGAGGGGTACTCTTTTTAGGTCTAACGACTCTGTGGAATGCTCCCTGTCAGCTGACGTCAATTATCACTGTTACTCTTGAAGGTACCTAATGTCTATTCCATTGGAATTACCTAGAAAATCAAAGCTGGTCTGACACAAGTCTTTGAACAATAATAAGCCCCCCTTCCTCAGGGCCTAGAACAACAGGTAATTCAGCTCTCTATTCACATGTCCCCTTCTATAATTCTACCTTACTCTCTTTTCCTACCATGCCAATGTTATAATCTAACTCTACTTCAACCTTCAACTTGCATACATGTTTTAAGCAAGAGGTTATGGTAAGATGCCATTTCAGAGACTAAACAGAGATCAAGTCTAAGACAGTAGACCTATCAAGAACACTGTCGCCATAAACCTATAGAGATATTTAATTCAAACTATTCCAAACCTATAAAATAACAACAATTACATTTATCCTTCCACCTGGGATACTTGAAGGATTTACTTGGTGCTTTAAAAAAAAATGAGTTCTTTCAATAAAAAGTGTTTAATAAGTTCAGAGAATCAATATTATTATAAAGTAAATGTCAAGCCAATTTGTAAATCCTTTTAAACTAAAAGTTGAAGAATTATTTTACAATGAGTTCTTTATTGAAGCAAAATTCATCTTTTTATATTTTCTATGGTCTGCAAATTTCCTTCAATATTTATTTTATTCTTCTGAATGAAGAACTTATAACACATTTTCTCCTAATGACAAATAATTACATTTAGGAAAAGGAAGTTTTGTCTTTCAATTTTACTATTTGAATATTTTTCTCTGCACTTTAAATATTGAGCATACTGGCAGAATTAGGTAAAAAATTCTCAATTTAATTCTATAAAATAATTTAATTTAACTTAACTCATTTCTTTGGAGCATCTTTATTTTCTCTTTATTTTAAACTAAAAGGAATCGGTTCTAGCAAGTATGAAGTGATATATTAGCAGGAGAATTCCAAGTATCAAATGTATATATGAATAGATTTTTCCAATGCTTCCATTAAATTTAATTTAATAACATGTTCTACTTCCACTTATAGAATTTTTCTATACTTCAGGTATATCAATTTTCTTTAATCAGGCAACATCTAAGCTGTCATTTTAAAGGCAAAATTTTTACAACCAAATAATACCTCTCTCTCCAGCATTATTTCTTTCCCTAAGATTTGCTATTTTTGTTTGACAATTCTCAGCATTAACAACGTTGAGATTTATGTCACCCAGCAAACTTCTACAGGGAGAGCCTGAGTTTTTTTTGTTTTGTTTTGTTTTTTAAGACAAAAACTGAAGTACAAAGAAGATGAACCACTGAGGAAAAAAAATGAGAGCTCTTTAAATAGTGGAACTGTTGGCTGAAACACTTTGGGTAGAAGTGTTTGGGTAGGAAATAACATTTTCCCAAGATGCTGTGATATTTTGTGCTAATATTTCACAGATAAGGTGTTGTTTTCTTCAGGCAGAGGCAGCAATCGGTTGGAAAATAGACAAAACATAAACTAACACCCTTTTTTTTTTTTTTTTTTTTTACTCTTAAGACTTAGGCTAATTTGCTGCACGGTGATTAATGCTTTAATCAGGATCCTTGGGTTTGAAAATTAATCATTTCATCAACTGAACGTGGAATTTATATGGATGGAAAAATGCTATAAATCACAAGGAGAAGCATTAGAACATTAAGACATTAAGAAATTATTAATTTTTCAAAGAAGCCTCTGTCAACCTTTCCTTTGGAGTACTTCCTGCTAAAGCTGCAGTCCACTAATTAGTACCTACTTTGCTCTGAGTAAATTGTTTAACTTCTGTAGCCTTTTTGTCTTTATACCTTAAAATGCAATATTAAAATTCATGAACTGACTCCTCCTCTTGTTAGCAGAAGCAGCATACTTCTTTGCAAAGGGTCATGAACATGGGGAGACCTATTCATTGGGAGCCATTATTATAGCAGTCTGCCATATAGTCCCAAGGAGTCCAGACTGCAGTGCTATCTTGGGATAATGTTCCACCAGAAAGCAGAAGAAGGTAAAGGAAAGGGTAGGGAGGCAATAGATGTTCTAATAGGTGTTCTAATGTCCTCTATATGAATAGAATTCCCAGAGCAGTGAGATAAGTTAAATAGGTTGAATTGAAAGTCAAGAGTAAAAATAGAGTTCGAGGCCAATATACTATCAGAATTTCTGGAAAGAAACTCCCTCACAGAACATCCACACAGAAATATCCCACAATAGGGCAACTGCAACAAAGTCAAACCAGCAGCACAGCACAAGTTTATTTTGCCAGAACATCTTGATTTCCTATATAATCTTGAACTGTCCATTGGGTTATTATTATGTACCCTAGAGAAGGATGCATGTAATTAAGGTAGCTGATACTGCTTTGTAGTGAAAATATCCATGGAGAGTTCTTAAAGAGAGAGAGACAGAGAGAGAGAGAGAGAGTGTGTGTGTGTGTGTGTGTGTATAGGAAATGGGGTGCATTGAGGACCTTTAACCAAAGATAAGACAACTTCAGTCTGAGTTACACACAGCATCAGCAAGACAAAAATGGGCTCCCATTCAATGGATTGCTACGACTCTGCTGAGAAATGCCAGCTCTGGGTAAACAAGCTATAGACTGAAGTATTGGCTACCAGCAGGGCTACAAGAATACAAATGGATCTTCAAGAACTTCATGATCAGGTCCCAAGCCCTCTTCTTTCCAACTACTACTGAGCTCATAATGTCCCTGCCCTGCCCCTACAAATAGGCCACCAGAAGAGACTGAGAAAGAGGGAGAAGATCCAAAGTACTTCACATTATCCTTAGAGACTGGGTTCCTAAACAAACTATTTAAATATTGGGGTTAAACTGGGAAAACATTCCCAAATAGACATAAATTTATTTTTCTCTTGAGTCCTTCCATTTTCTAGTAATATGAAAGTTTTATAAGGAACAACGTATCAGAAATTTAAGAAAGTTAAGTACATATATAGGCACTTCTAAATGTAATATAGAAAATTAAGTTGACTTTATTATAGTTCTCTTCCAGTGTGGTTATAATTCAATGAAATTAATTAACAACTAAATGAAATATGTGGTGTCTAGCATAAAGTCTCTGAGTTATAAGTCATTCAATTGATGGTAGCTTCTGTAATTATGAGATGTCTAGAAAGGTAGGCTCTCAGGCCAGGCATGGTGGCTCATGCCTGTAATTCCAGCACTATATGATGCCAGAATGGGCAGAACACTTGAGGTCAGGAGTTTGAGACCAGCCTGGCCAACATGGTGAAACCCTGTCTCTGCTAAAACTATAAAAATTATCCAGGCATGGTAGTGCATGCCTGTAGTCCCAGCTACTCAGCATGCTAAGGCAGGAAAATCGCTTGAACTTGGGAGGTGAAGGTTGCAGTGAGCCAAGATTGAGCCATTATACTCCAGCCTGGACAACAGAACCAGAAAGGGAGGCTCTCAGACTCCTTTGTTTAGACTTCTTTGTACTTTGTAAAGAGCTCATCTCTCCTATCTAACTGATACCTATTGTAATGTGACTGCCCATGTGCCATGCCTCATGCTTATGTAGACCATGTGCCATGCCTTATGCCTGTAGACCACATCATGCGATGGTACCATGCTGGTACAGGAAGAAATTATAAGTAGAACCTTGATAAAAGAGCCTGGTGGCTGTTAAATGAATTATTAAATGTTGTTCTTAAATCTAAATGTTTTTCATGTTGAAGTATGAGGGTGATATGACTGGACATATAAGAAAATTGGTAAACTCTCAGAAAGTCTCAGGGCCCTAAAGAAGATCACCCTACATGACCACCACCTCAAGCATGTCTTCCATGAGACACAGAAGAAACTTGAGAAGGCACAATGAGCAAATATACTGAGCACTGATACTTATGCACTTGGTATGCATCACAGACAACTGTAATTTTTGGTAGATTGATGTGACAGTGTTCATGTTAAACAATCCAGTTACACTTCACACTAGTCCCAGGAGGCAGGCATGGCCCATCAGTATTCTCTGTGGCAAAAATGAAATGCACCTCAAACCTGTCTCATGACCTGTTTTCTGATTCTTCCATGTGCCACCACAATTTATGAGGGAATGCTGGTGGACCCACTGCCTTGAGGGCCCATGGGTGACTGAGAGAGGAGTACAGTGCATTTCTGGGGAATGGTATGGGAGGCTTATAAGGCAAACCCATTGTATAAAAGTACTGACAATAATTGTTTATATATTGCAATATAAAGAGTATAATGGAACATAACAGAGATTTTGTATCCTTTGTTTTGGAAACTGAATAACTGCTGCTTGATTTTGTTATTTAAAGTATGTTTTTAGGAAGAATAAAAGTATAAAGGGTTTAGACTGTAAAAATGATTGCTTCTTCCTGTAATCTGCTTCCTATGACACTCAAAGAGCCTGCAAGAAGAATCACTGTGACCACTACAAAGCAGGAAAGCCCTTAAGCAGTTTATGAGAACTTTTCATAATTAAGTTATTCTGAAAAGAAACACCATACTATCTTACCCCTCTTTACTGGCGCTTGGTAACCGCATGAATCTGGCCTGGTGGCTGCAAATTCGAAATAAGAAACCTCCCACTAAAGTTTTTAAGTACACCCTATGTGCTAATAGTCCTATGATTATTAAGTTGGATTTTCAAATACCTGAACCGAGAAAGAAGCTGTCTTGGGATGAGATAATCAAGTATCTAATTTATGCAAAGGACATCCTCCTTTCTAAATTTATACAGTGTAATTAATGTGATATATATTTTGTAGTGGTTCTATTGGGGCTAACTAACCCTGATTAGTTTCAGCCAATCAGTGCATGGCATTTCCCTGACAACTATTATGGGTCTAGGAACAGGCATGAAATTTAAGTAGCCTCAGTCAAGCTGAACAGAAGGATTTATATTGCTTGCTTCGAGAAGAGAACTTGCTAGAAATGTAAATTTTGAGATCCTGCTTCAGACTTACTATGATGAATAGTTTTATGTGTCAACTGGACTAAGCCATGGTACTCAGACATTTAGAAAAATTCCAGTCTAGATATTGCCATGAGAGTATTTTTTTTAATGATTAACATTTAAATCCAAAGACTGATTAAAATGGATTACTTTCCGTAATGTAGGTGGGCCTGATCCAATCAATTGATAGCATTAAGAGAAAAACACTAAGCTCCCCCAAGGAAGAAAAAATTATGCCTCCAAACTGCCATTGGACTTCAGCTGCAATATCAGCTCTTCCCTGGACCTTCAGCATGCCAGCCTTCCCCACACACTCAGAACTGCCAACTTCCACACTCTTATAAGCCAATTATTTCAAATGAATCTCTCTGTATATATTTATATATATATATGGTATCTATTGTGCACACAAGCATCTTATTTGCTGTTTCTCTATGGAAACAACTAATAGCACACTTACTGAATTGGAAACTCTGGTCATGGGGCCCAGAAATCAATGTTTTAACAAACCAAGCCTTCTGGGAAATTCAGATACACCTTAAGTTTCAGGTCTACTCTACTACTTTGTCTTTATTGCATCTCATTGACAATTCAGTGGGAGAAGATTGAAATCACCCTGTGGTAGGTTTGCACAGTATCAATTTAACTATAATGGAATTGTTTCCCAGAATTCCCTGCATAGATTCAGGTTAGTGTAGACCACAGAGGCAATTTTCATGTAATTTGGATGGTGAAAGGGGGACAGGAGAATCCTGCTTTTAAGTTTAGAGCAGAACACGAGGTATTGTTGCAGCTTACCCACTTTGTGGCCCTTCTTTTGGATCATCTGCTTGGCATGAGCAATAGCCAGGCTCATAGAAATTGCATTAGCAGATCCTCCTGGTTTTCCAACATCTGGGCCATGAAGAGAGTGGCCAACATTTCCTGCAGAGCACTCCTATCATTGGAACTAAAGGCATGAAGGTGTTGAGAAATGGAAGCAGGTTCCAGGCAGTGTCATGGGTTCTTGCCCATTCTCACAGGTTTTAGTTTGTTCTTGTTTCTTCAACTTCATAACCTCATCCTTTTGCATCAGCAAGCACAACAGTTCCACAAAAACTGTTGAACCAGATCCCATAATTAAAGCCAAATTCCTTTAATATATCCCTTAGATTCTATTATATCTCTCTTCCAATGGTTTGTTTTTCTGATCCTATCTGACAGATATAAACAGAACCAGTTACCATTAAAGAGAATGTTTTATTGGCAATAAAATCTGAAAGTCTTATGTATTTTACTTATAATAAATTCACTTCCTACATTACCTCAGCTTATGTAGTATATGTTTTGCCCTTAAGTGTTTATAGTACAGCATCTTTTGTCTTCCTTAAAGTCTCTTTTCTGCCCATTTCCTTTTAAATTCAGATTTTTCTTTATCCCACTACTTTTCTTTTCCTGTGCTTTTGTCCTTTGTTCTTTGTCCTACTATCTTCAGAGACTTCGAGTAATTCTTTCCCTTTATTATGGTGTTTGTTATCTCCAAGATACAGAACTTCCAGTGACCGTGACTCCCCCAAGCCTCTCTTTCCTAATAGCATCAGTTTATTTTTCCAAGTTTCTTCTACTTTTATCATCTGATCCTCATTTATTTTTATGGCCTTTCTTCTCAATTATGCTACACTTCTATTCTTGTTAAAAAAAAATTACATTGAGGCCACAGAGATGACCTCAAATGTAAACAGTGGAACTTAAACATCAATGAGATTATAATTGGTTTATAGCCATTTTAAGTGACTGATTTTTAAAAGTTAGTCGCACTTTTGCATTTCACTTAAAGAAATTTTAACACGTGTGTGTGTGTGACAGAGCCAGGCTTGATGGAGTGCAATGGTGGCATGATGACATGATCTTGGCTTACGGCAACCTCTGCCTCCTGGTCTCAAGTGATTCCCTTGTGTCAGCCTTCTGAGCAGCTGGGACTACAGGTGACCACCACCACACCTCGCGAATGTTTTGTATTTTTTTTGTAGAGACAAGATTTTGCCATATTGCCCAGGCTGGTCTCAAACTCCAGAGCTCAAGTGATCCACCCATCTCAGCCTCCAAACGTTCTGGGATTACGGGCGTGATCCACCTTGCCCAGACTAACGTTTTATTTCTAATGCATTATCTGGCTTGTAATCTAAAATTATTAGTGAATGCCTTATATTGTTTTAAAAGTACCTACAGTGTACTTTCTACAATTAGAAATCACTATAATAGAAGAAGTTCAACATAAGTAAACTGAGGCACAATTCATTTATAATATGTAGCCATTATAAGATGTCTGTAAATTAACTTCCCAGGATGCCCTTTGTATCATTTTCATAGGCTCTAGTTTTTTCTACATTTTGTAGCCAGTTTTTACTGGTATTGGTAGATAATCTCTTTAATTAAATCTTGTTCTGAAATACTATTAATCTATAAATTATAATTAAGTATACTCTAGCAAAATGTATTAGGCTATGCTATAAATACTGTATACTATATTATGATGTAGCACTCTCTACTAGAAAATTAGTAACAAAATTAGTTATGTTATAATATAATACTATATTATGCTATCATGTACTGTACTAAAAATCAAAGTTAATTATTTTTCCAAATGACTTAAGGTAATTCACTTCAGTAATTCAGGAAGGCACTAAACTACATAAATATAAACTGTCAGATTTTTAATATTTAGTGTAACCCGATCAGATCACGTGCTTGATAACATCACATTCATGGCTTTAATTTTAAAGATTTTGACATGATTTTTTAAAAGCCAGGTTTAAGAAAAAAAAATGCTCATCTTCAATAAGAAAAATGAGAGATTTCAGTTACATTAGTGACTCAGTCACTATGTTTGTATGAAAATTAGTCACAGAGATGCTCAAATAACTTTGGTAAATAGTAGATTCAGTACTGATTCATAGACATGAATTATAATTTTGACATTTTAAATAAGAATGTGGTTGATTTAAAAAGATCAATGTAAATTGCATTACAAGTAATTTGTTTGAATCTAAGAATCCATAATGTTGTCCACCCTCCACTACACTTGTCATTTCCATAGTGGAGATATACCTCATATTGTATGTGCACACACACAAACACACACAGTAAATAGTACTGCTAAAAAATAGCCTCTACCATCATTATAATTCTTTTCACTCTGCCACTTGATTTAAGACCTAACTTAATATCTTGCAGAACCCAGATTGGGAGGTTCACATGAATGAATTATAGATTCTGATTAGTTTACTTTTATCTCCAAAAGCCTATCTATGTCATTTCCCAAAGACTCTTTTTCACATTGTACACAGTCATATAGAAATGGCATACATGGTAAGCCATCTTTAAATCCCCAGTCAAATAAGGAGGAAAGAAATGGTGCCTCAAGGTCTTGGAATGTCATTATGCAGGGCTCAATAATTCCAAGGACATGTGCTTTTCAATGAATACAAATTACTATGCATAAGAAAAGGCTTATGTAGACTAATTGCTTAAACAAACAGCAGTTCCGTATTGTTACAGTAGAAAATTTTAATTACAGTGAGAGAAAAATTTGCATAAAATATTTTGTTATTTGTAGTTTGCTTGGATGGTGATAATTTGTTTAAAAATAGATAAGCTAATTGAGGCTTCTACTGCTTCTATGTGGCTACTTATGTATCTGAAACTGTGCTGTGGGCTAGAAAAATTCAGAAATATAGAAGAAATAATTACATGATACAACCAAATTCAAAACAAGGCTTTTTCTACTGTTTTGGAATTTCACTCTAACTCATCAAATGTGAGGACAATGAGTGACTACATCTTCACCTTTTAAGAGAAGCACTAAACGCACTCCCAGAAGACTTACTAAGGTGTGGCCATTCTTCTCTATCAACTCAACTCCTTCCTTATTCAAAATAAGACAAGGCTAGAGATTCATCGAGGGAATTTTCTTTGATGACATTGGGAATATTTAAGGCTGTCTGGCTTTTTCCTTTTCCTCCCCAAGTGAGCCACAGACAGAATACAGAGTTCTCTGAAGAAGGAAGCTTGGAATCTTATGTCCCATCAGGATATTTGCAGAGAAATTGGTCAACTTGTTCTTTGCTGCCACAAGAGCACAGTGAAAGAATATTTCTGAAAAAGCTTTCAATATGTCCTCTGGAATTTGTGGAGCATCAAGATTGGTGCTAATATTTTTCTCTCTCCTGGAGAAGTCAGAAAGCAAAAGTCAGGCTGAAGCAGCCTGAATAGGCAGATGAAGAGAGAGGAAAGAAATAGAGGCAGAGTTTAAAGGGACAGGTAACTGAGTTTTCCTCTAGACTAAAAAAGCCAGACTCTGGTAGTAATAAAAACACTCTACTACAAAGCCTGCATTAATAGGTGCAGTGTCGCCATGGTTGTGCCTTCAAAGAGAAGCAGTAGAGGAAGAAATGAAGGAGATTAACTAAAAAATATGACACACTCATCAGAAAATAAATTGTGATGGGAGGATCCAAGATGGCCGATCGCTAACATCTCGGGATTGCAGCTCTCAGTTAAAGCGCAGAGAACTAGAGGACGCCACACTTTCAGACAAATTCAGGTTGCTCACGGAGCAGAAGATCCCCAGTGGAGGAGTCACACGGGTCGCCAGCACGACTCTTATGGCCGGCTCAGCGGTTTTGCCGGCAACTCGGCACAGCAGCTCTCTGAGCAGAGCAAACAGGGCTGGCTTCCCTTCAGACCAAGGTTTGGAGGACCCACACGGGCCCACAGCACGACTCCTGAGGCCGGCGCAGCGGCTGTGATGGCACCTCGGCATGGCAGCTCTCGGCGCAGAGTAAACAAGACTGGTTCTCCTTCTGACCGAGGTTTGGAGCCCCGGGAAGGCAGAGTCGCCTATTTTGGACACAAGAAGGAAGCCAGACAGGAGAATCCTGGGCAGAAAAGCACCATCAGTCTTAACGCAGCTGTTCTGGCCCTGGGAATTAACAACTTGGATGTCCACTCAAGATACCTAATCTGAAAGTTGGTAATTTCAAAGAGACAGGAGGATAAATTTACAATGATGGGAAGAAACCAGTGTAAAAAGGCTGAGAATACTCAAAATCAGAACGCCTCTCCCTCTAAAGATGATCACAGTTCCACATCAACAATGGAACAAGGCTTGATGGAGAACGAGCGCATCCCAATAACAGAATCTGCTTCAAGGAATGGATAATAAGAAACTTCTGTGAGTTAAAAGAACATGTTGTAGCCCATTGTAAAGAAACTAAGAACTTTGAAAAAGGGTTTGATGAAATCCTATTGAGAATAGACAACTTAGAGAGGAATATAAGTGAATTAATGGAACTGAAGAATACAATACAGGAACTCCGAGAAGTATGCACAGGTTTAAACACTCGAATTGTTCAAGCAGAAGAAAGGATGTCAGAGGTCAAAGTCCAACTTAATGAAATAAAACAAGAAGACAAGATAAGAGAACAAAGGATAAAAAGGAATGAGCAAAGTCTACAAGAAATGTGGGACTATGTGAAAAGACCAATTTTCACATAGACCAAATTTACGTTTGATAGGTGTACCTGAATGCGACAGAGAGAATGAATCCAAGCTGGAAAATACCCTTCAGGATATTATTCAGGAAAATTTTCCTAAACTAGCAAAGCAGGTCAATATTCAACCCCAGGTAATACAGAGAACACCACAAAGATATTCCTCAAGAAGAGCAAGCCCAAGGCACATAATCGTTAGATTCACCAGGGTTGAAACGAAGGAGAAAATACTAAGGGCAGCCAGAGAGAAAGGTCAGGTTACCCACAAAGGCAAGCCTATCAGACTTACAGCAGATCTCTCAGCAGAAACTCTACAAGCCAGAAGAGAGTGGGGGCCAATATTCAACATCCTCAAAGAACAGAACCTTCAGCCCAGAATTTCATATCCAGCCAAACTAAGCTTCACAACTGAAGGAAAAATAAAATCTTTTACGAACAGGCAAGTACTCAGAGATTTTATTACCACCAGGCCTGTTTTACAAGAACTTCTGAAAGAAGCATTACACACAGAAAGAAACAACCAGTATTAGCCTTTCTAAAAATATACCAAAAAGTAAAGAGTACCAATATAAAGAAGAATTTACATCAACGAATGGATCAAACAGCCAGTTAACATCAAATGGCAGTAACCCTAAATTTAAATCAACTAAATCCCCCAATCAAAAGACACAGCCAAAACCCAAAGGCATGTTACATCCACACCTGTTTCACATGCAAGGATACACAAAGACTCAAAACAAAGGGATGGAGAAAGATTTACCAACCAAATGGAGAGCAAAAATAAATAAATTAAGAAATAAAAAGCAGGAGTTGCAATTCTCATATCGGATAAAATAGCTTTTAAAGTAACAAATATATAGTGGTAAAAGGATCAATGCAACAACAAGAGCTAACGATCCTAACACCCAGATGCATAGAGACTTAGATTCAATGAGACAGAAAATTAATAAGGATATCAAGGACTCAAACTCAGATCCGGAACAAGTAAACTTAATAAATATTTATAGGGCTCTCCACTTCAAATACACAAAATATACATTCTTGTCAATACCACATCACACCTACTCATAGGTTTAAATGAAACATTGATTTGCCATTATTAATATCCATTTTTTTTCAGAATAAAGCAATATTTCCATTTACCCTCCCTCTTTCTCTTCCTCTTTCTCCCTCTCCTTTACTCATGTTTTTTCTTTCCTTCTCTCAAAAAAAAAAATAAATACAAAATAAAAAAGAAATCAACTTGTAAACCTCTAGATCCAGGTTGGCAATGTCTCTCTCATTGCTTTATTTCCTTCCTTCCCTTCCCTCCCTCCCTCCCTCCCCCCTTCCTCCCTTCCTTCCTTCCTTCATCCCTTCCTCCCTCCCTCCCTTTCTCCTTCCCTCCCTTCCTGCCTTCCTCCCTTCCTCCTTCCCTCCCTTCCTGCCTTCCTCCCTTCCTCCACCACCAAAAAAATAAATTAATTAAATAAATTGTGGAGAGGCACAGTGGCTTACACCTATAATCACAGCACTTTGGGAGGCCAAGTTCAGTTGGGTAGATCCCTGGAGCCCAGGAGGTTGAGGCCAGCCTGTGCGATATTAAAAGACTCTTTCTCTACCAAAAAATAAATAAATAAATAAATATATATATCTCAAATTAGCCAGGCCTGGTGGCATAAACTTGTAGTTCCAACTATTCAAGAGGCTGAGGTGTGAGAATCACCTGTGCTCAGGAGGTTGAGGCCACAGTGAGCCCAGATTGTGCTACTTCACTCCAGCCTGAGAGTGAGATCCCATCTCAAAAAAGAAAAAAGAAAGAAAGAAATTGAGGAGCCTAATATAGATCTTAGACTTTCTTTATTTAAAAATATAGTAAGATGTTGTAAGTTACAGGTTTTGATAGAAAAAACATAAGTTATAGAATTGACACTATTGCCTCTTGAGAAAAATGCATTTATTCATTCATTCCAAAACAATTGAGTTAATGTGTGCAAATACTATAGTAATAATCTACCCTGGGCTAGCATCACTGATTCCACCTTAGCTATAAACTCCAACCTAGCTTCCCCCTCCCTACCACAGCCCCTTTGTGTGCATAACAAGGCAACACTGACGTTGTGCTTATATCACACTGACTCTGTGCTTATCCTACCATATAACCAATGGAACTGCATTCTGCTTGGCAAGCACACCTGCTATTGTGTATAATCTCTCTGAACCCCCCTTGGTGATTGTCTGGAAATACCCTTAGCAACCAACAGTCCTGGGAACCTCCTCGACCCTCTGGTTACTAGCTAACTTACCTGTTCTGCTTCCGTAAAATTCCGCTTCAGCTAGGCTCCCCCTCCCCTACCTAAATCAAGGTATAAAGGGAGATCAAGCCCCTTCCTTGGGGCCTAGAGAACTTTGAGCATTGGCCGTCTCTCGGTTGCCAGCTAATTAATAAAAGACTCTCAATTTGGAACTCAGAGCATGGTGCATTTCCGTCTAACTCACTCGGTTATTACACTATATTTTACATTTACATAAAAGAAAGACAACACTCATTACATTAATAATTATATAATTTTGAGGAAAAAGTGTAGTGTAAATAAGTAAACAGCCACCACCAAGAGACACACACACACGCATACACACACATTGAGAAGATTTTTCTGTGTTTTTTTTTTTAAGGATGAGTGGTAGCCTAATGATACAAAGAATCACTGGCCTGAAATGATGCAGAGTAATATATGACAACTATATGGATAAGTTAATCTTTAGACTGAATCCTGAAGGATTAGTAGAAGTCACCCAAGCATAAAGGGAGCAAAGGAGTTCAGGGATGTGGAGCTATTTTGAGGTGAGTAAAGAGCATATTTAAAAACAAATACCCAGTACAAATGGAAATGCTAGTAGCTTGCCCAGGTTCGCTGAAACATGGGATATGTTCAGAGAAAGAACAGAAAATTTAAATGGAGGGAAAGATCAAGAAGCATGCTTTTTCAAACATTCAGGGTATGCTTTGAGACAGTGAGAAAGAGGAGCTCAGAGAACACCTCAACCAGAGAACTCTGCTTTTATGTTTTACATATATCGCTACCTTCCACATTGAGTTTTAATTGAAGTGATCTACAACTTAAGAAAAAAATCAGGATCTATGAATCTTGAACAACATAACAAGGTAAATGGAGAGACAAAACAAGTAATAATAGAAAGAATACCACAAAAAAGATAAAGTGTGGTAAATCACAACCATAAAGGACTTTTAATACTCCTGATCTTCTATGAAACTCTTCTTCCTTGGTGTTTTCTGATTCCTGTTCTCTTATCCCAAAGTTGTATCTCAACATCTTTCTCTGACAACTTTTCTCTAATCCACAACTAAAATATCTGCTCAGAAATTTATTATTTTATGAGAAGAAATGTTTTGCTCTGTGGTAAATTATCTGGTCTCCATATTTGTCCTATTCATTAGAGGGGAGGTTCTATATGAGCAGAAATGTTCTGGTTAACTTTTTCCTCCATTTTCAGGTTATCCTACCCAACCTGTCTTTGAGAAATGGCATCTACCACGACTATGGCTTAGACTCTTGTCCAGTTTAAATGCCTCCTAGAATGACAACATGAAATTTAATATTTCTTTCACCTTCCTTTCTATCGAGCCTGTCTATTTTAATATCTATGACAACCACCAGCTCAAACCCTTTAAAAGTTAACTCATAATCTTTGTCTTTGCATTGTTTCTCTTCTTTCTATATTTTCTTAGAGAATACAGACGTTCCATCATAGACTCCTTTCCCTTTGCCCCTCTGCATTCTCCATTTAAATCCGCAGACCAAAGTCTGTTGATTCTGCACCTAATTTATCTTCCAATCTGGTTCCACTTCTCCAAATCCATTCATCTCTTGCTTGAACTTCTGAAATAATGTCACAGCTCTTCTACTACCAGAATTTATTTTATCTAACAATTGACTAATTATGTTTATTCATTCATTCCACAAAGATTAATTGGGAAACTACAAGATTCCAGGAATTCTTTCATGTGCTGGGAAATCAATCATGAATACCTCCAAGCTACTGAAGCATTTCTTTATATTGTCACAGTGTAATCTTTGCAAAGCTAATCATGTCAACTCTGTTAAGAACCTCAATCAACTCTGTATTGCAAACAGGCTATGGCTCAGCGTGTTATAGAAACCCATTTATGTTAAGAATCGAGTCTATTTTTTAAAAAGCCTCTTCTTCAAATTACTCCATCTCCAGCTAACAAAACTTCTGTCCAATCTCCAAACAATCCAGGGTTTTTTTTTTTCTGGCCTGTGTACATGGTAATTTACACTTCTGCTCTTTCCTTCAACTCTGTCTAGGAAATATTATGAATTGTAATAACCAGTTTATTACCTTCTCCATAAAAGTGAAATTGGTCAGTTAATCAGTTTCTCTGGGTCTTCTTCTGCTTTAGTGGCATCACCAGTCATCAAACCCTCTAGATTTTATTTTCTGAATGCATAGCTGAATGCTTTCTTACTGCTAGTAGAAAACAATCCTCTAAATACTCCCAAAGAACTTAAGATTTTTTTTTATCTTCCCCATACCTTTTCCTACCCTGCTAATATTCAAATACTACATGACTATAATAGAATCGAAACATATAAAGGCCTAATTTGAATCTAACATTTGGGAAGATTTCTAGAACTATAAAGTATTTTAACTTCCTTCATTTTCAACATATAATTTCTTAAAGAAAGCAACCCATATGTTGTACCTAGTCAAATTAAGTTAGAAATTGAATCAACATTAAATATACAATAATTAAATAATCATTTAGCTGACTGTGTGACTACTCAGCCCTGTTGCTAAATACATTCTCCTGATTTCTTTAAATAAAGGAAATTTAATGACTGAAATTAAATTGCCCCATGTAGTGTATACCAGTATTGAATTCATTTGCTCATTCCACAGTAACTCTTTGGATGATTACTATATGCTAAGCACATCACAAAGTCAAAGTTATACAAGATTAAATAATAAAAAAGTCTTTGCTTCTAAGGTATTCACAGTCTGGTAGAAAATTGAGAAAAGAAAATCAGTAAATATAACATAAACTTGTAAATTCTATAGAAGTCTATATGGCAAACTGTGTGTAGTCCAGAAACTGAACTTATAAGAGGGAGGTAGACATGTATATGGAGAAAAGAATGTTCCACTGGGTAAAGATCGATTTCTAGCTTATGCAATTACAGAACAAAAATATAAGTGTTAAAACAGCCAAAGCCAGTTGTGCATGTGAACTTAAATCTGGAGTTTCTCAAGAATATTATGTCTTGAGCTCAGAGCATGCATTTTATTGTTGTTTCTCCCACAGGGTACTGAGTAGTAGGTGCTCAGCACATATTTCTTCAGTGGATTAATAAGCGATTATAAGAGCTAATACAAAATGATAGTTCTTAAATTATTTGGGAATTCTTACATGTGATATGGAACTACTGCCCGGGGCTAAAAACACATGTTTATAAAAATATGTAGTTTGAAATTTGATATTTAAGGTTTGCTTGGGCCAGGTGTGGTGTTTCATGTCTGTAATCCTAGGGAGTCCTAGGCAGGCAGATGAGCTGAGATCTGGAGTTTGAGACCAGCCTGAACACCATGAAGAAATCCCATCTCTACTAAAAATGCAAAATTAGACTGGTGTGGTGGTATGTATCTGTAATCCCAGCTACTCAGGAGGCTGAGGCAGAAGAATCACTTGAACCTGGGAGATGGAGTTTGGGGTCAGCCAAGATCACCCCTTTGCACTCCAGCCTGGGCAACAAGAACAAAACTGCATCTACAAAAAAAAAAAAAAAAAAACCACCACCACCACCAACAGCAACAAAAACAGGTTTGCCCGGACACCGTAGATTATCAAATAAATTTCACCAAGGGTGGTGCAATAGAGAATATCAAGATTAGATGACATTCATTGTGAACCAGGAGTTGTTTTTCTTTTTTTTTGCTTTTGTTCCCAGACAGAATTAGATAGAACTTGCATAGTACAGATGTACACCAGTGCAGAAAATTAATTAGTTGGATAAATGAATGTATATGTTTATGTAGTGCTATGTGGGGGGGGGGTGTATATAGATATAGATATCTTTTAATGTAACAATAATAGTATCACTTATTATAAATCCAATAGAGCAGTAGAACGATGATGTGGAAGAGCTTGTCACCTCTACAGTTTAGTCTGGGAGCAGCCTTATAATACCAGGCAAAGCTATGATCCATATTTTTGTGGACTACTGTGTTGCTTTCATTGCTCTACTGTTTTTAAAGCCAATAAATTCTAAAAAAAACTCACAGGAAAATTCTTACTATCCCTAGATTGGTTGGTAAGGACCAAGAGTAGAACAGGGTAGAAAGAATAGGATGTTGGGAGTCTACCAGACCCGAGTTAAAACTCAAGAACTAGACTGAATGACTTTGGGCAAAGTAAAACGCCATTTCTGCATTTCACCTTGGAGGCATAAAGAACTCTTACACGTCCTTCAGATTCAACTCAGGTCATCTCCCTGAAAATCTTAGTAGTTCCAAAATGGAAGTCTTGGCATTTCTCCCACCCTCCATTACCCACTGCCTCAAAACCGGCTTTCCCAATCAGCAAAAAACCTACCTTTAACCCAGTTACAATGCTGTACAAGGGTGCTATTTTTTCTCTTTTGTTCAGATACCACATCCAATCCAGCAATATCTTTGAAATAAATACAGAATCTGACCACTTCTCATAACCTACAGCACTACTATACTACTTCAAATCCCCATCATTGCCTGGACTTTTGTAATAACCTCCTGTCTCATCTCTTTGCTTCCACTCTGGTCATCTTACATTTTGTTCTCATATGACAGTTTTGTATGACAGAGACATCTTTTAAAGTATAAACCTTTGTCTCATGCCTGTAATCCCAGCATTTTGGGAGGCGGAGGCAGAAGGATCACTTGAGGACAGGAGTTCAAGGACAGCCTGGGCAACATAGCAAGATCCTGTTTCCACAAAAAATAGAAAAAGTTTCTGGACATGGTGGTGCACACCTATAGCCCTAGCTACTTAGGAGACTGAGGCAGGAGGATCACTTGAGCCCAGAAGTTCAAGGCTTCAGTGAGCCATGACTGCACCACTGTTTTCCAGCATGGACAACAAGATAAAACCCTATCTCAAAAAAAAAAAAAAAAAAAAATACACAGACACACACACACACACACACACACCCTCCCCCAGATCATGTCACTTGCTTACTCAAAATTCTCTGGAGATTTTTCATCCCAATGAGAAAAAAAAAAAAAAATCTGCTACCAGATCTTGCATATCCTGTTCTCTATAAAACTCTCAGTTTCCCACAGATCACATCCTCACTCTATCCTCACTAGTTTTTCTGCTGTAACTTGAACAATGCCAAGCATACCCTTACTGCAGAGCCTTTCTACCACTGTTTCCTCAGATCTCTCCTCAGATCTCCACGTGCATAACTCTCAGGTTACAGTTCACAACCACTTTCTCAGAGAGTCCTTCCCAAACTACCACCTCAAAGGGAGTCCTGGGGTAGCCCTCCTTCCTCAACCCTACTCCCTGCTACACTGTTAACTCTTCTTATTCCTGCCTCATGTTACACTTTATTTATTTATCACAAGTCTCCCCTAATGAACAATAAAATCCATGATAGCAGAATTTATTTCTCATTTACTATCCCCAGTGCTACTCATTGTGCCTTGTACATGGTAGGTGTTTTATAAATGCTTATTGAATGAATAAAATATCTTCTCATACCCTCTCCAGAAAACCTTTTTAGTGCTCTCTGTGTAGTGCGTCAATTGCACCCAGATCTTTTCTGGAGGATTTACAATGAACTTGTTTACTTTTCTATGTCCATTGCTAGGTTATGTGCTTTTTAGGATTGGAAGACCACATCTTTCTTATTCATCATTGTATTCCCAATGTTGATGCCCAAATCTCTTATATAATAAACACTCAGTAATATTGTTGAATAAACTAGTGGTTGATCACAGTATTTGTGGCCAATTCAGTACTCAATAAATGAGAGCAATGGCAATAAGAACAGATATTTTTATTTTATGCAGGGGGAAACTTCTTAACTAGTGCCCACATAAGGAGAGAAAAAAAAAAACAGATTAAGAAGTAAATATAGGTGTGAAAAACAAGCCATTTGTCATTTCTATTTTAATTGTAGAAGGCACAGTTAACTTAATTTAGATTTATCATCCATAGGGTAGTCACTCAGAGGTAAGGAAGATGCCTGCGGTTTATTTCTAGCATGCTGGGAATTATTTTTCCAGTCAAGGAAAATAACAGGCATTAGCAGGATTGTATTAATTTCTCTTCTCATACCACTGGGCACCCAAAAAGAAACATTCTTTAAGTTTAGGGCTATTACAACACACTTACATTCAACACAGGTTTGAATTTAAGCATATGTTTATAGAGTGCTCTTGGCTACGTAGGAAAAAAAAACAGAGGTGAATTGCCTTGTGATTGAAAAGCAGTTGCGAAGCTTTTGGGAAAGCTGTCAAGAGATTACATATGATTTTCAAGGGTAGAGATACGAGATGATCTTAATCCCTAAAAAAGAGTGGAGTCAAATGACTGTCAAAGCCATGAAGTAAAATCTGAACCATTGGTACCTCAATCACAGTATCATTCTGAATTTCTGTTTTAGGTATTTATTGAAAACAATATACTCCTTCAAAAGCTATCTGAATTTTACATTCGGGTATAAAGAATTTGGGGATTTATTTCTTGTAGGCTCATGGAAATTCCTAGTAACATAATTTACCAGGATCCCAGATTCCTGTGTCTGTCCATGCCTCTTGAACAATGTAGGTATTCGTTATTAATATTTGAGGAACACAAACATTTGGCAGTCTGTTATGTCATTAGAATGCATGTGCAAAACCCTTTAAGGGACAAAACAATTTCAATCCAAACCAGGGTAACAGGCACTATGATATGATTAAGATAACAATGAACAGGTGAATGATCTCAAGTCGAGCACAAACGATTTGCAACTATGACATTTTCTTTCCCATGTGAACACCATCAGAAAACTTTGATTTCTGGCCTCAGACTTTTGAGAATTAGTAGTTACTATCCAGTTTTAATCATTCAAGTAATTTTCAGAGTGTTTTCCATTTTGAATACGTTGGCACACATTCAAAGACTACAAAAAACAGTGTCCATGCTAACACCAAAGCATATTCCGATGAGACCAGCGAGTGCAATGCAAGTCTTAGATTTGAGACAGTTTCTCTAGATCTTTTGATCTTTAACATTTCAACTTGCAGATTTGTTTTCAAATGTATTTAAATGTCATGAATTTTGGTGGAATCTTGAAAATATTTAAGTGGTTGATAATGCATTATTTCAATGCAGGTAACACTTTCCAAATAAAGCATTAGCTACACCATATGGAAAAAGAAATCCTGTGGAAACCACACAATGTGTGGTTTAAAAATTTATTGATTTCACTGTTTTATTTCTTTTTAGAAGATCTCCTTTTCCTCTCCTCTCTTTTTTCCAAAATCTTACCAGTTCACCACATAATCACATGGCTAATAACTTCAAATGGTAGCCCACTTGACAGTAATGTGACAAATGCTTTCAAAATAGAATTTGTCTATGTACCTTTCCAAAATAAGTTATTTTGCACATATTTCCATGAAACAAATCTAGAATATAGTGGGAAACATTTGATATCTTCAATATCTATTATTCGATTATCGACAGGCCCTCCAAAAGAATGTTTGTAAATCTTAAGAAACACATATATGGAATATTTGATGAAAATGTAGTGCACAAGGAATTTTTAATTACTTCAGTTATTCAAGGGTTCCTTTGTTTTCTAAATTTTTAGATATATGTAATGTTCCAGGAAAAGATATTCAGATCTTTTATGTGACAATTTATATTCCTGTGCATAGACATACTTGCATATAAAAACAAATATCAAACCTAACTTAAAAAGAAGAAAAGAAGTCCTTTTAATAGTACAATAATACAATAATATGTTGAAAGTCACTATTTGTCAATGTTGTCAAATAATGTTATAAATCCTTTAAATAAATATAAAATATTTGTTTTTGTTGTTGTTTGCCTGTTTTTATTTTCCATTTTCTGATATAATTAGGAAAAGCGTATTGAAAACAAAACTTGAAAACCCTAAAGAGGATAAAAAAGCTGTAACCTGAATATATCAACTGCACTTTCCCCTAAGTTTCTACTATGGAAAGATGTTTCCCAGCTTATTATTTTCTGACAGATAATTCCTAAAGCATTTCTACCTTGGGGTGTGTGTGTGTGTGTGTGTGTGTGTGTGTGTCTGTCTGTCTGTCTGTCTGTCTCTCTCTCTCTCCCCCCACCCTTCTGTTTCTATCTTTTTCATTGCTAATGGTACTTGGAAGTTAGTTAAAATTCTTAGGGAATAGAAACAATTATTAAATAACATTAGATACCTGATAATGCCTGACATGACCAAATAGGCCCTAAATTTATGTTTTCTAGGCTCAGATCGAAGTTGAGATCTAAGTTCAAAGCTCTAAACTAGCAGCTGTAGTATTTTTATAGATTCCAAGGACAAGGCTATATAATTTTTACTTTTAGATGTATCTTTTTTTATTGTTTGTAAAAGTTGGATATCATCAATCTGGTAGTTTCAAAAAATCTGCAGCTTTTTAAATAGTGGCCCTTGTATTTCGATTTAAACCAGAAAGGACCAAACTTATTAGTTCCATTCTGAAAGGTCATTTTTTATCACGACCGTATTAGAAAATAAATCATTTAAAGCCATCCTTTGGATGGTTCCTTGCATGAATGTCTTAAGATGAACATGTAATAAAGAGCTTCTTTGCAAAGCAAAGCTTTTTTGTTAATTCAAAATGGTCTAAAGCTGCCACCTTCTGGCACTAAGGTGATATTTCTCTAAATTCAGTATGCTGCTGAAGTTATGATATTATTACAACAACCAACACAGTACCTTGACAAATATCAAAAAAAAGTCTGTAAGCACAAGAAAGGTTAAATGCCTACATTATGCATCCATTTGTCTGTGGGCCCAGGGGAAATAGTAACACACTATTAATAGAAACTGGTTGCAAGAGTAGAACTCTAGGAACCAAGTAAGTTTCTATTAAAATTAGTCCAGCACTAGTATTGGTGGCCAGGACATTCTTCTCTGCCATAGAAAACTAATGGTTGAATGGGATGGAAGTTCTGATTATAGTTTTTTGGTTCTGATTATAAATTTTCAGTGTTCTGTCACTTCAACAGAGTAAAGTACCAAGTTCACAACTTGGTGCTTTATCAATGGCCTGCTTTGAGCCTTGTTAACTTAATTCCTTACTGAAGAGGCATATAAACCTAGAAAATACTTACCAATATGAATCAAAATATTTAGTTATCTTTATTTAGCAAATATTCAAAAGTATGTTTATATTGTTAAGATATTTTACACACATTTATCAATCTTTCTGATTATCAAAGGTAAAATGAAGTTTTTTTAAATTCTATAGACAATACAGGACAGATGATAGCTTTTTATTTTGGAATAAACTCTTAGGGTAATTAAGGAAGAAAGCCCAGAGCCTGAGTAAATTGGTCAACTGTGAAAATCCACTGAGTTCTATTAGTGACCACTTCCTTGTTTTTCTGAGAAGGCTATTTTCTTTTTTTAATAGTGAAAAGAACAGATTAAGAGCATTATTGTTTTTTCCATTTTTCTATCTTTCATATAATGCTTTTCTCTAAGTGAAGGGCAGTAGGGTTAAATATTTAGAATGGATAAACTAGCTCCAAGAAAAGAAACTGGCAACTTCTGTGATGCTGAGTAATTAAACAGACCCACAGAGCCTGCTGAAATTATAGAACATAAGCAAAGATTAATGAGGCCTGGAAATGTAGAGTCCCATGGTCTCCAAGCAACATGCAAGGTGTCTCACCTCAGCTTTCTTCATGTTGAACAGCTGCCCATTTTCAAGGCAAGCAAAATTGTATTTGCTCTTGCTTTGATTCAGAAATAGTTTGGTAAAATCTATGACAAAGAATTTAGCTTTTAAAAGTAGCTGACACTGCGATTTTTAGTTCCCATCCATGGTGGCTGACTTTGCTTTCCATCCTAGACTGCAGACTTTTCATGAGGTGATGTGTGTGTTCTGAGTTCCTTTCCCAGCTCTAGCCTAATCTGGGTGGTCAATGAACAGGATCTTTTACAGAGCCCCATTCACTGGGTCAAACAGTCAAAACAGGTAACAGGTTATATCTTCTTTCTTTTCTCCCACCTCTAGGACCAATGAGAGGTAGACTGCTTCTCATGGTCTGGGAGTTTTGAAGGTTTACAAATCTTTGGTGAAGAAAATAATGACTGTAATTTTTTTAAAAAACAGTTTCTCTCAAATTAGTTCTAGATTCATGGTTGCTGCTAATGCCAAATAGTTATTCCAAGAAGACACAGAATAACTGGTTTCGTCTTATTTTTAGATTTTTAAGGGGGCACACAATAACTCCATCTGACTAAATTTTCACAAGAACTTCATTTATTTGATGTATCTTTTGTTGTCATCAGAACTGGGGACCTCTTAAAGGGACCTCTGAAATGTTTTTAGTCCCTTTTTATATACATACATTTAAATGAGGATTCTTGTATGTTCAAACTTAGACTAGGGTTTTTCTGTCTGTAATTATCTGTCTCCTTTTCATAAATATTTATTAAACTCAAGCACACAAATGTAAAATTATACAGGCTTTTAGTGCTTTCCTAAATTAGTTTAGTACTCGTACTGAAAACACCATAAATTCTGATTAATGACAGATACCAATCTATGGACTATGTAGTACAAACTCATGAAGGTAATTGTTTTCTCATATTATTTCATCTAATTTTCGTGTGTGTTATGGCTGCCTTCAGAGAAGACTTCACACCCTTAACCCTTGCCATTGTGTACAGACATCTGAAAATTCCTTAACCACATTCTCTCTCCTCTCCTCTTCACCACCCCACTTTCTCTCTGATATCAAGTAAAGATTTTTCCAGCCAATAAGATTGCGTGTTTCATCAAACTGTTAACCACCAAATATAGTCTATTGATTTAGTGTGTATTACATACAATATACACTTAATAATATACAGCATGCTCATTTTAAACATTATGATCATTCTATAGATTTATATAGGGGCATGAATATTGCTTTTGAACTATAAATAATTTCTTTATCAAGCATAAGAGGCTAAGCTCATTAAAATAAATGTGCTCCAAATAAGAAGACTCTTGAATTACTCACGTTAAGGAATGTTGAGACTTCATTCTATATGGTATTCTCAATCCACCTCTTTAAAGATATATTTTTTTCCATTAGGAGAGAGAACAAAATTCTCTTTTTGTGTGTGTATGTGTGTATGTTTCTGTGTGTGTGAATGGTAATTGTGTTTAGTTCAGAAACTTAAAAAAATATATATGTAAATAATCACATGATAAATTTATATAAGATAGGTATTTAAGATTATTTGATTTCTTACGTTCTTGGTTTCATTCCCTAAAATACCATTTAGCATGCTATAGATTTTCTCAGTTAATGTGTTAAATATGTCACTTCAGCCTGCCCATTTAGGAACAGACTATATTTTATGTTTAAATGAGCAGAAATATTATAAACACATTTTCATTTAATTGGTTACCTGGAAGATAGATCTAAGTTAAGGAATCTCTTTGAGTTTTAGGAATTCGCAAACATTTATTGACCAAGTACTTCATTGGGGAAAAAAAAAATTCTGAGCTAGCACTTCTGGTGCATGTAAATGTAGTTGTTTTACATGATAAATACTTAGCACTCTGTAATATATATTCATAAACTATACACAGAAATGAGAAATGTACAACAGTGGCAAAAAGATTAAATACTATTTTAGTTATTTTAATTGTTAAGTGACCAACTATTTCAAAAACATTGATTGGGTAGAGTTTTTTTTTTATTTTAGTTTTTCAAGTCTTTGTAATAGAATAATTGAAATGTCTGAGTTTAAGAATTTATTCTGGTACATGGTTTGATGACCATCATAATTAGAAAAAGTTATTTTTAACAATAACCTATTTGAAAAAATTTGATGGAATATGGCTAATAAATAGACATCTTTCTTGATATCAATCAGTTGTTCTGAAAAATTACTTATAATAGCTTTTATTTTATATTTTATATAAATACTTCCAAAGTCAACACAAAATTTTTATTTGTTTAAACACATTATAAAATTCTATGTTTACGTGTTTTAAGTGTGCACATATGAATGTCCAATTAATTAAGAGCTTACAATATTATGGACTCAAAATCACCTAAGATCCAAATGTTTTCAAATATCTCACTTTGAAACTTTCTTTCGGTGGCACAAGTCTTTCCCAGGAAATTATCATCTTTTCATTCATTGTTAACATGTTACAGGAAAGTCTGCTTTTAATATCTGTTAAGATACCATTTACCAATTGTCATCAAAGAAAAAATCAGAAAAGTTATACCATTTATTTCCCAAAGCTGTGTATGGTACTAAAGATTTTTATGAAAGCCCTTTTTGTATTACAAAGTGTTTTAAGAAGTCTGCTATTTAGCAAAGTACAGGGCCCTTCCTAGAAAACACTTCAACTGCAGCATATAGCAGTATGACTCAAGAAAAGGAAAGCATGAGAGGCAGCTCTTCCTGGCCACTCTTCCACCAGGATTCTGGGTGTACTCAGCCATGCAATGTGACTGTATGACACACTGGCCAATGGGAAGAAGCTAAGGCAACTCAAATAGTAAATATTACTAATGTTGAATTACATTTATTTCATCTAAAAATCTAATTACATTTATTTCATGTAATCCTAAAATCTAATATTTTCTTAAAAACCCCAATAGAACATTTTGCCCACTGAGGAAGAAAACAGATCCTCATAATCAATAAATATTTTGTCCTGGACTCTAAATTTTGAAAATGCAACTAACAAAGAAATTATTACTGCATGATTCTTTTTGGCACAAGTCATATGTCTTTAGAGATCTTCAATGATTTACTCTCCAAGACAAACACTGTATCCCCTTTACAGATCCTAAATCTTTTATGACAAACACTGTGTTTTCTTTTAAATGCATGCTGTTAGTTCCCTTTTAAATAGCCCTTTTAGATTTTGTTAATTTCAGTCTCGAGTGCATGGTTTTGTTTTGTTTTTACTTTACTAAGTGCCATAATCTCAAACCCAACTGTCATTTACTGTGGCCTGCTAACCGCAAGGCACATCTTGAAGGGTGTCTTAAGTTCTTAAGTGTAGGTGGAGGAACAGCCTATAAGTGTGATCTGTACAAAAACTTTAAAAAACTGGGTGTGGCAGTTTCAGCTCTCGCTGGTGAGCACTCTCCTGCCATCCTGAGCACAGCTGTTACAGACAGGCAAGTCTCGTATTTAAATAATGGGTCTGTGGTGTTTTTCTCCCATGACAACACTATCATGGGGGTTTCAGTGGGAGTTTCCTCACTCACTTTGGGATTCACTTGTCTAGAAAATGGTTTAAATAAAGAAACCTTCAAAAATAATATACCTAATTGTGAGTAAAGATTAGTTAAAATAGTCCCTCATTCTCATTAGCTAGGTTACAAGAAAGCTCTTTTAAAAGAATAAAATAAAAATTAAAATGTCAATGAGTGTTTCTAAACTCCTAGCCTTGTTTAATAATTTTGCTGTATGCATTTTCCCAGCATGAATGGTGAAAAGGTCACATGTAATTGAAAAACATCCATCAGAGTGAATATCAGATTGAATACTACAGTAACATGAAGATAAAGATGTATAATTCAGCTGACAGCCGGGTTTGGTTATTTGATGCTTGTCAACTCCCAGAAACCTTATTTATATTTGGAAGTGCCTACTAAAAGATTTTCAGTTCCTTCCTATTATCACAACACAAGCATTATTGTACATTTAATGTGAATTTCTGCTGTCTTTTGGGAAAAAAATGAAAAGAGTACAAATCAAGAAGTGAAATGATGTGAAAGGCATATCAAAAAACTCATAGCCGAGCTTTAAAAAACATTTTCATTGCCCAATAACACTACTAAGATGACAAGAAAGGATTAATACAATCTATAAAAAGTCACATAACTGTTTCTATAAAATGATTGCACATTTCAAACAAAAATAGAATGCCCTAGAGATTTTTTTTTATTTAAAGAGAAAAAATTAGAATCTTCATTGAATGGATTTCATATGCACAACAGATTTATTCCCTATTACTAAGAATGTAAAGCAAGATTTCATAAGTCCCTGCTTATTCAATCTATTTCATGCAAGCATAAACAAGATAGCAACATATAGCTGTGGAATAATTGCCAGACTGTATTTTCAGGCTTCTTAAAAATTATTTCACAAAGTACACTAAACCTATCACATCCCAAAGGAAATAGGAATGGTATGAATGAGATCTTTGCCCTGTTAATTTCATTTCAAATGTTGTTAAAATTAAAGAGTTAATAAATACCTTGGTTTTTAGAACCAAGAAATATCTTAGGGTACATGATATAGCCGAGTTTTATTTCATGATTCCATAGTACCCCTCTCATTAAATGATTGCCAAGCTGGGGTTAGGTATTGTCTGAAGTAGTCTCCAGTGTTTTGCCAAGGCCACATTGACTCAACTTTCAAGACCAGGACTGGACATACTCCCATATCTCCTAGATAATATATTTTGTAAAGATATAAAAAGTTCAAGGAAATTAAAAGTGACAAAGAGTAGATTGGCAAGATATATATGTTCCCTTGTTTTATTTCAATTATATACTTGTTCAACTTACAGTTAATTAATTTTCTGAAAATACAAAAAAAATCTATATTTTCATATGTATTCAGCCATATGATAAACTTGTATTTTGCTACCCATTCAGAGACTAAGACTGTGCTAGACAGTGAAAGACCTAATCACCAACACATAGTTCCGAACCCAGGCAGTTTTTATTCTGGAATGAGAAACTGACAAGTAAGCAGGCAATTCGTAAATATTATAAAGTGTATAATAAAAGACAACTGGGAATTTTTAAAAAATTATTCGGCCAGATTAGAAATGAGACTAGTTAGAATAGACATTCTAGTACAAGTGAGTCTCAGATGACTTTGTTGAGGGGAATGGAGAAGATGAGAGAGAGGGTCCCAAATGATGCACAGGTTTACTAACACATTGAGCATAGTGCACTGAAGGAATGCAGACGCCAGGGTATTTCAATTTGGCTAAAGGATAGATATTGAGAGAGAAATGTAGCAAAAAATAAAATTGAAGAAGTAAGCACAAGTCCTGAATTTATGTTGTCAACTTTGCACTTTCTCCTGAGAGCAAAGATAAGCCACACAACTCTCAGTGATAGGCATTACCATGTGCACTATAGAAAAAGGAATTTGAGAAAGGCCAAAGCAGGCAGATCACCTGAGATCAGGACTTCGAGACCAATCTGGACAACGTAGTGAAACCCTGTCTCTACTAAAAGTACAAAAATTAGCCGGGCATGGTGGTACACACTTGTAATCCCAGTTACTCGGGAGGCTGAAGCAGAAGAATCATTTGAACCCTGGAATTAGAGGTTGCAGTGAGCCAAGGTTGTGCCACTGCACTCCAGCCTTGGTGACAAGAGTGAAACTCCATCTCGAAAAGAAAAGAAAAAAAAAAAAAATTCTGAGATTCAAAAATCATATGTGATTTTTCAAGGTAATTTAATGATGTATAAGTTTGGGTTCTGACAAGAAACAGATGGCACACTTGAAGGATAACTGAGGAGAGTTGAATACAGGAACTACTGATGAAGGTACTATTGTTCAGGGTATAGGGACATCAACAAGGTGTTGATCTCAGTAGGAAGTTCTTGTTGTCCTTGGACTTAAAGGGCCAAAGGGAGAGAATAATTACCAAAATGCAGTAAGAAAAAGATGTGTAAAAAGGGCTATGTGACATTCAGTAAAGGGAAGCCAAAAGGCTTCCACTATGCCCAGCAGGAAGGGAGCAGGGGCAATAAAATCCTTGATCCCATGTTGAATTTGTTGACTCCAACCAGAAGCTAGATGTATTAGTCTGTTCTCACACTGCTATAAAAATACTATCCAAGACTGGATAATTTATAAAGGAAAAAGATTTAATTCACTCAGTTGTGTATGACTGTGGAGGCCTCAGGAAACTTACAAGTATGGGGAAAGGGGAAGTAGGCACCTCTTACATGGCAGCAGGTAGTCTGAGGATATAAAGCATGGTGTAGAAAGGTGAGGAAAGGATCTGAAGAGGCAAAGAGGACAAGCAGGAAATCAATTGCAGAGCTCAAACTTAAGCTTGATCTTCTGTCTCCCAAATCCCAAATCATTAGACATAGTGTAAAACAAAATAAACAAATTATATATTATTTAACGTATTTTATCTATATATTATATGTATATAATCAAGCACAATAGTTACTTTTATAGGCCATTGTTCTTTTTCAATTTCTATATAAGTAAAATATATTAATATATTAAAATCTATTGGCAGTATGTTAAAATTAATAATTTATTAAAAGAGCAGTTTTTAAAAAAATATTATCTAGAACTGCCTGGATAATTAAGAACTGTGGCATCATATTTGGGCAGTAGGATGTACCTCTATGTTCCCACAAAGAATACAGTGGTATTGGTGCTGTAAGAAATAATAGAAAAGAATAAATGTATATTCACTTAAAATGGAAATAATTATTAAAATACCTTGAATTTCAAAATAAAATAACTACGATAATTAGGATTTGTGAAATTTCAAATTCATTTGCTTCACTGGTAAACCAACTTACCAGTGTAAAGTGCCTTAAAGAAGAAAAGAAAATGTTTTTAAAATTTTCTTAAAATATTGAAGTATATTTTGTACTTTCAGTGAATTGGGTATTTAATTTCTCATCCTTATCTTTAATAAATTTAGCCAAAGTTCTAATTGTACATTGTATTTTCAAAAAATAATATGTAGCCCAATAAAATGTACTCCAACAAAATTGAAAAATAAACCCTATGGGTGTTAATCAATTATCTTAATAAGAAAGAGGAGAATCATTCTTCATGAAACATCCTATAGATCTCTTCCAGGAGGAATAACAAAACTGACATACAGAAAGGTGCATAGAAGCACTCGACTGGAAATTGTTTTATTTCTACTGAGGATAAAGTAGATGGTTAACATGCTCAATTCACCCAACTTTCCCAGATCTCCATTTCTTCTTTCAGAAACTGAAGTAGTTAAATTAGATGACCACTCAGATTCATCCAGCTCTGAAAGCCTATGATTTCTGAATAATAAAACCAGTCATGCCTGCAATTAACAATAATATACCAGTAATACAAGAGTGAAGAGCCCTGAGTTCTTCACTTAGATACTATTAGCAAAAATCAAAACTCTAAATCAAAATCTATTTGCATGTAAAATAGGGGCAATAATGCAAAATTTCTCATGGAATTGTTGGGAGAATTAGATGAAAAACATGCATGCACAGTGATTTTAAAAGATAGTTCTGTAAAAGAGAAGTAATAAATACCATTCACTCTCTGTGCATCTGGAATATTGCAATAAGCATTCCCTACCCTATTTCTGTAGCTCCTCGCTGATAACAGTTTTTATCTCACTGAATGCTGTTCCTAGTCCCTCAGGGACTACATTTGCTGAAGAAATTACAAGTGTTTTATGGTTTCTCTCTGTTTGATCAGCACTATCTTGTTCACTAGAGCAAGAATGAAAAGTATAAACATGGAAATGCTGCTGAGGATTAAATGTCAGACTAAAAGGAGCTGCTGTCTTCCTCCCAAATACCCCACCCCAAACACATTCCAGTGATGTTTTCAAAATGGAGGAGAGTTTACATATTAGAAGAGCTAGTGAAAACCTGTAAGAACCTCCCAGGGAAACAAATGTATTTATATTTGGGTCTCGTTTTAAGACAGTAATACCCACAGTAAAAGAGGGGTGATTAATACTGGGAAGCTTATCCTGGGAAAAATATATTCAGTTGCATTTTTTTCTTTTACCTGCATTTTTCCTGGGAGAATCATCATCTGCCCCTTTGCTACAGAAAGAGCTAAAAAAAAACACTGGCTCTATCTCTGCCCTGGTGTGAGAATGGGAGAGTAACCTCCGGTGATACTAATTCCTACTGGAGTGGTAAGTGAATAAACGGTGCAGGTATTTCTGATGGCCTTCAATGGCTCCATCCACCACCTCTACTCCAGCACATAAATGCAGGTCTTAGTAAATGGTTAAAAAAACAGGCATTCATAAAAGAAGCAAGGTCTCTAAAGACAAAGCAAATAGAGAATGACCAATCTCAAATTATACTTCAGAGATCCCCACCTTTCAGTGGATCTCAATTCTTTCCTACTCTTAACTCTCCAGGGGAAGGGAAAGCTTGAACCTAGGTTTCAGTCTTTGGTGAAGGTAATATTAAGTAACTAATATCCACAGGGAAATATGAGCTCTTAGGGAAAACTGTAAGACTTCTTACATCAGCAGAGCACACATATTACAACAGAATATAATCATACCAAAAATAAGGGATAAAGCCAAATTTGAGTTCCAAATAAAACAAGAATTAAAATAAAGACACTGAATATTTTCAGAGTCAGAGAGAATGGGAATTAAATGTTTATAAGAAGACAATTGGAAATATATGATATAGAAACATGTAAATGTGCATAAAGCATTGAAAAGAAGTGTTGAATAACAAAATGAGAACAATGGAAGAATGTATCAATGAGCTGGAAGATCAAACAGAAAAATTTTCCAGGCAGTATTAGGAAGTCTTAGAGAGAATATAATGTCAAATTAAGACAGCCATTTAGACAGGGAGAAATAGAAGTGTCAAAATCTATATAGAGTCAGACCCCAAAATAAAAATAAATAAAGAAGAAATATCTGAAAAACTATTAATTCAGAATTTTCCAAAATTAAGAACAATGAAAAAGTAAAATACCAGGAAGGAGACAGAAATCCTAAATACTTGTAAATTGCCAGGTAGAATATATACAAAGAATAAAACCCGAACAAAAATAGTAAAATTTTAAGAATTTTAAAATAGATAAATGTCTAGACACTTTCAGAAAGAAAGACAAGGAAAAAATAAATTTGCAACACATTTCTCAACAGCAATATAGATTGCAAGAAGAAAACAGTGTAAAATATACAAGGTACTAAAGGAAAATAACAACAGAGTCAGAATTTTTTGTCTAATTAAAGTAGCATTTAAATGACAGAATAAAATCGACATTCTTAGTCATAAAAGGCTTTAGGGTGTTTTCACCAAAAGAATATTTATGAAAACAATCTTAATATATTTAGGCAAAATAAAGGAATTAATCCCAAAAGATATACTAACAGCAAGGAAAAGTGAATAACTGAGAAGAAAAATGCACCTCATTCTGTATCTGGATCATAGCCAGCTTATACTAGCTCAACTTATCCCCTTAGGGTTCATTCATCTCTAGGCTTAACTACACTACAGTTACTGCTTTGTCAACTAGCATGATATTACCATGTAATGAGAGCCAATTTAAAGCAATAATACTTGGAAATTTTGAGTTATATAAAAATTAATGAAGGGTGTTTATTACATGGGTGATATTCAACAAATGTTATATTTAACACTTGCAAATTTCACCTTATGAATTTTGATCTGGAAAAATTAATGAAGTGTCATCTCTCTAACTCAGTAATAGACACACAGTAGCTATCAAAAAATACCAAGTTCTTTTTTTTCTTTGTATTACCGGGAATATGGGCCTAAGCAAATGAGAAGGCTGTATTAAAGAGCTGCTGAGTCAGATAAGGATATGCACATTTGCGAAGAGTAGTGTATTGAGTTAGATTTTTTATATCATAAATAGTGGTTAAATGCCCCTTCTAGCTATGAGCTGTACTAGAGGCTCTTCTCTAATACCACTCTAGGTTTTCTGTCTCCTTTCTAATATCTAGAAATGTTTGAAAACCCCAAATTTTCCAGCTTATTTACTTTCAACTTTTAGAGCACATACACAGAAACTTATTCTTGACATAAAAATAATGCCTTCTGGATAAAATACAGACTCTTTTTCACTGAACCAAAAGAATACATATCAAAGATACATTAACATATATAAAATTGCGTATGCCCTACTTGTGTCGAAGTGACAAAAAGGGGCAATCATACACAACCATGTGAATACTTTAAAACATAACATTTCATTTGAACTATTGCTATGCTTCAATGTCTCCCCAAAAACTCATGTGTTGGAAACTTAACCTGCACCAGTGTTGGGAGGTGGGGCCTAATCTGCTCCACCCCCATGAATGGATTAATGGTGCTGTAAAAGGGCTTGCAGGAGCGGATTTGCTCTCCTTCACTCTTCTGCCATGTAAGGACACACATTCATATTATCTTGCCCTCTGCCTTCTACTCTATGAGGATGCAATAACAAGGCCCACACAAGGTGCTGGCACCTTCATCTTGTACTTCTTAGCCTTCATAACTGTGGGAGACCAAATATCTGTTCCTTATAAATTGTCCAGTCTCAGGTATTCTGTTACAACAGAACAAATGGACTAAGGCAATTATCATGATGGCACATATCTGGTTTCTTTTTTTGTCAGTCAATATTTCTTACTTTCAGTTAAAAGAAAAAACTTTTCTATTTTGCTGAAAAGAGTTAGAATACTTGCTTTGGATTTAATTATCCCTAGCAATGTTTTAGAGATAGCCAAGTGTTTCACATTTTAAAAGGCATGCATTTTATATGTTTAATTTTAAAATTGATTTAGATTTTAAAATCAGTATTATCAGCCATTATAATGGGCTTTAGAGGGTAATGAGAAAGAATCATTAAAAAATTGTGAAGGAAATGCTAAGCCGTTATTCTGGATCATTGTATTTTTCTTTGCCACTCCCATTGAGTTTGAAATTTTATAGGCTGGAAAAGAAGAGTGAACATGAACTACTTCTAGAGGCAAAGCCTAAAGTAAGTTACTATCTGCCCATCAAAGTTGATATGACATTTTAAACTTACGGCCAGAAAAAGTTTTATTTAATCATTTATAATATTGGTTTTAAAAGATGATATGTATGTTTTTAATTATGTACTTTACCACAGCCGCTAAAGAGACATTTTTTGTATTTATACATAATTTTAAACTTACAGAGAATTTCCAAAAATAGTACAAAGATCATCCATAATCCTTTACCTCAATTTACCCAATGTTAGCATTTTGCCCTATTTGCTTTATAATTTGATCTCTTTCTATTATATAAAAAAGCTGATAAGTCAAGTAAGTAGCAAGCATCTGAACATTTGCAAGAGTGTTGTTTTCTATCTACTTTATAATACATGATAAGAGTCAAAGCATTTTCTGGCTTTGTGATAGACCAGATACTTTGCTCCAGTATCACTCTAGGAACCATTCCTTTTTCTTTCTTTCTTTTCTATTTTTTTTTTTTTTTTTTTTTGCTTCTTACTTCACTCAATAATCTCCTTTATACAAGATTTCTCCAGTACAAGATTCCTTGGATCAGTTATCATATCTTTATAGTTTCCTTTAATCAGAATAGTTCCTTAGTTTTTCTATGGCTTATATGACATTGAAATTATTTGCTGAATAACCTTTACCATACCTCCTTTCTGAATAGAATGTTTCTCTTTTTGTCTGTCTGATGTTTTCTTATGATTAGATTCAAGTTATGCTTTCCCATCTGGAATACAACATAAATGATGTTGCATCCTTCTCATGATATTATACACAAAGGTGCATTAAGTTCATCTGTCTCTATCTGTGGAATTAGTTTTAATTACCTGCTCCAGGTGCTCCCCCATTCTCCCACTGTGTAGTATTTTCTATTGCTACTAATAGGGAATCTGTAAGGAAATACTTTCAGACCAAACAAATATTCAATTCTTCATCAAAATTTCTATCTCAGATTTAACATCTATTATTGATTCTTGCCTGATACAATCTTTACTGTAATAATTAAAAAAGAGAATCTTCTACCTCTTCTACCTTTAACAGTCAATACTTGGCATTTTACCAAAAACCAGATATTCAATTCTCCCTTCTTCCACATTTCTTCTTAATCTATTTATTGTTGATATGGAGTCATACATTCCTAATTTTTCCAATACTTTCTCAAATTGTCCTTTATTTGGAAAGTTGGAGCCCCTTTAAGCTGACTCCAATGTCTGTGTGACAGATCACATCATTGTTTTTAGCACTATCTTGCTTTCTGGCCTCATGCAATATTCTAGGTTCATCGTCCCTGCCCCAACACTGTACACAGTAACATTTCAAAGAGCCCTGATCTTTTTTATTGGAGTGTGGTATTGGAAAACAAGATCCGGGTGCTACATGTGCTTAACAATACCTGGGTGACTTCTTTCTAAGCCTTTTCAGTGGACAGTTAGGAAACATGGCCAGTTCATACAGCCATGCATATGTAAGCACACATAAATGCATAAACACATACAAATATATAAACATATAACTGAATATACATATATACATAAATATTTTAGAAATCAACAATCTATTCTACTTCCTCCTATTATAACCAATCCCCATATGTTAATTCTTGGCATTCTCATTTTACATATTTTTGTTTGTTTGTTTGTTTGTTTTGATTTATTTGCATAAAGCTCACACATTTCTTATCCCAGGTATCCATTTCCTTTTTTCCCTTTTCTACTACTTCAGAACTATGTGCCTTGGAGAGGATCTTAACTCTCTGAGTTTCAGTGTACTCATTTGTGAAATAGGCATGATAGTAATTTTCACTTTTAGAGATGTTGTGAAGAGTAAATGACACAAAGACCTTAACAAAGTATCTGATACTGAAAGAATTCAATAATTGATTAGTCAGAAAAAAAAGAAGCTGGATGCTTAAAAGTCTTGGTGCTAATAGTGGTGTTAGTGGTAGCAATAGAATCAACACTTTTATTTATTTTAAAAATCAATCTATTCTACTGATAATGTATATACTTAGGCCTGACTTCATAGCATAACAATCCATTTCAAATGTGTCCGATTTTAAGTTTATTCAAAAAACACTCACTAAGCCTACTATTTCCTAGGTATTAGATTTAAAAAATATAAATAAGACACACTGCTTGCCTTTGAGCAGTTTATAATAGAATATGTAGATGCAAACAGGTGAAGTAGTTATGAAGATAAATTACTATAAAAGACAGTGGGATGGGGATCATGCACAGTGGGATGGGGATCAGGGAGATTGCTAGGACTGAAAATAAAGTATTGATGACTGTAAGTAGAATCCAGATTGTTTCTATAATACCTATAATCATAGTTGCTATGAAAAATTACAGGGACTTTTTATAATATATTATTATTTTCCTAATTCTAAAATTCCTCTGAAATTATTTATGTGGAAACATTCTTGAATAATTTTTCTCCCTCAAGAAAATGTTTAATGACCTCCTTCATAGCCTGGACAATAAATTTCTAAATACATTTCCTGGTATTCAACAACTGTCTGCCACTTAACAATCAGCTTAGGTTTTACATCTTCCTTATATGAAATTTATACTTCACTCAAACTGAAAGTGACTATTCTCTTCAAAAACTTGAATTTTTCCTACATCATTTGTTGCTTATTTCGTTCTCTTTTCCTTCCATCTCTCATGTTACTTAAAGTCAATTAAGTCATGTCCTTTCATGAATATGCATATCCAAGATAATTTAGTGGAAAAGGCAGACTTGGAATGCAAATGAATATAAGATATCGATAGTTCCCATGCCATTTATTAAAACTGGCCAAGAAATTATTTATTTCTGTGCCTTTACATATCAGTTTTATGCTTCTGTATTTTCTGGTCTTTCAGCTTTCCTTCTCTTTCTTTTTCTGTTTATTTTTCATTTTTACTCTTCTAAACATTAATTCAACAACTATTTTTTGATTTTACGTTATATAGCAGATACCGTTCCACATAGTTATAGGTAGAAAATATTCTGGAAAAGAGGCAAAAAGAAATCCTTGACCACATACATTTTACTCAGTGGGTTTTATAGATTTCTAGGCAGTTGTTCACATACTAAGGGATGATGACAGACTATTTTAAGTCCTCCAGAGAAAAAGTAATTCTCAATAGGGGTGGAGAAGAGTGAATATCTAGAAAAGGTATTTAGCCACATTCTCTCTGCAGGATGACAGGTGGGAGACCTGAAAATATCCAGGAAAAGGGCATTCCAGATATGCCAAAGGCTTAACAAAAAGGGCCATCTAGAGTCACTGAAGAAAAGAATGTAGGCCTTGCAATACTCAAATTTGGATTTTATTCTAGGTGAAATTAGAAGCTATTGGAGAATTTTAGACAATCAATGTAATGAGTTAAGTTTTTAATACATAATTCAGGCCATTATTTGGAGAGTAGATTGTAGATAAGCAAACATTTACTAAATAGGCTATCCTGTTATCTGGCAGAAAAGTGATAAAGTGATGGTAGCATTGATTAGAGTTGGTGGCAGGGGCATGAGAGGATAGTGGACTAGAAAATTGTAAGAAGAAATTGGATTGGGGAATATTTGGGGTGGCGGGAAATTACAGAATATTTTAAGGCACTGGATCTGAAATTGATCAAGAAAAGAGTCACATATAATTTCAAATCTATTGGTTTGCACCATTTCTAAATAGAGTACTCAATAAGTATGTGGTTACTAAATAACTCATTTTCACTCATTGATGAGGTAGTGGTAGATCTATTATTATTATTATTATATATGAGCACACACATAAAGTATCATGTCCTGAGATTCTCTTTTAAGACTACAGAAATGTATATTCTCATAAAATAAAAAAGTAAAATTGGTAGTATTAGAGGAAAGTTAATTTGTTGCTGAGAAACAAGCAATAAATAGCTATAATTTTAGCTATTTATTTATGGGGAAGGTTTTTACTGCTCCAAGTGTAGAAGAAAAGAAATAAACTCTGTCCCTGACCTTCACCTCTATCATGTTGGGAAGTTGTGCAATATGCTCTCTAAATTTGAATTGTAACAGCCAGAACACAGCTCCCTAGATACCCCTAAAGCCAATTAATAAGAGATTGTGCTTCTATTCCTGAGGTATATACACTCATTGGGAGAACTGACTTTCCCTTTAGCCCCAGTGATACAAACTTCTCATAGTCCCAGCCTTTCCTTCTGCTTTTTTGCCTTTACTTCAACTTAGTTTACATTCTAAACATTATTATCCTACAAGATTGGCTTCAGTAAGTTTATTCCATATTTTTATAGCAACCTGTGCTTAGCTATATTATAGCACAATAGAAGTAGACACAAGGATGACCTAGAATATTAGAGGTTAGAAGATGAGAATTACATACTAAGACCAATATGCTTAAAAAAATAGAGGATAAAGAAATGTGATAAGTTCATAAAGTAGAATATTATCCAGCCTTTAAAAGGAGGAAATTCTGCCATATACAGTAACATGGATGAACCTGAAGATCATTTTGCTAAGTGAAATAAGCCAGTCACTAAAAGACAAACACTGCATGATTTCACTTATTTTACTTACATGGGGTATCTAAATTGTCCAACTCATAGAAGCAGGGAATATAATAATGGTAGCCAGGGGCTGAGAAACAAGAAAAGGGTAAATTTTAGCCAATGATTACAAAGTTATTTTTAAAAGCTAGAGAATAAGATGAACAAAATATGTGAAGACATGGAGAATTTCAACAGGTTATCAGCATTTAGTTTTTAATTGAACTTCCAGGAATTTTAAAATACAATATCTGAAAATAATCATTAGAGGAGTTTAAGAGCAGGGTGGGCTGAACATGGTGGCTCATGCCTGTAATCCAGTACTTTGGGAGGCCAAAAAGAAAGAGCACGTGACACCAGGAGTTTGAGACTAGCATGGGCACCACAGAGAGATTCTGTCTCTTCCAAAAAGAAAGAAGTAGACCCTGCAGTGGCATGCATTTGTGGTCCTAGCTACTTGGGAGGCTGCAGTGGGATAATTGTTTGTGCCCAGAGAGCTGAGGCTGCAGTGAGCTGTGAATGCACCACTGCACTCCAGCCTGGATGACAGAGTGAGGCTGTGTCTCAAAAACAAAAATGTAATGGCAGGGCGGAGAGGAGTAGTTATGATTAAATAATTGGAAAAGAGATTAATAAAATTATTGATAAGGCAACAAAAAGTTTTTTTAAAAAAAGAAAGAAGAGCCATATGAAGTATGTGATAAAGTCAAAACCCCTGTGATAAATATGAATGGAGATGAAAATGATAAGGAAGGAATAGGACAGAAGCAATATTTGAAGATTATGGCTGGAAATGTTGTCAAACTAAAGAAAGATGGCTCATAGGTTGAAGGAGCACAGCAAACAATCAACAGAAAAAAACACACATACATAATTTTTGATGAAATTTTTAGAATGAAAAAGTAACCAAAATCATCCCTTAGTAGCAGCCAGAGGAAAGAAAGGGTGAAGAGAGACACACTACATTCAAAAAGTAGAATAATAAACTTATAACTGACTTTTCCATACAAACTGTAGATACTGAAACACAATGGAGTTGCATACATAAAGCAGTGGAAAAATGACAGCTTAGAATTTTATATTTTATTCAGTAAAATGCTATTTAAACTCAATATTTATAATAGACACAGTAGTTAATATAAGGCAATAAGAGTAAAGTAGGTGAGAAAAGATTATTAAGAAGTTAAATTATTATGAACTGTCTTGCATTGTTTGAAATGTGATAAAAATGAAAAGTCAAAAGGGACATGAAAGATTTCAACACCACTACTGACCAACTGTACTTAATTGACATTTATAGAACATTCTACCCCAAAACTTTAGAGTATACATTCTTTCCGAAACATGGACATTTACTGAAATGAAACATATTGTGGGTTATAAAACCAGTCTATACAAATTTTATGGGACTGAAATCATACAGAGTATGTCTTATGACCATGAGGACAGATAGTACAAAATATTTGCTTTTATATGAAATGAAGAAAATGAAAAATACAACTTAAAAATGACAGAAGAAGAAATAGAAAATGTGAATAGTACTATACTATAAAAGAAATTAAATATATAATTTTAAATCTTCCATAAAAAGTTTAAGTCTCTTATGAATTTAGCATGAATTTTAACAAACATTCAAGGAAGAAATACTACCAATGTCTAATAAACTTTTCCAGACAAGAAAGTGGAAAAGTTTTGCAACCCATTTTATTAGGTCAATATAGTATTGACACGTATATCTGACAAGGATGTTACAATAAAAGAAAATAAGTAAACATATCTCATGAATTTGGAGGCAAAAATTTTCTAAAGGAAAATTGTTACCAAAATCCAGTGATATGTAATGAAAATAATATATAATTAGTTTATCACATAACTTTGAAGTTGGTTTAGCATTAAAAGATAAATTAATGTAATCCACCATGTTAAGAGAATGAAGGTGAAAGCATTATGATAATCTTAAGAAATTCAAAAAGTTTCAACCTCCATTTATGATCTTTAAAAACTCTCAGCAAATGAATGATAGGATTCCCTTTATCTGATTAAGTGTATCTATTAAATATATTCAATATAATGATTGAATTATATTATATTGAACTAATCACTCAATATAATTATAGCAATATAATCATTGGTGAAATGCCAAATGCTTCTCCTGAATTTAAGAACAAAACAAACGTGCCTACTATCAGCACTTCTGGTCAACATTGCATTGGAGGACCTTCCTGCAATAAGGCTAGAGAAAGAAATAAAAAGTAAAAACATTAAAAGGAAGACTAAAACCTGACTTTATACATGAATAACTTCATTGTATAGAAAATCCTGAAAGAATCTACAAAAAATATTATTAGAATCAATAAGAAAATGTGACAAAGTAGCTGAATTCAAGATCATTATATATGTAAAAATGCTGCATTTCTACATACTAGAGGCAGAAAATATTAAAAATCAACCTTTAAGTGACATTTAAAATTCCACCACTAATTGTAAAATATTTGTGGCCAAAAATAATGAAAGATGGACATGGCGACTAAACTAATAATCACAAATATGCCTGAGAAAAATTCAAGACTGAAATTAATGGAGGTTTTAGAGAAAATGAGAAATACTGTACATTGCTGGTAGTAGTTGAAATTTGTAGAATGTCCTAGAGAAAAAAATGTGGCAACAACATTTAATATGCACATGATCTATGACACAGCAGCTGCAGTTTGAAGTACATACGCAAGAGAAATGCATACTTTTCTGCATCAAATATGATGCATAAAATGCTTATTTCTAGTAGTGTTATGGGATCTTCGGTGTGTTGCTTTTCTGGCTGAAAACCTCTATGGCTGGTGGCACTTTGCCTGAGTTCTTGTCCTGCATCCAGGAAGAATGAGGTATGCCAACAAATGGAAGCTCAACAACATGAAGAGGAGCTTTATTGAGTGTTAGAACAGCTCAGAGGAGACCCACAGTGGGTAGCTCCTCTCTATAGGCAGGTCAACTTCTTGAGTATTCAGCTCTCAGCAGGGAGGAAGTCCTGGAGAGGGTTGTTCCTCTCTGCAGCTGATAGTCCTGACTACTCTACATGTCTCTGAAGCTTAGCAGAGAAGGTAGCTACTCTCTGCAGCTGGTCCTCCCATCTGTCTCTATCCTTTCCATCCTCTGCCCTGCCCTGACTGAGCCCTAGAGCTTTTATGGACCTCAGAGGCAAGGAAGTGTGTGCCAAATGGTTTGTGGCCAGGGATGGGGTGGCCCAGAAAAGACACCACAATTCCCCACTTTGTTCATTGGGACTGGCATCCTGGACCCCAACCTTCAGGCCATCCATGCCATTAGGTGGGGCGCCTTACCAGAGACCTGTACCCTTCTGCCTAGAAGCCTGTCTGCCTCTGGCTACCATTCATGGTGCCCAGGCTGCTCACACTAAGGGGCACCTGCAGGTCAGTGCCAAGCCACCTTCAGCCTCAATTCAGCTTCCCTCTCATGGTCCTCAGCACACAAATTCTGGAGGGAGCTGAGATGGCAGGATGCTGGCTTGTCAGCACTGCCCTAAGCATACAAACACCACCAAGCTGGGCTGTGACAGCACCCTGGCTTGGCCCCAGCTCCGCTCTAAGATCAGAGCAGTTGCGGGGAGCAGAAAGAGGACAGGCAGCAGAAGTAGATACCCCCAAAAGCCTCTGGAAAAGGGGAAAGAGGTTGCCCAAAGATGCAGGCTGTAGGGATGCCTGGGTCCTGTACCTGGGAGACTGGATGCAGCTGCACCTGGGGAAGCCCGCACTCAACAAACTTGGAAGGGCTGGGGATCCCTCTTGTCTTCAGCTCCTGCCTATTTGATGGAGCAGCAGGCCTCAGTCTGAAATCACCGATAGGGTGTCTGAAGTTGCACCCAGGAGGGAAGAGATCCTGCCTGCTCCCAACCACTGAAGAGCACAGAGAGGCTCAGGTAGGCAAACACACTTGGGTGGCTACAGCCCCACCAAGGAGGGCAGGGTTTCTGCCTGCTCCACTGGGTGAGAGGCCCAAATCTGCAGCTGCAGCTACACCAAAAAGGGCAGGGATTTTGGTGGCTCCTTCTCACCCACCCCCAAAAGCACAAGGAGCCTTGCTTGGACCTGCAGCCACAGTGTTCAGTGGCTACAGCCCCACCCATGTGTGCAGGGCTCCTACCTGCTCCATAGAGGCAGGCCTCCTGAAGGAGCTGCCACCCTCAGTAGTATGTTTGTAATGACCTCAAATGGAAACAAAACAATTTCTCATTTACAGTTGGCTGACAACCTATGGTATCCTTTGATATGTAAGTATAATACATAATAAGATTTTTGAAGGAGCTGGGTGTAGTGAATTATGCCTGTAATCCCAAAATGCTGAAAGGCTGAGGTGGGCAAATTACTCAACGCCAGGTGTTCAAAATCAGCCTGGGCAACATGGTGAAACCCTATCTCTTTTTATTTATTTATTTATTTATTTATTTATTTATTTATTTATTTATTTATTTATTTTCTGACAACTTCATAACATTCTTGGAGTAGGTGAAACCCTAGCTCTAAAAAAACAAAAAAATTGAGGGAGACGTGGAAATGGCAGAGGAAAGGGAGACTGCAGTGATTATAAGACTTTGCATTTAAATCAGTGCTACTCTGTCACAGGAAAGCAAAGCCACAAGGAACTCAGCTGAAACCCGCTCACAGAGAAAGCATTCAGACCCACATTAGCCAGTGGAGAATCATCAATCCCAGTAGCTGAAAACTGAGTTTCTCAGCAAGCCTCATCACCATACACTAATGTGTTCTGGGTCTCTAAATAAACTTGAAAGGCAGTCTAGCCCACAAGGGCTGTAAGTCCCAGAGCTAAGCTAGGCTTAGAAGCAGTGGATTGAGGGGCACATGACTTCTTGAAGAACCAGCCAGGGCCTATGCCTGAAGAAACCCCTAAAGTGATTCACTGGTTAGAAAATAATTATGCAAATGGCAAGATCAAAAGAAAATTATGTAAGTGTGTTACTGTTTTATCACCAGAATTGTTTTCACCAAATTTATTGTCTGTATATGAATGCATGCAGAATGGATTTCATTGTGCTATAAACAACATAGAAACATGGCACAGAAGGTGGGAAAATGCAATAAGGAATACCCATGTTGGTATATGTGGAAATTTTAGAAGAAGTTTAACAAGAGCAGTGCTATATAATATATGAAAGTGTGTTACCAGAAAGAGGTTCCAATTCGGACTCCAAAAGAGGGTCCTTGGATCTCACACAAGAAACAATTCAGGCAAGCTCAAAGAATAAAATGAAAGCAAGTTTATTAAGAAAGTAAAGGAATAGAAGTATGACTACTTCATAAACAGAGCAGCCCTGAGGGCTGCTGGTTGCCTAATTTTATGGATATTTCTTGATGATATGCTAAACAAGGGGTGCATTGTTCATGCCTCCGCTTTTTTTAGACCAGCTAGGGTAACTTCCTGATGTTGCCATGGCACCAGTAAACTGTTATGGCTCTGGTGAGAGTGTAGCAGTAAGGATAACCAGGGGTCACTCTCGTGATCATCTTGGTTTGATGGGATTTAGCTGGCTTCTTTACTGCAATCAGTTTTCTCAGCAAAATCTTTATGATCTGTATGTATCTTGTGCTGACCTCCTGTCTCATCCTGTGACTTAGAATGCCTTAACCATCGGGGAATGCAGCCCAGCAGGTCTTAGTCTTTTTTTACCAAGGCCCTATTCAAGACAGAGTTGCTCTGGTTCACATGACTCTGACAAAAGTATTCTCCAAGCAGAGCCATGTTCTAAAAGAAAAAAAGCAGTTATTCATCTGGATGCAAGACCTCAAAATACAGTTAATGATTATGAAAATTGCCAGCTCCCATGAACTATCTCCATGAAATTGCCCATAATCTATACCTGTAATACACATTTTCATATGTCAAAATTTTTTGTTTCTTAGTTTTTCCTTTTTTAGTTTTTTTTCACTGTTTTAAATTGTCAGCATTTTTTTTTCTAATTTGCTATGCTCCATATTTTATCTTCACATAATTTCCAATACTGGAGGTGTAAATTGTCTAAAGACTTTTAGAGTATTATAATTAGTTTTATGCATTTTTTGCAAATGTGACTCTATGAAATTGCATTACCACAACATTGACTTTGTATGTAAGCATTGTGGACATGTGCAAAAACATTGAAACTTTCTCAGTAAATGAAGAGATGTCCTTTTTGTGAAAGACAAAATTCCTTGAGATCTTGGCTCATAGGGTGACTGGTGCAATTGTGATGCAGTAGGGACCCATTGTGATTTTTGATTAATCTCATCAAAGGTTGCCCTTCCAGGTACCTCAGATGACTGCAGTTATAAAGCTGGGTGCACACAATTACTAGCCACAGTAATATTCATTTATACATTTTGCTTTTTGACCTATTTTTTATTAATATAATTTATCTACTCATAACAGTTATGCTATCTGTTGTCAGCATACCTAGGTGTTTATGCTTGCAAAAGTATATACTGTTTATTGCCTATTTTACTGTACACAGTTGCCCATGATATGTTCTGTCATGTTTTTAAGTTTCTCAAACAAATTTCCTTTTAAAAATGTAAATAAATGTATCTTAAATAATTTTTATTTTTCCAGAATTATATTTTTTGAATTTCAATCTTTTAGGATTTTAACATCAGGATTATGGCATCAGGATTGTGTCTTTCAGGACTATGACTGGCTTTTAAACATTAAATATATGAACATATATAACCTACTACAGTGCTAAGAAACAGCATATTTTTTTAAATACTACTCTCCTTCCCTTTATAGCAATACAACTTAATTTTGTGCTTAATTTGCAGGATTTATACCAAGCTGCTTTTTATAACTCTGTAGCAAAAATATCTAAGTGAAATGCACTGTAGTGTGTATTCTCTTAATAATATGGGTTTCCTTTAAGGTATAACTGAAAGGATATGACAGAACCACTGGGCCAGTTGTCAAATAGCAAAAGCTTAAACAATGTTGAGCTTCCATTAAAGGTGAGCAATGCAGTATCTGAAGTAAAACACTAGATTTTCCACCATGTTTTAAACTATATATGGTTAAAAACAATAGCTAAAATATGTAATAGTAAATATTTCCAAACAATTCAGGAGTGGTGGAAGTTTAATTCAATTAGATGATGTTATCATTTTGAATGAATTTGCTACTAAAAAACTGATGTTCTCAAACCAACACTGACTCTTATCTCTTTATATTATGATTACTTCTAGGCTACGTAGCATAAGCAATGTCTTCTTGCCATGGATCTGGGGCAAGGGAAGATTGCATCTAGAAGAGATAAGCAATTGGCATTGAAAGCAGGGGAAACAGATGAATACAAGAGGCCTCCTATTTTCCAATCAGAAGTAACCGGCATAATTTCATTATGAGCCTTAAACTGTAATGCACAGAGACAGACACAAAATTACCAGCATCGATTTTTGATTAAACTGCTGCTCACATGAGCAACTATATGAAGTATATTTCTCCAGTGAGTAGCAGCAGGAATGTATTCATTTTATAATGGGAAATTATTTTCCTCATGAGTGACTGGAGAGGTCAGCTAATCAAACATAAATGAATACAGTTGATGAAACAGTTGAGGGTCTTATAATTGTGCTGTGAGACAGGATTATTCCCAATGGTTTAGCCCTCTACTAACATAATACTATATTATTAGGTTACTTTTTAATACTAACAGTATATCTTAAAAGAGTAATCTAGTCTTTAAAAAAAATCAAAAAAGAAACCTTGAAAGATATCTCTCAGAAGGATCTAAAACAACCACAAAACTTACCTAATTATCCGCTAACTTTCATGACCACATTGACAAAGATATGTGTGTGTACATGCATCTTCAAGAGAAAATTTATATCATGTAAGAATGCAAAGGTGAATTCTGTGTTTAGACACATTTCCACGTGGTTTCCGTCTATTGCAATAAATTACAAGTAAATATTTTATTTGCTTTGCAATAAAAGGATACATTCAACCAAAAAAAATGTGTAGAAAATTATTGTTACCCTCACCCAAAAAAGAAAACGGTAAAGTATTTTCAAAGAAAGCACTAAGTTAAAAAGAAAATTTTTTACATTGACAAACATAGGCATTTCTTCACTTGCAATGATCAGAACACCCTATCTACAGTAGAATCTATGGAGACTACAAATACCTTAAGAGAATTTTCAAAGGGTATACCCTCTCTAGCCAACCACAATTCAAAAGGGGAAAAAGTGGGAACCTTCCCAACAGATGGGGTAGCATAATGTGACTGGGACTGGGGATTTGCATGAATATGAATTACAAATAGCACAGATAACATGGCATTCAAAAGCTGTTAGGAATCTTGAATGTCAGAGTCATTTAACTGACATTTGGTGGGACATAATTACTTTAAGAACATGGAAATGGGTTGGTCTAAATTGCATGGGCAGAGAATCTGAGGACACACAATAGCATTGCTTTGGCAATAATCGTGACAAGTGGGCATGGCCAAGTAAACCAGGAATGGCACACATTAATGCAGTGACATTTTTTTCAATGTGTGCTGCCCTTTCAGAAATATGCATATAAGGCCAAAATAACCTCTGACCCATTATAAAATAACAGGAGACAAAATAAATACATAAATAAATAAAAAAACCTACCATAAGCCCTATCACTGGAAGTCTAAAGAAAAGTGTCCATTCACTTTTCATACACAGACTTTTATATATTTCAAATATTTAAACTGAGTTTAACAATGCTAGACCTCAAAGTTTCATCATTTGTCATAAGTTTACTTGCAGTTTACTGAATGGTACCTGGAATATTTGCATCGAAAAGACTAACAGTTTCTGATTTTAGAATGTGATGCTGTTAGTGACATTTTCTATGTATATTAACATAAATTATCAACCCCAAATTTCATATGTAGTTAAAAATTATAAAATGCTTTTTCAGAAATTTCTTATTTGTTAAAATGTATTTTAAAAGATGTTTGAAATGTAAGGCACTGTGAAAATGTTAGGAAAAATACCAGATGTAGTATATACAATAAGAGATCAGATCACATTTACCTGGAGTAATCTACCACATGTGGTAGAAACATTTTAAAAAAGCATATTTTACTCCCTAAGTTTTGTCATTGGTGTAAGGCCTTCCATATCAAGTGGAATATTAAAGGACATTGCAAGAAAGTAATACTCCAATAATGCTTCCTTAATCACGCCATTTCTAAAATATTGATTAAAATTTAACACTAGTGATGCAATGAACACTTTAATATCTACCCACTAAAAGGAAATTTGTGAACCCTAATTAATATTTCATTTTCAAAAGTGAATGAAGTACTTGATTCTTTAATAGATCAATATCTCAGGCTGTAATAACATTTGGAGCCCCAGCAAGCAGACTTCAATTTATATTCCAAATTTACCTCTACACTCATGCTAGCCCTGATGAACCCAAGACTGGCTGATCATTATTTCGTCCTATTTGTAAATAGCATCTGTGGTCTATTCCACAGTATTTAACACTTAACTCTCTCCAGCACTGTTTCCTACTCTCTTGTATGCATTAATCTCTTCTCTTTAGGTGAAATATAAACTATTTGTGAAATGATTAATATTATATTAGGAATAAAATAATGATAGAATTTATCGATAGATTAGAAAAACATGCATGAATGTGTTATAATGAAAACAAGAAACATCAATTACTTATTTTATGTTAGGAATTGTGCTGAAATCTGGAATAAAAAGAAAAATCACATGCAGTCCTCTCTATAAAGGACATTGCAGGATGCGGAGTAGTCAAGATTCTAGATAAATGAATACATAGACAGAAATCATAGTGACTGACAGATACATATGATAATAATTACTATAATAGAAAAACAGTATTTTAAGAAGTAATGTGGAAGACCCAAGGAGCTTCTGCTAACGAAAGGAGTAAAATCACTCATCATAGAGAAAGCCTATTTATTAATTATAAAATATTATTAAGGTCAAGTTTAAAGAATCTTTCAAAATAACACAAAATTAAATTTGAAAGAAGAAAGACATAACATTTGAAAGAATGATGAGATAAAAACCAGTGTTAGGGTATTTCAAATTTGATCTAAGTTGAACATGATATTGAATTTATTATAAGATATTTGTAAGGCATTCTGGCCTAAAAACACTTTACTGTGAAATATAGTAATCAAAATCAAAACTGGTTCGTTCATCCATTTAATGAATGAACACTGACCATGTGCTCTGTGCCAGACGATGTGCTAAGTTGCTGAGAGAGAAAAGTGAGCAAGAGAGACATGGTCCTGTCCTAGTAGCACTTACAGTGTTTCCCTTTGAATAGTGCTGCACTTACTATGTCTGGCTCAACATAAATCTAAAATTTCCAATGATTATATTTATACTTTCCTGACAGTAATCATGCATGTATATTGCAGGAAAATGTATACAATAGAAAAATGGTTTAGAAACTGTATAACTATCACTTTAATATTCAATACTTTTATTTTTCCTGTATACTTTTTACTTAAATATAAATAACAGGTTTTAAACCCTGAGATCTCATTCCATATAAAATCTGTATCATGTTTTCATTAGCTTGATGGTTTCATTATTCTTCTACCAATCTTCACAACCATAATTATTAATGTTTTCATATCCTCCCAATTCAATTAACCAATTCAAGGCATACTGTGTCCATTCCAGATTGAGGTGATAGAGCAGGGAATAGAGCAGATGAAGTCAATTGCTCTTAGGAAACTTGCAGTGGCTCATATGACTTTACCATAATTAATTCATTATTTTTGAAAATGTGTTTATTAGTTATCACTAGCATGAAAAAATGCAATTCAAGTCTCATGTAATTAGTTTACATATACTTGATTATCAACTGAATATAGTGCCCTTGAAATAATTAATTTGATGTACAGTTTAATGTTTTTGATATATACTGCAAAATTACTTTAAAGAAGAATTTTGTAAATATTCACGTGCCTGTCCGCTCTATATGAAGGTGAACAGCATTACACACTGAAGCCTTTATTTTTTAAAGGCTTTACCAATGTTGTCAAAAAGTAACTTCTAAAATTGTCCTTATTGATTATGAGAATGCATAGATTTTCTTAAACTCATCAGTAACTCTATTCAAACTGTCTGTGCAAAATTTTTGCCTGTCAGTCAATTGATAGTCTGTCTCATGAATTTATAAGTGCAGTTTGTGTGCTTTTATCTGTAATTTTTATAAACAGTTTCTTTTAAAAGAAAAAAGGCTTTGGATTGGAAAAGAGCTTGCCTCTTTATGTCAAATATTCACCTCTTTTTTAATATTTACATTTTATATTAACTATTTTAATCTATTTTACCTATCAATATAATATATAAAATAAATAAATAACTTGATTTTCTTGATGGTAACATTGTTACCATCGACAGCAGGAGCAGCATCAAAAATTTCTCTCTTATATTAATGTAGGTATATTTTTTTTCTATTTCAAGTTTCATTGCATTAAGTAGAACTTCTAAAACAATATTCATAATAGTGGTGATAACATCCATGCTGGCCTCATCTTAATTTTAATAAAAATCAATGAAGTGTTTCACTTTTAAGTGCAATGATAGCTGTTGACCTAAACATGCATTTTTTACTAAAGTTAAAAAAAATTCTGTTCTAAGCTCAAGAGTTTATTTCTACCAAAAACAAGTATTAGATTTTTTAAGCATTTACTAAGAACTACACAATACCTCTTACTTTTACTTATAGAGTATATTAATCATTTTACTAAAATTCAATTCCTATTTGAATATACTAAATTATTTATTACAATTTAGTGTATTTCAATATGTTGCTGGAATTTATTTCCTACTATTTTGGATATTTTTGTACCTATATTCCTCCATGAGATGGCTTTGTTGTTTTGTTCTTAAGTGCTACCTCTATGTGCTTTTGGGATTAGGGTTTTCAGAGTTTAATGGACTACATTTGGAAGAATTTAGCATTTTTCGGTGTTCTACTGCAATTTAAAATGCTAATGGTCTTCATTCATCCTAATTACTGTGTGAACTTAAATACAACTTGCCATTTATAAATGGAAAATGTCTGAAAATATTTGTTATAATACTGAAATTCTATGTGGCCTAGTTCCACGGTAGATAGAAAAAATTAGAGAGTAGGATTAACCTATTTTTTTTTACACATTCCTAAGACCCTTAAAGGCTGTTTATCAGAGTATTGAGATTTCTAATCAAATTGAGATGTTGAAACATTATTTTGTATGGCACAGAGCTCAGTCTCAGGAAACTACTATTTCTGTAGTCATATATTTATGTAAATTTTTAAATTTACATTGAATAGGTTTATGTGTAATGTATACCCCAAACAGACATGAAATAAGACATAATTAACACAGCATAGATTTTACACCTGCCTTCCCTGTCAACATATAATTTGTTTTCTGTTTTTTTTGTGTGTGTTATTTTTTGTCACTGTCCTCAACATTGTAACACTTCCAGTCTAGAGTTATACACAGTAAATTTATTTTTTAGTTTTAAAAATAGTGGTCTTTCCATATTCCTTTTAAATAACTAATATGGTTTGTGTATCTTAACAGTTGTTCCTCAGCATTAATTAATCTCCAGAAGTTAATGCAGTGAATATATAAGTAATGAACAATGTGAAGGTGAGATGTCATTTTAGTAGTTGGCAGATTATCTTTAAAATTAATCATCTGTTTCTCTAATTGTTTGCAGTTAATTCAAGGTGCTACTTTCTTCTTGATGCCTTTTTTCACTTTTTTCTGTTTTATTGATATGTAATATTTTACATATTTATGAGGTACACGTGAGTGTTTGTTACATGCATAGAATATACAATGATCAAGCCAGAGTATTTGGAGTATCCATCACCTTGAGTGTTTATTCTTTTAAGTATTGGTATCATTTCAAGTCCTCTGTTCTAGTTACTTCAAAATACATATAATATTGCTGCTAAGTATAGTACCCTAGTCTGCCATCAAACATTAAAATGTATTTCTTTTAATTAAGTGTATGTTTGTATCCATAACTAATTGTCATCCCTACTCTCCCCCAACCCATCCTTCCCAGTGTCTGGTATTTATCATTTTATTCTCTCTCCATGAGATCAAGTCACATGTTGGGGCTAAGAAACTTAATAACTTTAAGTCTTAGATAACTACTCACGGGATAGGCTCTGATTGCGTGCCTGACTACGGCATCAAAAACTTAATTAGAAAAGAGGAGACGTGGTGCTCTTAAATTTATGAGAACACAGTATTTTCAAAGTTTAAACTGGTGACTTTCAAACTTGTGAGGAAAGAACAATATTGCCTTCTGTGTCTCGAAAGTCATGGGTTGCTAGTACATATGTGTGTGTACACGACTGACGTCACTTGGCTCAATGAACAATACTAAGTTATCAAGCATCCATGAGAACTGCATTTATGGAATTCATTCAGTTATTTTCTTTTGTATATATTTCTTTGGCAATTTTTTCAATTCCTAAAAAGTAGAAGGGTTTTAATTTTCTTACTTTGGAATTTCTGTAACTTAGTGAATGTGATTAATTTCTTTTATGTCTTTTGAACCTCAGTTTCTTCCTATGTAAATAGGTTCAGCTGGGTTAGATGTGTTCTGAGATATGAACCCTATATAACATATTACATTTTATAGTTATTAGAAGATATTAGAATTGCAGATCCCATTAAGAACCTGAATAAAACTTCAAGTTTATGTATTTGCCTGCATTTATATAGATATATATTTCACACAGCTAATTCATTTAAAATCTCTGAGCTTATTCATGTGGAATATAACAATAGTTAAAAACATTACCTTCATTGAGTTGTAAGGACATTAAATAACATTTATAAGCATTTTCACAGTACCCAGCCCATGATAAGTGCTCAGTAAATGTTGTTATATTAATTTGTATTCTTCCTTGGCATTGACGGCAATGTTTCTAATCAAGTACTAACAGCAATTAAAGGCAGTGTATTCTATCTATTTTTAATAAAGTATAATCATAATCTGAATGATTATTTTTTAGTTGTCTTCATCTGTCATATGATTTGTGCACAATTTTCAGAAACATTTAATGTTTCTGAACAATTCTGTATTTTAAACTCTACATCTTTATAGTAAAAAGATTAGGCATTGTGTGCCCAATTTTGAATAAGTCATTTTGATATTCATTATTTTGTCTTCCAAAAGCTGAAATAATGAGTGCTGAATTAAAGTTAAGTGGTTTTTCAGTGGGTTGATAGATTATTTAATGAGTTGGCATTAAGCAAACAATGTCCATATACACAAATAATTCTGTAAAATACTGTGATATAACTTTAGCCATTCAAATTGTATTACATTTTTGAATAAAGAGATAGTAGGCATGCAAATCAAATTCACAGGTATTACAGAGCTGGATATAAATAGTGGGAAATTAATAGATTAGAATAATAAGGTACCTCATCATGCTACAAAAATTGACAAAATTAGCAAGTAATATATAGCAGGGAAACATTAAACCACCAAAATCAGAAGTATAAGGTGAAACAAGTTGATACAAGAGATCTCTCTAATCAAACGCATGTGTAAAAAATTCAGGATTAAATTTACCATGAAATCAACGGATGAGGAAGCTGTCAAAAAAAATAGAACACAAGCTTAGGTTTTTGTTAATTAATAAATAGGTTATAGAAGAATCATGCTGGAAGTCCCATATTATTCTTTGCTGGGAAGAACACATTTAAAGAATGGGATACAGTTCTGGATACTACAATTTCAATGTAACTTTGACTAGTGGGAGAATGTTGGATGAATATCAACAGAATAGAAATATATCTGGAAATTGAACAATTTAAAAGCTGTGTGTGTGTATATATATATATATATATATATATATATATATATATGAATGCATATGTGTTAATCATGAAATAATCATGAAGAATAAAAATGAGAGTAATTGCATTGGGAAAGGTGATAGCCATAGTGTCATCACAGTTGAAGCTGGTCTTATCATTTGTGATGCTATATATGATGCTATGGAACAGAAGTCACTGGAAGACTAAATCTCTTGTATGGCAGAACATTAAAAGCTGCTCATAGAATGAGAAAAAAAAAAAAAAATCCCTGCTTCCCTGCCTGGAGCTGACAGGCTCAAATATTAGCTGGAGAACTATTTAAGAAACTCATTTTTTAAGAGTGCCTTGCTGATATTGTTAAAAACATTGTAAAAATACAGTGTTTTTTCCCCAACATGACGACCCTTCAGAGAAATTTCTTTATTATTACAGAAAAGAAAGTTTTCTCCATCAAGAGAACTTTTTGTTTTAACTGACAATGAAAAGTCTGTAACTGATTATATTTCCCTTTTCACTTCTAATGTTTGAAAACAGAATTCACTCAGTCAGCAATTCAGTGAATATTATATTTACTTCCTATATTTTCCTATTATACTTCACATATATTCTGTTCTAGGTACTGGAAATGCAATAGTGAGAATGATAGGTAAGGAACTGTCTCTGTGCACCATCCATTCTTGTGGGGACAAAGGGTGAAAAGAAAGATATGAAACAAGTAAGGAAATACACGGACAAAATATTTTCAGTCAAGAGAGATTTATAAAGGTAATTAAATAAGTCAACATGATTGAAAGAATCTGTTATTTAAAGTAGGCATTAGAGTTGAGTCCTGGCTAATTCAGACAGTTGCCAAAGCTCAATGTCAGAGCTTCAGAGCAAAGGAAACAGCAAGTGCAAACATCCTAAAGAAGGCAAGAACTAGGGCTGTTGGAAAGTAGAAGAAAGAGGCTACAAAAGTGGCTGGAGCTTACTGAATAAACAGGAGGTCAGAGAGACAGGCAGGAATAGAGAGTATGGGCCCCACAGTATTATGAAATAATTAAGTAATTAGGATTTTATTCCCTATAAAGGGAAGCCATTGGAGTATTTTTTAGCAGGGAACAGCATGATCTGTTTCTTAACTTTAAAACCATCAATCATTTTACAATGCTGTGAACTCTGTAGAAGCCTATGATTTTCATAAATGAACATATGCTTATTGATGCTCATAATGTCCCACATCTTAAATCTTAATTTCCCACATCTTAATCTTCTGATTCCTTTACTGTCCAGTCTTGTCAATTTATTATTTAAATTTCAATATTTAGTGTTTATATATACGTTCGAAAGCTGATTCAAATCTCATGAAAAAATGATGTACCAAAAATCTTAAAAGAATTATGATTTGCTGACATTTTTCTAAGGATTAATTTCAAAGGCAGAAACTTGGATTTTAAAAGCCCTTCAATCCTGATACTCTAAAGCTCTATTATATCTAGCTTCATAAGGATACACAGACTCTTCTGTCTTGCCAGTATATCAAGCAGAATCTCTTCAGTTGGCTTTGGTTTTCAGAAACACAGTCTTTTTCTGGTTTTTCCTACTCCTAGGGCAAAGATTCTTAAAGCCTTACTGACTCAAATGAGAGAGAAGAGAGAAACAAAGAAAGAACGAACAAAACTATTATTTTAATAATACATTTAACAATTTCGGTCTAAAAATATGATCTTTTAAAAATTATCTGAAAATTCTGGTAGCAAGTTACTGAGAAATAACAAACATTGCTTCTCCAGATTTCTTAATATCAAATTCCTTTTTATAATAAATGTTTTTGGGTTAAGAAGAAAATGTAAAATATATATATAAAGATTTATATTGTGGTAAATTCATGGAGAAAGTCAAAAGAATACAGATTGCTTTTAAGACTGAGGAGCAGAAGCAATAAAACTGTCAAGAGGTAAGGCAATGAATGTAAAATCCCGATGTCCATGAGCTTCAGAGGAAATTAAACGCAATTTTGTGATTTTCATCCTCAGTGTCTGATTATGTGACTAACCAATATTTGTGGCTCTTTGAATGTTTCTCATTTTGGAACTTCCAAAGGACCTTCTGCAAATGGGCGTACCACAGTTCCCCATTAAAGATTATAGAGAATTTAATTCTCCACAAGTGCAGCTGCAGAAACTGCTTACTGTAATCCTAAGACCAATTTTATACAACAGCCACTGAAGTAACATGCTGCAACTCTTAGATTAGTTTTACACGCTATCTGCTCCCAAAACTATTGGTGCCCATGAACTTTCTTTTAAAACAATATATAATATATTCCTTTCTGATAAAACCCTCACAACCTTCTCTTTGTTCTTTGGATGTACTGAAGACCATTTCATCTATGTGTATGCTACAAATTGCGATTCTATGATTTCCAAAATAAAATGTTAACTTTGGATATTTATCTCTACATTTTATTTTGACCTTGACACTGTGAACTAAGAAAGTTGGATCAAGAAAACTCAAATATTTCTTCTCTATAGTGGGAATGGAAAAAATAAAAAAATTAATTACCTGTGTTACAAATGATAGATGAAGGATATAATTTAAAATTCAACATAAAGGCACATGCTATCATAAGCAGTACCTTAACACATTTTATAGTGAATTCCACCTCTACACAAAAACCTTCCTGACATAGTTAAGAAAAGTAAGTTTCAGTCCCGCTCCTTAGCCTCTTTCAGATCACTGTGCCTGTTTCCTAGAATGCAAGCTTCTTGCAACCAGGGCCACTTTTGCATTTTGTACATTTTCGAATTCCCTTTGCATTGTCTTCACAGTGTGTGGCCGATAGATGATAAATAATTTGTTAAAGAAAATTAATCACTATCAAAATTAATCACTTATATCACTAATCAAATTTAATCACTTTGTGCTCTATATTCCCGTTTCTTTGGTTATTTACCTCTCTTCTAAAAATTATTTTGGTTATTTACCTCTCAAAAAAATTCTTTGGTTATTTACCTCTCTTCTAAAAATATTATATGCTGCTTTTTAATGATTTGAGCTCCTTGAGAATAGGGACACATCTCAATCACTTTTGTGTGCCATTGCATTAGCCAGTGCCAGTCCCACAGATGGAGTTATTAAATGTTAGCTGAAATGACAATAGAAGATGCAGAAAGCTGCTTTTATTGCTTTCCTGCAACAAAGACAGAATTATTTGACCCGACTTTGAGATGCTTAACTGCTCAAAGGCTGGATCTCAATCTCAAAACTTTGGGTTTATTCCAGGATCATATGAGTTACAAAGAAGAAAAAAAAGAGAAAGGAATGCAAATTATTTCTGGCTGAAAGCATAATCTTACTCTAAAAGTCATATGAGAATTCCAGCAGCAAGTCATTGACAAATCACAAGCATTGCTGTCTGTTTTCCTAATTATGTATTTCAAACACTGTGTATTACGAGACAAAGAAATGGTAAAATGACCTAATTCTGGTGTATGTTTTCAACTTCTGTAAAGTTGAGTAAACGATTAAACAGAGGAGCATAAAATGGTTTAAATCCTTCTCCAACTTCATGGAACCAAAAAGGAAACTCGGCTTTCTCCTATAAGGTTTTCGATCTGGGACAGATAAAAATGTAATGCTAATTTTTTAACAACTCAGCACAATCAGAATCATAAGAATGAATGTGATTAATTGGTGCAAGACTTAAACGGCAGGTAAAGGTACCCTGTGGCTTACCTACTGCTGTTATCACATACTGACTTTAACCAATGGTGGCAGCTGGTTCTTTGCACTTCAATTGAGGAGCAATGAGTATATCAGTTCTTTTCATATCAAATTTTCCACATTCTTTGAGAAGAATCTAGAAAAGTAGAAAGCAATGTCCTTTTTAACTTTTAAAGTAAAAAAAATACATTGCTCTTCAAAATAAACTGGGATAATGTGGTCATAGACACAGTGTGGGCTTTAAAGCAGGATTAGCTGATTTAGCAAATATAAATACAGGATTACTGAATAAATTTGAATATGAACAATGAAAAAGTATGCTTTTCATGCAACATATACTGAATATTGTTGTTTGTCTGATATTCATATTTACTTAGGAGTCCTGATTATATCTGGCAACCTTATCCTAAGTTCAAATTTCACCTTCACTACCAGCTACATTTTGCTAGTTATTTAACCTCTCTGAGCCTGGAAAATTAGAGTGAACATATCTATATCTTCATGGGCTTTTTTGCTCTTTTACTATTGTAAAACACATATAATATAAATTGTACTGTCCTAACCATTTTTAGGTCTACAGTTCAGTGGCATTAAGTATATTTAAACTGTTGTGGAACCATCAATACCATCCATCTCCAAAACTCTTCCTCCTTGCAAAACTGAAATGCTATACTCATTAAACAGTAAATATCCATTTTTCCCTTACACACAACCCCTGGCAACTTGCATTCTACTTTATACCACTATGATTTTGACTATTCTCAGTAACTCACGTGAGTGGTATCATACAGTATTTGTCTCTTTGTGACTTGCTTATTTCACTTAGCATAATGTCTTCAAGCTGCATCCACTATTCAGCTGTTGATGGACACTTGGGTTGCTTCTACATTTTAGCTATGAGTAATGCTATGAAGATGGTTGTACAAATACCTCTTCAAGAGCCTGCTTTCAATTCTTTTAAGTATATACTCAGAGGTGGAACTTCTAGATCATGTGGTAATTCTATTTTAAAGGTTTTGAGAGACCAGCATACACATTTCCACAGCAGTTATATCATTTTACGTTCCAATCAACAATGAACAAGGATTCCAATTTATCCACGTCTTTGCTGACCTATATTATTTTCTGTTACTTTGATAGTGGTCATCCTAATGGGTGTGAGGTAGTATTTCATTGTAGTTTTGGTTTACATTTCCCTAATGATTAGTGATGTTGAGCATTTTTTCATGTACTTATTGACATTAGTAAGTCTTATTTTGGAGAAATAAATATTCAAATACTTTGCCCATTTTTTAATTGGGTTAATTTTGTTATTGAGTTTTAGAATTTCTATACATCTCCTGATATTAATTCCTTATCAGATATATGATTTGCAAAGATTTTCTCCCATTTTGTGTATCAAGGGTAATGCTGGCCTCACAGAATGAGTTCAGCAGTGTTCTCTTTAATTTTTTGGAGAAGCTTGAGAAGGATTTATGTTAGTTTCTCTTTAAATGATTGGCAGAATTTACCCATGAAGCCATGAGGCCCAGGGCTTTTCTTTGCCAGAAGATATTTTATTACTGATTCAATCTCTACCAATTATAGTTTTATTCAGATTTTCTATTTGTTCATAGTTTTGTCTTGGTAGTCTTTATGTTTCTAGGAATTGGGCCACTTTATGTCATCCAATTTGTTGGCATACAATTGGTCATTTTATTCGCTTACAACACTTTTTATTTTTGTAGAATTGTTAATAATGTCTTACTTTAATTTCTGATTTTAGTAATTGAGTGTTTTTTTTTTTTCTTAGTTCATCTAGCTAATGGTTAGTCATTTTATTGATTTTTTTTTGAGGAACAAATTTTTCTTTCATTGATTTTGTCTGTTATTTTCTAATCTCTATTTTTGAAATTTTACTCTAATCTTTATTTTCTTCTTTCAACCAGCTTTGGCTTTTATTTTGGTGTGGTGTAGGGACTAAATTCTATCAATTTTTGCTTTATATATCTGACAGTCTGCTTTTAGGCATGTAAATGTTTATATGTGTTATATCCCCTTGTGGTATTGAAACTTTTGTTTATATATACATATTAAGTTCATCTCTTGTAACATTTTTGTATTTAAAGTCTATTTTGTCTTATGTTAAGATAGGCAGCCCTGATCTCTTTTGGTTACTATCTGTGAATAATTTTATTAAGGATCCGGTTTATGTAATGAGTCACTTTGCTCTTGCTACTTTCAAAATTCTTTGTTTTTGTCTTTCAACAGTTTATAAGGTATCACTGTGTCTCTTTCAGTTTATTCTACTTAGTTTGTTGAGCTCCTTGGAAATTAACATTTATGTCTTTAATCAATTTCGGCAAGTTTTTAGTTATTTTTTCTTTAAATATTCTCGCTGCTCATTTCTCTCTTCTTCTGGAGCACCAGCAATGTGTATGCTGCTCCATGCAATGGTGTCACACAGGTTCCTTAGGCTGTAATAGCTTTTTTCCCAATCTCTTTTCTTTCTGTTTTTCAAACAATAATTCCCACTGTCCTATCTTCAAGTTCACTGATTCTTTCTTCTGCCTGCTCAAATTTGTCTTGGAATTCCAAGTAGTAAATTTTTCATATCAGTTATTTAACTTTTTCTGTTTCAGAATTTCTTTTTATTCTTAGATTTTCCATCTCTTTATTGATGTTCCTATTGTGTTCACACATCATTTCCTTTACTTTCTCCACAGCTCATTTTAGTTCTTTGAATATCTTTAAGACAGTTGTTTTAAAGTCTTTGTCTAGGAGATCTGTTATAACATTTTTTTCAGGGATTATTTCTGTTGGTTTATTTTTTTCCCCCTTTGAACGAAACATACTTTCTGTTTCTTTGTATGCCTTGCAATTGTTGTTGTTAAACACTGGGCATTTGAGCTAATAGTCATAACTCTGAGAATCAAATACTCCCCGTGTTGCAGAGATTTCTGTTTTTTGTTTTTATTTTTGGTATGGTTTGGTTCGATTTGGTTTGGTTTTGAGAGGGGTTCTCACTATGTCACACAGGCTGGAGTGCAGTGGCATGATCATGCCTAACTGCAACCTCCGCCTCCCAGGCTCAAGCAATACTCACACCTCAGCCTCCTGGGTAGCTAGGACCACAGACACACGCCACCACACCTAGCTGATTTTTGTATTTTTAGTGAAGGCAGGGTTTTGTCATGTTGTCCAGGCTAGTCTTGAACTCCTGAGCTCAAGCTATCAGTCACCTAGGTGTTCCAAAGTGCCAGGATAATAGGTGTGAGCCACAGCTCCCTGGCCTTTTTGTTTTTGATTATTAGGCTTTCTCTATGCTAAGGGTCAACCTGACATAAGATCTTCTTAGGTCTTTTCTGAGTTTGTGTCTTCCCCTGAGCATGAGTGATGACTTTCTAATTTCCCTCATATATGCAGTTGCTCTTGAGTTTCCAATATTCAATGTCTTACTTCTAAAATGGCAGAAAAGATAAAAATAAAGGGGAAGGAGATGCTGATGATTTAAATCCCCTGGAAGTCAATTCACCAGAGGGAGAGCGACAGTAGTAATGGTTACATCTTTGTCTTCATCTTTGTGATCATAAGCAACAATAAGTGATCAGAACACAGATCCCCAGTATTTGGAAGATAAGATCCTCTTTGTCCACCCTGACTCCCACAGGCTGTGTGTAAACTGATCTAGGAACATGTGCATAGTTTCTACTGTGCTAAGAACTATAGTTGATCTTAAGTAACTTCAATTTACCTTCCAAGTCCTCCTCCGGAGGATACAAGCCATTAATAGACTCTAGATTTCTGAAATGTTTATGCTGGACAAACTCTGCCAGTGCAATTGATACCTGGGAGGGGAGACAGATTTCTGGTATTTCCTACTCCACCATCTTCCCAGAATTGTATTTTTGAAATAATTGAGACATTACGGTTTCCTGGTACAGATGTCAGATCCTAAGTAAACCTAAGCACACCTCTTAATATAAGCACATATTATCAGTCAAGATAAAGTTAAGTATATATTATGTTGACAGTGCCCAAATCTAAATCTATAATAAAAACAATTTATTTTTCGCATATGTGGCATTGTTTGGGATTCTATGCAATGGCTCAATAATCCAGATTGCCTGGGTCTTGAAGCCCTAAAATTTCAGCATAAGACACTCTCTGTAATTATCAGGCACAAGTGAGAAAGACATAAAAGTTATCTCAATAAATACTTCAGCCTGGAAGTGATATACTTCACTTTTCCATCAGCCTACAGACAAAACCTATCATAAAGCCCTGCCTAGCTACAAGGGGGTGGCAAAATATAATCCCATATACCTGAAAGGAGAAAAGAACCAGATGTGGGTAATCACTACAGGTTTTTACCACAATGTTTATTATGATAACTAGAAACAATAATAGAATCTTCAAGTTAGGTAAGTGCTCAGTGGTCTGTTTTCCTGATGTAGAAATCTCTTCCAAGATGTCACCAGTGCTTTAATTATTCTTTCTTCAAATGCCTCTACTCCCATGGAGTTCACAGCCTCCTTATTAAATATTTTCTTCTTTGTTGAACTAAAATCTGCTTCCTGATAATTCATAAGATATGCTTCACCCTGTGACTGTCACTTTCAATGTTTGCACTTTATTAAAAAAAGAAAAACAACCATAGAAAATAAGATGCAAATTAAGAAGACATTTATTATTAAAATGATGAAAAAACAAATACTTGATAAAAGAATAGATCACTTTTAAGAGCTAAGAATGCTTAGGAAAAGTCATGATATATAATCAGTCAATTAGAGTTTTCTTGTAATTTTTTAGGACTACAATTATTCTTCAGAAGATGTGAATGCATGTGCAATGGGGCTTATTGTCTTTTTGCTTTTTGTTTTTATTGTGTAATGTAACACCTTCCTTTTGAAAAAATAAGTTTTATGGAGAAAATTTCTAACTAAAAAAAAGGAAGTTTAATAACCTTGGTAAATTTTAAGCTTCCCCTTCTTAATCTATTGGCCAGATACAAGTATTTTGTGTAAAGTATTGTATTTCCAAAAATGATAAACTGTGATGATGGCAATGACTAATGTTTAAAGACCTAATATTTCAAATTCTGGGATTAAAATAACAGTGGGAACATCTAATATATGCCTTCCATGAACACAGAACGTAAGTATTTTTAACTGAATGATTATGCTTCACCTATTCAAATAAGAGTTTGTCTCCCATTTGATCTTTCCTATTGATTAATATCTGGGTTTAATTTTCTCTTTCATCAGGTTCCTATTTTGTTTGTTTAAATTTTTCATGCATCTTGGCAGAATATTATTGAACACTTCAGAAAGAATATACAGCTCTATTTGTAATGACCTACTTATAATTTTGTGTAAGAAAACAGTTTAATGGTTGAGCTCATTTCAAAAAAGAGCCAGGTGTGGTGGCTCACACCTGTAATCCCAACACTTTGGGAGGCCAAGGCAGGAAGATCAGTTGAGGTCAGGAGTTCAAGTCCAGCCTAGCCAACATGCTGAAACCCTGTCTCTACTAAAAATTAGCTGGGAGTGGTGGTGGGTATCTGTAATCCCAGCTACTCAGAAGTCTGAGCAGGAAAATCGTTTGAACCTGGGAGGTGGAGGTGGCAGGGAGGCAAGATAGCACTACTGTACTTCAGCCTGCGCAACAAAGCAAAACTCTGTCTCAAATATATATGGGAAAAGATTTCATAATGACCACGGACTAAAAGGAAACTCAAATAGCACCTAAAATATTACAACAGAATTAGACAAGGGGTTTGATATTAAGTATCATAGGCTATTTTATCTATAATTGTTAATACAAGGTGTTAACACAGCTCAAAAATGAAATATACATTGTGTGAACCAATTTATCAGCTCCTTAGACTGCTTTTAATAATTATCTCTCTGCTCCTCCACCCCTCCTTTAGTAATTTTGTTTATTCTAAATGATATAATAACACAACCACGGAAGTTGTAATGTTGTGGAAATAGTACTGGAAATAGGACTAAGAAGACCCATTCAGTCTCAGCCTGCTTCTGTACTGGTACACAAATTTGAGCAAATCATTTTAGTTTTTTGAACCTTCATGAATAAGGATATCACCTTATAGAATTGTATGAAGATGAAATATGGGATGTGTTGAAGTTTGTTCCAGTGCTCTCAGTACTTCTTGAGTTCCCATCCCTTTTTGATGTCCACAGAGATAAAACGTCTCACAAAAAGCTCGAATTATGAAACAAGCAAAAGTTAAATACAAAAATTGAAAAATAAAAATCCCTAAGTCTGGCCAGGTGCAGTGGCTCACACCTGTAATCCCAGCACTTTGGGAGTCTGAGGTGGGTGGATCACGAGGTTGGGAGATTGAGACCATCCAGGCCTACATGGTGAAACCCTATCTCTACTAAAAATACAAAAATTAGCTGGGTGTGGTAGTGGGTGCCTGTAATCCCAGCTACTGGGCAAGCTGAGTCAGGAGAATCGCTTGAACTGGGGAAGCAGATATTGCAGTGAACTGAGATCACGCCACTGTCCTCCAGCCTGGTGACAGAGTGTGACTCCATCTCAAAAAAAAAGAGAAAAAAATTAATGAAATAAAATAAAAATCCATAAGTCTTTGAAAGATATAAATATAGAATAAGTATTGCTAATGAGTAATTTTCGAATTAAAAAACAAAAGGCCTTTTTCCCTATAGAGTTTATATCAGTGCGTTTTTACAATTGTACTTAAGAATTTATATATATATATTTCACAAAGTTAAGAAATCACTACTGGCAAAGCATTTTTTGGACCTGAAGAAATTCTGCATGCTGTGGATAATAGACGTGAATAAACAGGCATGCCAACACCAACATTTAGAATGAGGAGCATGCCAGGCTATGGTATCAACTCCCTCACTTTCTCAATATGACCCATAAGAACACCAACACACATTTTTCTGCCACTTTTTTGGATGGATATGCATTTCTGCATGAAAACTACTGCTTCCTACCCATTTCCTCCTACTGAACATTCTAGGTCCCTGGGCTTCCTGTTTAGTAGAGGGTTACTAAGAGATGTTAATTGACAATTAAGTGCAGAAATTATTTTATATTACTAATAATATAACCCTGTAGCCCTATTCTGTGACTCTACAATGAAATGGTAGGGTGGTATAGCATCCCCAAATCAAAGCCTAAATTCATCAGACTTACACAATTAAAGACACAACTTATTTTAATTATCTGCTTAATTTAAATTTAAGTGATATTTGTTAACCATACAGAGGCCATGGGGTAACAGTGGTTGGCAGTCTCTTCTCTAGTCTATCATCCCGTGCCTGAGCAAGGTTACTGCACTTGGACCCTCATCCTCCTGGCTTGGCTTCCACAGTCACCTTACAGCGACCCCCACACCACTCTCACGCTGCCCTCTATCCCTCTTCCAGAACCTCAGTGCTACCAACTTAATTCCCTCCTCTTGTGATGTAATGTCTAATATCCAGTCTCCCGGCAGATGATCAGAGGGCTTAGGGAGGTCAACTTTGGGTCTGATGAAGTAGAAGGGGTCAGGAAGTGTCCACCATTGTCTGTCTTCTGCAAGGTTATGTACAGAGTGAAGAGACATCCTTAAAGTGAATATTGACCAAATATCAGTTGTCTCTTCAGACTTTCTATGGTTTAAAAAAAAAAAATGAAAAGAAAAGCAGCTCTGTTTTCTTACCTAAATTTGAAGTACATTACCAAAGGCTCCTTAAGTAATGGGGCCTTTATAGGTTCCAGGGTAAATAATATATGGTGTGTGCATGCATGTCTCTCTCTCTCTCTCTCTCTGTGTGTGTGTGTGTGTGTGTGTGTGTGTGTGTGTGTAAAGAGAGAGAGGAAGAAAAGGGAGGAGTGACAACCCTTCTAAACATATCAAAATCCTTGTGAGAAGAATAGCAGTCATCATAACATACCAAGTCCCTTATTGCTGGTAATGATTTTCATGTGTCTCTCCAGATCCCCTAATTTTAACTTAAATGTCTCACCTCCTCCTCAATACTCTGGAAAATTATAATAGGTTGATTCAATTTTTAAAATGTTATTTGAAATATAGCCAAATTCATTTGATCTTCCTCAATTCATCAGAGCATATGGATTTCATCCCATTTTATTAGTAAATTTGACACTGATTATGATAAATCCATCCAGAGCCACACTTCTCCGTCTGCAAATTTCAAGGTTTAATTTTAAACTTTCTAAGGTAAGAGATTTTTAAAATATTTTCAATTTGTAGGATTTCAAAGACCTTATTTTTTATGTTTCAATGTGATCATTCTTATACATGAGATTTTATATTTCTATATCAGATATAAAAAAGATTTAGATTAATTAGGCTTTCAGTTAGTTGTCTTTATATATGAAGCTACTTTTATGAGCAAAACAAAGGGCAAGTGAGATAGTTGGAGTGCTGTCTTTTGGAGGACAGACCAACTTCTTGCTTCTAAACGAAGTAGACTTCACCTTTGAAACTTTCCCCATCATCTGCTCTTGCATGTACTGTTTCCTTTTATCATTAAGTTCTCCTGAGCTTCTCTCTCTCTCTTTCTGTTTTAATGTTTCTCTGACATTAACCAAAGATAACTTTTTTTTTTTCCTGGTCTCAGAATTATTTGATGTTCTTTAGTAGTAAGATCAGTTTCCACAAATGCCAAATTAAAAAAAATATTCTCCTTCAAATAGGCAAGAGGAGGAGGAGTTGAATTCAAAATGCCTGGAGTCTCCTTTTATTAGCAGTATTTAATTTCTGATAGTACTCTTTTTACGCATTTTAGCCAAGATTCTTCTAAAAGTTAACAGAGAAGCCAGGCCAATGGTTCCAATACAATGACATAATACTTTGTAAATCTTTTAATGCTTTTCATTGCATTATTTGTGAATAGGGACCAGCAATTTTCCTAAAAAGGATGTATGTTTTTGCCAACCTTAGGTCCCACAGGTCTCTGGGTTTCCTGTTGAGTGGAGGGTTACTAAGAGATAGTACTTGATTTCTCACAGTTGGAAATTTCCCTGGTTTCTCTAGCCCATGTAATTCTTCAAAACACGATAGGGTAGACCAAAGCCTGAATTTTACCTGTGCTTTTGATTAGGCTTTGGTTTGTTTTATTGATTGCTGAAGTTCTTGTCTCCTCCTGTTCTGTTTCCACAGTGCAGGCAGTTATCATGATATCCTTCATGCAATGTACTACCTTGCCCTGTATGATATTAGAAACACATGGTTTCCATTCCCATTGTGCTTTCAGGTCATAACAAAAGAAGCACAGAATATTATCTTGGCACCATAGAAGCTCTACAATCCCCAAGCATCAATAGTACACTTTCTTCAAACATTAGCATCCTCAACCCCTGGCAAGAAAAACAGATTATGCATCAATCTATAATAATCTTACTCTTCACCAAAATTCTATTTTTTGTGTTCATTATTAGGAGTTTCAGCAGACATATTTTGGAAGTCATAATTCTGCCTGCCCTGCTAGATGTAAGCTCAGTGAGGAAAGGAGTGTGTTACTACTCTTTATTAAGATGGAAAGAGTGACCAGTATACAAGAAATTTTACACATTAGATGGGTGTGAGGCCATAGAGAGCTTTGATCGTGCCACTGCTCTCCAGCCTGGATGACAGAGTGAGACCCTGTCTCAAAGAAAAAATAAAAAAGATACGCCCAATAATTTAAAACTTCTGTTTGGCCACTCTTTTACAAATTTTTTAAATTATTTTATAAAATTTTAGTGGGTCCAGTGTACGTTTATGTATTTATGGAGTACATGAGGTATTTTGATATAGGCATGCAACATGAAATAAGCACATCATGGAGAATGAGGTATTCATCCCTTCAAGCATTTATCCTTTCAGTTACAAGCAATCCAATTACACTTTTTAAGTTATTCAAAAATATATAGTTATGATTGACTATAGTCACCCTAGTGTGCTATCGAATGTGTCTTACTCATTCTTGCTGTGCTTTTTTGTACTATTTTTTTTTTTTATCTATTGGCTATTTCCACCTCCCTACTCACCTCAAACCCCCACTACCCTTCCCAGCCTCTGGTAACCATCCTCTACTCCTCATGTCCATTGTTTTGATTTTTAGATCCCATAAATAAGTGAGAATAGGTTATGTTTGTCTTTCTGTGACTAGCTTATTTTACTTAACATAAAGCCTAGTTCCGTTCCATCCATGTTGTTGCATATGACTGGATCTCATTTTTTTCTTTTGCTGCATTGTGTATATGAACCACATTTTCTTTATTCATCTGTTAATGAGCACTTGGGTTGCTTCCAAATTTTAGCTATTGTAAACAGTGCACTAAACATAGGAGTGCAGATATCTCTTTGATATATTGATTTCCTATCTTTTGGATATGTATTTAGATATATCAAGCAGTGGGATTGCTGGATAATATGCTGGCTCAATTTTTAGATTTTGAGGGATTTCCAAACTGTGCTCCATAATGGTTGTGCTAATTTACATTACTACCAATAGTGTACAAGGGTTTCCTTTTCTTCACATCATTGCCAACATTTCTTATTGCCTGACTTTTAGACATAAGCCATTTTAATTCGAGTGAAATGACATCTCACAGTAGTTTGGATATATATTTCTCTAGTGATCAATAACACTGGGTATCTTTTCATAAGTCTGTTTGCCATTTGTATGTTTTCTTTTGATAAATGTCTGCTCAAATCTTTTCCCCACTTTTGATTGGGTTATTACAGTTTTTATGGAGTTTTTTGATCTCCTTATATATTTTGGTTATTAATCCCTTGTCAAATGAGTAGTATGAAAATATCTTATCTCATTCTATGGGTTGTCTCCTCACTTCATTGATTGTATTCTTTGCTATACAGAAGATTTTTAACTTGATGTGATCCCATTTGTCCATTTTAGCTTTGGTTACCTGTGTTTGTGTGGTATTGCTCAAGAAATCTTTGCCTGCACCAATGTCTTCAAGATTTTCCTCAATGTTTCCTCATTGAAGTTTCATAGTTTGAGGTCTCAGATTTACATCCTTAATCCATTTTTGATTTGATTTTTGTATACGGCAAGAAGAGATCGGGGTCTAGTTTCATTATTTTGCATTTGGATATGTAGTTTTGCCCACACCATTTATTAAAAAGACTGTCTTTTCCCCAGGGTAGTTACTTGGCATGTTTGTGAAAAATGAGTTTACTGTAGGTGTGTGAATTTGGTTTGGGGTTCTCCTGTTCTGTTGCTCTATGTATCTGTTTATATGCCAGTACCATGCTGTTTTGGCTACTATCACTCTGTGATATAATCTGAAGTACAATAACATGATTCCTCCACTTTTGTTATTTTTGCTTGGGGTAGCTTTGCCTCTTCAAGGTTTGGTGGTTCCATATAAATCTTAGGATTTTTTTTCTATTTCTGTGAAGAATGTCTTTTGTATTTTGATAGGAATTGCATTGGGATATGTAGATTGCTTTAGGTAGTATGGACATTTTAACAATCTTGATTCTTCCAACCCATGACAATGGAATATTTTTCCATTATTTGGTGTCATCTTCAATTTCCTTCATCAGTGTTTTATGGTTTTCATTGTAGAGATCTTTCACTTCATTCATTAAGTTAATTTCTGGGTATTTCATGTGTGGCTATTGTAAATGGGATTACATTAATTTCTTTTACGCAATTTTTACTGTTGGCATGTAGAAATATTACTGATTTTGGTATGCTGATTTTGTATCCTGCAACTTTACTGAATTCGTTTGTCAGTTCAAATAGTTATTTGGTGGAGTCTTTAGGCTTTTTTCAACTGCTCTAGCTATGTACTATGTTGAATAACAGTGGTAACAGTGTTATTACCTTGTCATGTTTAGATGTTACAGGAAAGGTTTTCAGTTTTCCCCATTTATTGTAACACTAGCTGTGGGTCTGTCGTGTATAACTTTCATTATGCTGAGGTATGTTTCTTCTATATCAGTTTTTAGAGCATTTTATCATAAAGGGATATTGAATTTCATCAAATGTTTTCAGCATCAATTGAAATAATCATATATTTTTATCCTACATTCTGTTGATATATCACATGAAATGATTCATGTATATTAAACCATCCTCATCTACCAGGGCTAAATCCCACTTGGTCATGATGAATGATCTTTCTAATTTATTGTTGAATTCAGTTTGCTTGTATTTTGTTGAGGAATTTTTTTTTATCAATATTCATCAGAGATATTGGCCCACAGGTTTTTTTTTTTTTTTTTTTTTTTAATGTGTCTTTGGTATTGGTGTTGCAGTAATACTGGCCTCATCGAATGAATTTGGAAGCATTTCCTCCTCTTTTATTTTTTAGAATAGTTTGAAGATAATTGGTATTAGTTCTTTAAATGCTTGTAGAATTCAGCAGTGAAGCCATCATGGTCCAGGCTTTTCTTTTCTTTCTTTTTTTTTGAGACAGAGTCTCATTCTGTCACTCAGGCTGGAGTGCAGTGAAGGGATCTTGGTTCATACCTCAGTGATTCTCATACCTCAGCCTCCCAAGTAGCTGGGATTACAGAGACATTACACCTCAGCCTCCCAAAGTGCTGGTATTACAGGTGTGAGACACCACGCCTGGCCAGCCCTGGGCTTTTCTTTACTAGACTACTTTTTAATATGGATCCAATCTCATTACTTGCTATTGGTCTGTTCAGGTTTTGGATTTCTTCATGGTTCAATCTCGGTAGGTTGTATGTATGTAAAAATTTGTTCATTTCTTCAAGATTTCCAATTTATTGGCACATAGTTGCTCATAGTAATCACTAACAGTTTGAATTTCTGCAGTATTCTTGTAATGTCTCCTTTTTCATTTCTGATCTTAAGTATTTGGTACTTCTTTTTTTCTTAGTCTGGCTAATGGTTTGTCAATTTTGTTTAACTTCTTAAAAAAACAACTTTTGTTTCATTGATCTTTTGTGTTCTTTTTCATTTTAATTTCATTTATTTCTGCTTTTATTTTTATTTTTTTTTTTCTTCTACTAATTTTGCGTTTGGTTTGCTCTTGCTTTTCTCGTTAAGATGTATCACTAGATTTCTTATTTGTCATTTTTCTTGTTTACGATGTCGGCACTCATAGCTATAAACTTCCCTCTGATAATACTTTTACTATATCCCATAGGCTTTGGTATGTTGTATTTTTATCATCATTTGTTTCAAGAAATCTTCCAGTTTGTAAAAAAAAAAAAAAAATCACGAATCCTCCGTCTGCAACATTTATCAATATATATTTATGGTTGATAAATTGTAATCAATTTATAATTGATAATATTTATAATTATGTTGTTTATTTTGGAGCCTTCAAAATAACAATGGTTTGCAGTGGAACCGAGATGTCTAGCTGAACATCAAACATATTTCCTTTTTTCTTGGCATGTAACTAGACTACATTAACCAGCTTCCCTTATACTAGTGTGGGATTAACAAAGTTTAACCAATGGAACTTTGTAGGAAGTGATGTAGTCCTTTACAAAGTCTGGCTGATACAAAAATCTGCCTCATAATAATATTCTATACCCCTTTGCCATCTTTTTATTTTTTTTATATGTGGTCTCACTTTGTCACTCAGGTTAGAGAGCAGTGGTGCCATCATAGCTCACTGCAGCCTCAAACTCCTAGGCTCAAGCATTTCCCTCCTCAGCCTCTTGTGTAGCTGAGTCTAAAGGCAAGCACCATCGTGCCCAACTAACTTCTTCGCTATCTTGATGCCAGTGTGCACAGTGGTATTTGAAGGCAAGTGTTGAAGAGGGAATATATACAAAATGTAAGAAATATGAGTCCTTTCACTTAGGTAAGAACCAGTCTGATTAGAAATACCCATTTTAAATTCCACATGAGGAAAAAATTGACAACTATGATAAACTACTGAGGGTCTGAAATTTGTCTACAGCTGTAACTACAGCTGATAGTGAGATATCCATGCCTTTTGCCCAAAGAATATGTTGAAAGAAGAAGAAATACCACCAATCAATCTCAACCTCACCTCATATGAAATACCAGACAAGCACAACACAGAAGCTATAGGGCTCTTTCAGTTTTGTTTTGTTTTTGTTTTTACAGACAGGGTCTGACTGACATTCAGGCTGAAGTGCTATATGTCATCATAGTTCACTGCAGCATCAACCTCCCAGGCTCAAGCGATCCTCCCACCTCAGCCTCCCAAGTAGGTGGGACTACAGTTGTGTGCCACCTTGCCCATCTAATTTTTATTTTTTGTAGAAATGAGGTCTTGCTATATTGCCCAAACTGGTCTCAAACTCCTGACTTCAAGTGATCATTTCTCTTTAGCCCCCCAAAGTGCTGAGATTACAGGCATGAGCCAAAATGTCTGGCCTCCTTCCTGTCTTTAAGAAAGGCAATATCTGAAAAAAAAAAAAAAAAAAAGGCTTTACTACCCATTTTGCATGCACATCAAATTAAATACAGAACTCAAATTCCAGAGTCTAATTAAGATAATTTATAAAGCAGTCATTTCCCAAAATTATATATATTTATATACATATACAAAAATTATATGTAACTATATTATATAATTTACATATAATTATATTACATCACATCATTTGTATAACAGTATGTATTCTATATTATATAATATATATGTATTATAAATACTATTGTAGTTATATGCACATTACATCCTATGCCTTGCATTTTTCAAATAATAAGAAAACATTGTTCAATATTTGCCCTGTATAAAGTGACACATTTTTTTTACTAAAGAATGCTATGGCTTCCTAAATATATATATTTTTTAGTGAAAGCTATCACTATCTCTATGCCATATATTATGAATATTATAATAGAAGTTAAGGCAGAATTAGTGTCGATATTATTGATACAGATATATAGGCTTGATATTTTGCTCTTTGCTTCATGATTTCAAAACATCGTTTACAAAATAAAAACAGCCAATTTGCTCATAATACAGATATAAACTGTGTGTATACACATCCATATATTATGTATTTTATATATCTATTTAACTATTTTGTAAGCACTTGAAGTATAATGGATATGCCTCATATCTTTTCCAAAGCATTGGCCCTGCTCACCCCCTTGTACACAGTACATTCTAAATAATAGGATGAGGCCATGATGATGACTATAGAGATATGTTGAGAAATGCTGAAATGATTGAAATGTTATCTTTCACTAGTAGCACAATGTAGACTTAATCTTTGGAAATAAGCACAATAATTGTTATGTGCAACAAATGTACTTCTCAATTCCACTCTAAAGATAGGTGTTTCTGATTATTTTGACTTTGACACCTCACAGGCATGTCATTTAGAAATTTCTCATAGGGAAGTCTTACTAGGTCATTTGCTAAAACAATCAGAATATAAGTAATTAGTAAGAGAAATATTTTAAATGATTTAATCTTAATTTAGCAAGAGAGAATTTCACTGAACAGAAATCAAGTTATTGTTAACTGACCCTGCACCAGTATTTGCAATGTTTTGTTGAGTTTTGAAAGCTCAGTTAAGAAACAATTTGCCACCATGTTATCTGAGTCCTCAACTACAAAACATTGTGCCCTACAATAAAAATGTTCCTTGACTGAACCTCTGCTCAGTGACACAAAAATGCAGGTCTTCCATTCTCCCTCTTTGCTTTCACTTAATTTAAGCTTCTCCATGGAGTGAAAGCACATGACTGGTCTAGCAGATGACTCTGAGTTGTCTTAATGCCTGTGGAATTCTAACGATTAATCTAAGTTTAGTATAATGAAGGGTATAACTGAAGAACATGTAATCCAATTGGACAATTAATACATTCAGTATTATTTGCTACAAATGCTCACTAAATGTATTAATATTCATTGGCAATTTTCCTAGAAAAATGCAGATGCTCTTAAAACTTTTTCTCAATTTAATCTAAATCCCTAATCTTTATTTAGATTTTTATTATTTTATAAATTAAAATTTTAAAAGACTTTTTAAAAATGGGAAAAGGGATCAGTCATTTTGTCTGAGACACAATCTTAGCATTAACTATGAATGTATGTCATGCACACCAATGGTGGCTACTAATTAGTCTTATTATACTGTCAATGTGTATATTTCTGAACAGCCCATATCTCAATTCTCTATCAAGTGTTCTTCCATGTGTTTATTTCCTGTTATCTCTACAGATATTTCTTTGGTTAAAAAGTGCACCAATATTAAGGGATACTTTACTGCAAAGAAGTTAAGGGAGTAATGAATGACGGAATTAGGAACCAAGGAATCCATTTTGGGTGGAGTGGTCAGGCAAGACTTCCCTGAAGGGGTAATATTGGAACATGAACCTGTATGAAGTGACAGAGCAAGTCATGCAAAGACTTCAAGAAATGGCAGAGGGAATAGTAAGTGTGAAGCACTGAACTGGTAATGAGTTTGCTGTTGAGTAAAGAGGTAGCAGGAGGGCTGTAGAGGGTGATGGCAGGAGGTTATCAGATCACACAGGCTCTTTCTGTAAGGATTTGGGTTTATTCTAGGTGGGCTCAGAAGTGGTGGAAAGGTTTTCACATGAGCATTAGTAATCAGATATCAGGAATCAAAAGCTCTCTCAGGATACTGAAAGGAGAGCAAACTCCAGCGTGGTTAAGCATAGAAGGTAACGGAATAAATTAGGCTATCGTCATAGTCCAGGTGGCAGATAATCATGGACTGAAGTTGGAAACAATTAGACCAAGTGATAAATACAAGTCATACAAAGGAGAAGAAACAATTACTTCTGTGTGTGGATTTTTTTCCCCAAAGCAATAGGGTAATAATGATTCCATTTATTGAATCAGGAAAGATTGAGGAGCACATTTTACAAATATCAGGTAAACCTTAGATACCTAAGTGGACTGAGTAGACAGTTAGATAACCTTAAGGTTGTGACTTATATTGCTAATGCTATTGGAGTTACTAACTTGGGATTTACCAGCTTGTAGATGAATTCCAGTACATGGATCAGATCAGCCAGAGTAATTGTTTCCAAAGGGGGATTCTCACAGCCTCTTGGCAAACATAAATCCATTAGATTCCATAACAAAAGTATCAGCATTGCATTTTAGTTTTATATTTATATTTAACTAGTATTCTATGCGTTGACATTGATATCCTCACTTGATCCTTGTTAGTCATTTTTGTGTTGGACTGCACTCAGATGTTCTGAGGTAACTATGGGAAATTTTACAACAAAGAAGTGTGATGCTCAAAGCCTCAGTCTTTTTTTTTTTGTCATAATGTAACACACTGTAGTTTACCTGTATCTGTACAGGTGAGTATACATGAGTAGATAAAATAGTTTTAAAAATAGCTTTATAAAGTAAACATTTTATTTTGGAATAATTTACAGAAAAGTTGCAAAGTGTACATGGTTTCCACATATTCTTCACCTCAAATTTCCCTAATGTTAACACATATTACTTGGTACATTATTCAAAACTACTGAGAAACCAATATTGGTAAATTGCTACTAACTTTATTTAAGAGACAAAAATGATCATCTAGTTAGATGTGGCAAGAAGTCTAAATAATAAACCAAAACTACCAAAAAGAGTACCTATATTTGTCTATGTTGTGTTGTTATTTAGTATAAAGGAATACCTGAGACTGGGTAATTTATAAAGAAAAGAGGTTTATTTGGGTGCATAGTTCTGCAGGCTATACAAATATGGCACCAACATCTGCTCAGCTTCTGGTGAGGCCTCAAGAAGCTTATACTCTGGCAAATGGTGAAAAGAAAACAGGCATATTATGTGGTAAAACAGGGAAGCAAGGCAAAAAAAAAAAAGGATCAAGCATGGTAGCTCATGCCTATAATCCCAGCACTTTGGTAGGCCAAGGAGGGAAGATTACCTGCAATCAGTGGTTCAACACCAGCTGGGCAAGATAGTGAAACCCCTGTCTCTACAAAAACAAATTAAACAAATAAATAAAGAGATAGAGAGAAGGGAGCAAAAGAAAGGGGGGTAGGTCCCAGACTCTTGAACAGTTAGATCTCTCTGTAACTCATTACCAAGAGGAGGGCACCAAGCCATTCATGGTGGATCTGTCCCCATGACCCATACTTCCCCTCAGGCCCCACTTTTGGCACTGGGGATCACATTTCAACATGAGATTTGAAGTGGACAAAACAGCCAAACCATATCATTATCTAAATATTATTTTATATTTATTATTTTTCATAATTAATTTTGTGCTGAGTAGATTCAAAGCCTTGAGATATTGGTTGAGTGTTTAAACCCATGAGAATTAGAAAGGCACTTTGAAATTAAGCACCCAAAACTTGAAGACAAATGCTCACAATGTCTCAGTGATACTTAAACCTATGTAATATTCAATCTAGAATATTACCAAATTTGCTAAAATTAATGTTTAGCAAAACCTTTTGGTATACGATAATATAGGTAACATAAATTTAAACATACTAACACATAAAGATTCTATTCCTTTAAAAAATGAATTATAGGCATTATAGTTTATTACTTTATAATTATTCTTTATAATAAATTTTAGAATCTGATGATAATCATATTTAGAAGATTTTAAGGACCACAATCAGTAAAAGTGAATTTAGTTATACTAAAAACCTTAATGGCATCTTCTAAGTATTTTTCATATTTATTTAGCAGCTTTCTGACAAAAATTTGAAGAAAAGTCTTATTTTCAAAGTTATTCTGTTTGTTCTGAGCCCATAATAGAAATGGAAAATCAAACCAATTTGTAGAATTTTCTTTTGTTCTTTTTTCTTTTTTTTTTTTTTGACAGTCTTTCTCTGTCACCTACGCTGGAGTACAACAGCACAATCTCAGCTACAACCACTGCCTCCCGAATTCAAGTGATTCTACTGCCTTAGCCTCCAGAGTAGCTAGGATTACAGGCACACACCACCATGCCTGGCTAATTGATATATTATTAGTAGAGACAGGGTTTCAGCATGTTGATTAGGCTGGTCTGGAACTCCTGACCTTGTGATCCGCTCACCTTGGCCTCCCAAAGTGCTAGATTAGAATATTTTCTAATATTCATGCCAATATAACAGAATTGTGCAATGTTAAAAATGCTACATTATGAAAGAAAAAATACTATGCAAAGTTACAGTACCTAATATGAGTGTGTACACTTTTCAACTGGAACTCCATGTGTGATGTATAAACAGGACTAAAGTTAGAGTTTTTTTGTTTTGTTTTGCATAGACACCAGAGAAAATACATTGAGTTGTATTTGAAAAAATAGGTTAAGTGTGTAAAAACATATTTAATAGCATCCAACTAAGAACTACAAGTCTGGTGCAAAAGTAATTGTGGTTTTCTATAATGCAGAAAAAAATATTTGAATCATGTCTCATTTTTATAGAAAATTTGCTTTTCATTAAATTCTGTTTACAATATATTGAATTACATAATATACTACTTAATAAGTATACTGATATAATTGCAATGAATTTTAAGACCAAATTTAAAAATTATTAGAATATTTTCTCATTACCTATAAAATGTAACTTTAGTAAATTATATGCTTTTAAAACTTTCAAGAACATAAAAAATGCAGTTATTTTTTCTAAAATCTAATGATTCATACTTTTAAGCAGCCTGGTATAGCCAACTAAGAAGTAAGACATCATTAGCTTAGTCCCGACTGTAACTAGATTTCTGCCTTCTGGACATGTAAAGTGTGATGGAAAGTTCATGCTTTTCTCAGAAAAGGTATGTTTTGTACTTTACAGCATCCTCCATCAGGACTTCTTAGTTCCAACTTTGTAGGTAAAACAGGTTATTTTTAAAATTATTTCTCCTTTCCCAAAACTCTACTTTCTCTCATGTACCTCTTGCACAGGTTCTTACCTACTATTTGGTAATATAATAATAGGCAAAACTTGGTGCTAAAACATAGGCCACATTATAAGGCAATGTACTGGAATTTTAACAAAATATTCTGTGACAGGCCAGCATCTATAAAAGTTATAAATGTTTATATCTTTTAAGCCATCCCACATAATAGGCTTCATGCTTTACTTACATGAGACTCACAATATATTTCCATCAGCTCTTGTAATTGGTTAAATAGAAATAAGAGATACCAGGTATTTCCAAAGAGGTGGAAAGCAGTTTTTACAAAATCTAGAATCTTTAAACGTAGCTCAGGGAAAGGAAGATTTAAGAAAGGAAGTTAGAAGTTGTTCATGGAGGGAAAGAGAATCAGCAAATGGTAAAAGTCACACAGATATTAACCAGAGAGTACTCATTCTTTAAGTCAGGATTGAACCGAGGCTACCATTGTAAAATATCAGAAACCAAAAGACAGTATTGCCACGTGGTTACAAGGTCAAGCTCCCAAGTATGTAAAACAAGATAGAGACTTCATCCAATTTTTTCAAATCTTTAAAATGATCTTTACCATTCCTTTCACTGGTTTGCCCAGGAGAAGAGAGGCCAGAAGTCCTTTACCCTTTTGGAGGCGTCAGTCTTCTGGGTTCCCTTACCCCAGCTCGATTTTAAGCTAAGCAATTTAAGGTTCGGGGAATTAACTTTCTCCAACTTGGAGAATGCATCTGAGGGGAGTATCCTGTGGTACAGGGACACAATTACCCATTGGTGGCAAGAGGACAATGAGGAAAAAGAAAAACAGGCTTTGCTTTGTCTTTTTATCAAAGGAGTCTTAGTGATTCAGGAGGAATTTGAGAGAAGTATAGACTGTGAAGATGATTGATTACCCATCTGGAAAGAAGGAAAAGACACATTCCTCATTTTCTTGGGATAGGAATATCTTTGTTTTTGAGACAGGGTCTGGCTGTGTCAACTAGGCTGGAGTACAGTGGTGCAATCTTGACTCACCACAACCTCCACCTCCTGGGTTCAAGTGATTCTCCTGCCTCAGACTCCCAAGTAGCTAGGATTACTGGCATACACCACCACACCCAGCTTATTTTTGTATTTTTAGTAGAGACAGGATTTTGTCATATTGCCCAGCTGGATCTTGAACTCCCAGCCTCAAATGATCCACCCATCTCAGCCTCCCAAAGTGCTAGAATTACAGCCATGAGCCACCCCACAATACAGAGGAAAGATTTCTTAAGCAAGATATGGAAATCAGTAACCATAAATTTAAAGTTTGCTAGAATGACATGAAAATTAAGAACTGTTCATCAGAAGACTACATAAACAATGGTAAAATGAAGCCCCAAATTGAAATGAGATATTTTCAATGTATTTATCTAATGGAAGACTAGAAATGAGAATATATAAGAAACTTCTACATGTTAAGAAGATAAAAACGCAATATAAAAATGAGTAATAGACATGAAAATTCTATTTCACAGTAAAGGAAGCAGAAGAGATAAAAGCACAAGAATAGCATTAAATCTTATTAAGTATTAAGATTAATAAAATGCCATTTTCCACACATATAACTGGCAATTAAATCTATTAACATGAAGTATTAGCAAGCTTATGAATCAATAAGGAATCTTAAACACTGTTGGCAGGAATGTAAATTGATATAACTACTTTGGAAAACAATTTAGAGGTTTTTTTGTAAATATTTGCAAACTCCATGACTAGCAAAATCCCCTTTCTAAATATCTACCATTAAGAAATTCTTACATATATTCACCAGGAAACATTTAAAGACTATAGATGCATTATTCATAACACAAAAAAAAACCTGCAAAATAATCCAAATATCTCTGAGCAGAAGAATGGGTAAATACAATGTGGTATATTCCTTTTTTTTTTTTCTTTTTTGAGATGGAGCCCTGGCTGGAGTGCAGTGGTGCAATCTCAGCTCACTGCAACCTTTGCCTCCTGGGTTCAAGTGATTCTCCTACTTCAGCCTCCCAAGTAGCTAGGACTACAGGCGTGCACAACCATGCCCAGCTAATTTTTATATTTTTAGTAGAGATGGGGTTTCACGATGTTGTCCAGAAGGGTCTTGATCTCATGACCTCATGATCTGCCCACCTTGGCCTCCCAAATATGGTATATTCCTTACAATGATATTTCAAAGTGCCATTTAAAAAAACGTAAAATACAGTATTTTATATGCAACAACTTGGATACATAGTACCAGAGGGGAAAAATCTGGTCACCAAAGTTTACTTCCACAGTAATGATATCATTTTTTGCTTTTCTAGCCTATGGAGTCAAGAGGAAAAAAAAGTTGCCCCATATATATGGACTAAATCATCACCAGAATTTTTCTGTTTCTTTAAAGCATTTTAGTAAATATCTTAATGTGTACACCCATTAGTAGATTGTCATGTAACAGGCAAAAATAAGAAAAGAATAATGTTTTAGATTCACAAACATCTTAATAACTGTGGTTTGATATAATTGTAATAAATCATATTGATATAGACAAGGGACCATGAACAAAAAATTCCTTTTATTCTTTCTTACCTTAATTTATAGATATATCTTTATTTGTCTTTTTTGTTTGTAATCATACACCCAATTATTTTATTTAATTTTCTAGACAGTTTGATGCCTTAGAGTCAAATAAGACAACTAACGCTGATCATGAGTTCTGATAATTTTTGTACAGTTATTATATATTCCAAATAAAGATTAGATTTACAAATTGACTTTATATGCATGGCTTTTCAACTCCAGAACATTGCTCTGAGAATATATGAACCTATTACCCTTAGTGGCATTGGTCTTTGTTTTTTTGTTGTTGTTGTTTGTAACCATACATTCAATTATTTTAGATAGTTTTCTGAACAATTTTATAGCTGAAGTTTAAATAGGACAGCTAACCTGATCCTGAATTCTGATAACCTTTTCACAGTAATTATGTGTTCCAAAGTAAAGCTTGCAGTTGAAGATTGAATTCATATGCTGAGTTTTCATCTTCAGGAGAACATTCCTCTTGAAATACATGACTCTATTACCCTTAGTGTCATTGGCTTAAGACTATTTGAAGAGAAAGTAGGAAATTAGAAGACATTGAGTAGGCATCTTCTAAACAATAGAAGTAGCATCCCTGTAATATTTTGCTACAGAGATGGACACCAGCCTCAATGAAGGTAATGGAGTTGAAGTTCCCAACTCTATCAAAGCCTGCAGGCACCATGATAGCCAATGCCATGTGCTGTGGTGGAACTGTACCTGATGCCTTTTCCACTACAATTATTCTCTTAGAAATTATAAGAACAGTAGCATCTGTTTTCAAGACAGAATACAACCAAAAGCTCCTATCAGGTAAAAGCACTAGCCTGGCTTTTGTATCATTAGGAAAAGGTAATTAATCTTGTTTCAGCCTCTAAAGAGATGCTGTCAAAGGAAAAAAAGAAATCTCTTCAATGTAAATATATCTCATTAGTTTCTCTGATTTGTATTACAAATTAGTGCTTCTGGCCTTTTCTTCAAACTTAAATATCACAAGGAAATCAGTGAGAAGGGAATCATGTGCTGATCAAGTTCTTAAAGAGCAGAAACATTCACTGAAGTGAAAGGGATTAGTAAAGGGTAGAAAAAAAGATCAGCCCCTCCTAGTTTGGGTGAGCAGATTTGGGATTAGTTATCAGGCAGCAATCCACATGCAATTAACAGTTCTGACGTGAGAGGACAAGAAACACAAGTAAATATAAAACGATCAATCCTAAGAGAAGTTCATCAGAGACACACATCCTTCAGGATATTAAGGTACTGAAAAGAAGTCCTATGGGGAGTGGGTGGACTCCTGCCTAAACTCCATTTGTATAACAAACTTTAAATCACAAAAATTAACTTGCTGGAAATCTGTTCCCAATTCTTCTTTCAGCTCCAAGGTTAAATTAAATGTAATCAACGGTGGTGACCTGCTAATTAATGCTTTTGATAACTGATACCTAGAATGTGTATATGTATATAAAATGAAGAAAACAAAATGACTAGGACAGGTAATTTAATTATGTCGGTATCATACATGTAGGTGTTACATATGTCGAATTTTAAAGGTAAATTATTATTTTTATTATTTGTGTGCAATGTCATTTTACATATGGATTCCATTTTGTAGGTATTTGGGAAAGGTTCATACCATTTATAAGTACTAAGAAAAACTTGCATAATCTCATTTTACTTTATCTTTTTCAGCTGGATTTTCATCTACATGCTTCAGTCTTCTCTACACAAAGGGCCAAGAACCAGATCTTTGTTTTGCACTCTTACTTCAAGCAGAATGAATGCTCCTAAACTCCTCTCTCTGGGCTATATCTTCTTCCTGCTGCCGCTTTTTCAGCAGGCCGACGCTCAATTCCCAAGAGACTGTGCCACTGTTGAGGCTTTGAGAAGTGGTATGTGTTGCCCAGACCTGTCTCCTGTGTCTGGGCCTGGGACAGACCGCTGTGGCTCATCATCAGGGAGGGGCAGATGCGAGGCAGTGACTGCAGACTCCCGGCCTCACAGCCCTCAGTACCCACATGATGGCAGAGATGATCGGGAGGTCTGGCCCTTGCGCTTCTTCAATCGGACATGTCACTGCAATGGCAACTTCTCAGGACACAACTGTGGGTCTTGCTATCCTGGCTGGAGAGGAGCTGCCTGTGACCAGAGGGTTCTCGTAGGTAAGTGGAGATGTGAATGAGTTCACAAGTCTTGCATGAGACTCAAGGCTCTGAATAAAATCTTAAATCATTTGAGCTGGAGGAATACCTGGAAATCAAAGCTCAACCCTCTCTTTTCACAATTGAGGAAACTGATGCTTAGAAAGGTTAAGAAACTTGTTTAATGTGAAAGGTTGGGGTTGAAGCCCAGAACTTCTGACCAATATTTTCTTCTGAAACATTTGTTGAGAAACCACTATATCCTAGGAAGTGTGTTAGGTATTTATGACTAGTCTTTTCAGTAACTCCTTCAGGCAAACATGTTAATTGTCATAGATGAGGTTCAGAAAGTTCAAATCCACACAGCTGATATTTAGTAAGCCTGGAATTCACACTGAGATCTGTCTAGCCCTTATATTTTAGTTCTGCCACTACCTCTGCTGACCCTTAAAGAAATTTCCCAACATGATGACCAAATTCAGGCATTTGAGATGAAGAGTTTAGCCTGCAGACTAAATAGCATTAAATAACAAAGCATTCAACAGTAACAGCCTACAATATTCTATTGTGTTCTATGGTGCCAGATAGTAGACTAAGGGTTTAACAGAACATGTATTGAGTCTTTACTATGAGCCAGGCCTTGGGCTAATTGCTTTTTATGTGTATGGTCTTTAAACTTTACAATTCTATAAAGCAGGAATTATTTTTATCTACACTTTAATGATAAAAAAAACTGAGACTTTGAAAAATGTGCCCAAAGTCATAGAATAATTCTGTAGTCTTAACTACCATGTTATACCACCTAATTTTATAAGAATTATAATGTTAAAAAGATAGAAAGTTAGAAAATTCCAGTAAAAATGCCAATAGTGGGCAGAAATAAACATGATAAGGTCACAAAATTGTAAAATCCACAGGTAAGATTAAAGAAAGGCAATAGAAATTACACAGTAAATTGCAGAGAGGAAAAGGAAAGAAGGGAAGAAAGAGAGAGAAAGCAGGCCTGAAGAAAGGGTTTTCATTAAGGATTTTTTAAAGTGTAAAATAGTTTAAAACACATTTGAACAGATAGATAAATGGGTCATGGTGTATTACAAGACAATTATGCTCTTTCTCTACCCATCCCCACAAGACAGATGTTCTCATGCTTGAATTTTGTTTTCCTAAAGTCAGGAGAAATATTCTGGACTTAAGTAAAGAAGAAAAGAACCACTTCGTCCGGGCCCTGGATATGGCAAAGCGCACAACTCACCCTTTATTTGTCATTGCCACCAGGAGATCAGAAGAAATATTGGGGCCAGATGGCAACACGCCACAATTTGAGAACATTTCCATTTATAACTACTTTGTTTGGACACACTATTACTCAGTGAAAAAGACTTTCCTTGGGGCAGGGCAGGAAAGCTTTGGTCAAGTGGATTTCTCTCATGAGGGACCGGCTTTTCTCACATGGCACAGGTACCACCTCCTGCGTCTGGAGAGAGACATGCAGGTATGTAAGAAGCATTTCAGTTTTTAGACTCTTTTCAGACAAGATGGCTTGTTTGTAAGTCATTTTAATTCACTAGTTTTCAGAATCATCAGAACATTTGATGAAAAAGCAATTTCATGTTACTAACCTGTCTTTGGCATTTCATTTTCTCCTTGTTTTGATTACTTACTAATTAATTTTTATCTTGGTGAAGTGAAAATAAAGTATTATCAATAATGAGCAAAATGAGACATTTGCAGGTATGAATTAAAAGTTTAAAAATGTTTTGCAGCTTCATTGAAAACAAGACTTTCATAAAGCTTGAAACAGAAGAAGCTCATTTGCAAGTCTTCCTTCTCTACTAAATATAAGCTGATTCCTGCTCCTAATGATGTGGGTTAGAGACTTCCCCATATTTCAATCCCAAATGTATATCTTATTATTCCAGTGATTCTTTCCTACATGGTATAGGGTTTAAATCATGAAAAATAATTCCTTTCCATTTAGATTCTCATATTTTCATTGAACTACATTTTTCCACATTCCCTACCCTTTGAGGCTCACAAAGGAAACCTATTAAAAATATCACATTACTATATAAGAGGACATATATGTAAATCTGCTTGACTATAGTAATCGCTTAACTATGTATATTCATATCAAAGCACTATGTTGAACACCTAAAATATATAAAAGTTGACAAAACATTTAAAAAATACAAAAAAATTACATGATTCAGGCAATATTTTTAGTGAAAAGATATTGGCTAATTTATCTTTTCTAGTGAAAAGAGGAGTGAACCTCAACTCAAGCAGCTATTTCATGTTTATTTTTTAAGCAGATAAGCTCAAAACATATTAGTGTCCAGTTACATAGATTCTTTATACTTGTTTCTTTTACCAACTGCTCTGTTTGAGAAAAATATTGTAATTTTAAAATAATATTTTAAGTTGTTAGATCTCAGCTAAGAAATCCACAAAGTAAACCTGTTTTCTATGTGAAACAACATCAATGAATCTTGCCCTTCAAGTTAAAATATAAGAACTAAGCTAAAAATATCTGAATCCAAGAAAAGTGTTTAGATTCATTTATTAATTTGCAGAATGCTTGTGCCAGCATTATTCTAAGAAAAAAAAAATAAATGGTTAGAAGAGAGAGAATTAATGCACGAAAATACAGGATGAAATATTCATTTGAAAGTACACTATCCATTTGCAGTTCGAGAGTGATTAAATGAATTCATCTGATACTCTGAACATCATATTTTATAGCTCTGATTACAAATGAGACACTTAGTAGATTATGAGTAGATAAATCTGTCATTTGTAATTGACTGCAGATCTTCAAGCCTTGGAGTCATTTTCTCATGGGCACACCAAAATGAAAGGGCAGGTGGAAAGTATCTAAAACCTTCAATTTTGTCTCTGTAAACTTCAACCTCTATGACTTACATTTTAAAAACCCAACAGCACAAGGGATCCAACAAATTACAATTTAAATGTAATTCATGTTTGAAATGCCACATGAATATGCTCTGGCTCCCAAATGTCAGTTGCTGAACCACAAACCCATTCTTAATGATCCCTTGGAAGCTGTCACTAACTTTTGTGAACCACAATGATGGCTTCTAAAGGAGGCCTACAAACCCCTGGAGACCAATAACTAGGGATAACTTGGAAAGCTTTTGGCTCTCTAAAACACCCAAAGTTAAGAGAATGCTTCCCAGAAAGGGAAGTGAAAAAGCAGAATGTATTGAGTGCTTGAGAGATAAGATGAAACAACTGCAATCCCTACACTTAAATTCCATACCATAAATAGAACTTCTCAAGGGCCAAAAGAAATGAGAAATAACAAGGAGTTATACGTTTTAAAGAACTGAATAAAATAAGCATGTGATCTTGAGGCCAGCATATTTAAAAATGTGAGATCAGCTCTGAATGGAAACTAGGTCTCTGGTCTAAAAGCCAATGGGCAGAAAGATTTACTCTGCTTCTGTTTAGCATTTCTATCAGTGTAAGATTTAGGCAGAAGCCTGAGTTGTAAAAGTTTAGATTCTAAGGCAGTGTTTCATAAATAAAACACCTTCCATGCCCAGTGTGAAAGAGACCATTGGCCTTTGACCAAACCAAAATCTAAATGCCCAGTCATTCAAATGAAATTTTAAAACAGAAGCAAAACAAAAATTAGCACTCCACATAACATATTTTAAGTCTGGATCTGGCACCAGACTAAGAGTTAATGATGCTTGAATTAAAGATAGAGAAATTGAAGAAGGTGAAAATGCCAATAAGCCAATGTTGTTATTGACAATTTTTGTTATAACCAATAGAAATGTAATTACCTGGCTAAAAAAGAAAAAGAAGACCTTTTCTCCCTCCAAATCGTTTTCAAAAATTTCTGCACAATGAATTGAGTTTCATTCCCTTTAATGCCTAGATGACTCCTTTTAATAAATTACTAGCTTTGTTAAATAAGGTTTGAACTCCTCTGGGCCCCTCAGACACCATTGATACACTAACCAGTACCTTATTGTCTGAAGACAGCTAATAGAAATAGACTGTCAGTGAGTAGACCAAGCAGAAACAAAGAACTATAAACAGAAGCAGAGAATATTAACAGAGTTTCTGTGATCTAGGAAATGTTGCAAGAGCCTTCTTTCTCCCTTCCTTACTGGAATTTCGCGACGGGGAAAAATGTCTGTGATATCTGCACGGATGACCTGATGGGATCCAGAAGCAACTTTGATTCCACTCTAATAAGCCCAAACTCTGTCTTTTCTGAATGGCGAGTGGTCTGTGATTCTTTGGAAGATTATGATACCCTGGGAACACTTTGTAACAGTAAGTTGCAAATGATTGCTCAGAGTCAGAATTTCTTTTTAGATAAAGAGATTAAATATGCTGCCTGGAAGGCCCTTCATTCTACTAGTGAATTCAGACTAAAATCTACTTTTATTATAGAGAAACAGTGTACCAGGCATTCATTAAAGGCCTAAAATATTCAAGACGCTCCATAAGGGGCTCCTGGGGAAACAGAAAGTGCCTACTCATTCTTACACTGACCAAGTTGCTCACTGTAATTGGGTCAATATCTTGCTAACTTTCTTATTTTGGAAATGTCTAGTTGTATAAACTAATCCTCTTAGTTTTCTTAGCACTGCTTAGTAGTCATGTGCCTCATGTTGGAATTTCACAGAAAATGTTACTGAAGAAAATGTGAAAAACAGGCAAAAAGTTGGAAATGCCATGGGAGAAAAAAAAGAAAAGAAACAAACCAAATGTATGTTTATTCACTTAGAAAGTCAGAAAGCAAAAGGTTATATGGGGGGTAGTTTTCAGTAAAGGAGATTACTGCCAGCTAGCTGCTCTCCAGCTCTTCTGACGTAAATGCAATAAGAGAACACTTAACCAGTTGTCCAAGCATTCTTTCTCCAGTGATCTGAATGCCACCTCTGTCACAGGTCAATTTCCTGCCACATGTAGATCTCTTCCTGAGCTTCCTATTCTCTTCCTTGGATCATATTAGTATCTGTGCCTGTGCTAGTAACACCAGGTTCAATTATTAGACACTCCCTACCTCACCTTATTTTTCTTCTTCAGGCATGTCTGGTTCTTTTGACTGTTCTTCCATATAAAAATAAGAGTTATGTAAATTTGTTTTATTATTATAGTTACAACATATTTATTCTATGTATATTATTTTATGTACTTGAGTAAGAAATATTCTAAATAAATTAGGAAGAATTAGATATATACTTTCACAATTAGAAGATTATTTAGCAGTGTATAGGAATAAGAGAAGTGATAATAAATGAAAATTTCCTCTGTAGAAGTTCAAAACGTAGAATAAATTTGTATTTGTTTGGTATGCTGAATGCATGGTCCCACCTTGTGGCAGAGAAATGAAACTGAGGATCAGGATGCCCGCAGATACAAAAGCATTTATCTCTTTCTAACCAGGTCATTGTATTTTGGCCTGAGCGTTTTCTAGTCATTTTCCAATCATCCTGATGGTTGGACACCAAATTAAAGCACAGTTTAAATAAGTAAATGCAATTATAGCACAGGAGGTGAGAAGAGGAAGGAATTTTTTTATCATAATTTTTCTTGTCAGTTAATATAACAAGTCTCCTAAGTCAGACACAGAGTCTCATGACAAATTGAAGAATATTTAGGTTAGAGAAATTTTAAGATTACTCCTTGTTTCACTGCAAAAGATAAATAGCAGGCATTTTATTTGTAAGGCAAAGGAAAGGGAAAAAATGTCATTTTATTGAACACATATTATGTATCTGATATGGTATGAAATGCTTTGCTTTAGTATCCTATTTACTCCTCATAACAATTCTCTCTTCTATTACCTTTCTTCTTTAATGATATTGTCCATTTCAGTTGTTTTATTGATCATCTTTTACTGGAGACTCACACATTTCCAACTTTAGATAAAACCTTCCTTAAATATTTCATACCTATTTCTTTACATGCTTGTTAGGTAGTATTTCTCCAATATTCAAAATAAATGCACCAAACTTGGTAGATTGAAAAAGTTACTATTGCATCCAACATTTTTCCAGTCACCAAAATACCATCTTTGAATCAACACAGAAGAACACTGTTATTTATTCACAATACTTCTCAGATGTATTTTCTTCTTCAGACGTGCAACTTTCCATTTATTTTTTTATGGAAATTCCACAGGATTTTGGTCTATAGGATGTTAGATGCAATAGCAGCAGTTGTCCATATGCAAACAAATCTAAGAAACACTGGAGTAAAAAATGAACTGATTTAACTTGTTTCTTTACTATCAGCATTTTCTACTATGGAACTCTTTGAGGGCAAATTAGAATGAGATGCTTTGAAATTCAAGTATTCAATATTTGCTTCTTGGGATTTATTGATAGCTTCCTGAGCAGTAATCCCCAAAATATCAGCTTGAATTGATAGTTTATCTAGGGATGGTGAAAGATTTCGGTGAAAATGTACACTAAATAAATACAGTTTCCAATCAATCCCAGCTGAGGTTTTAGTTACATATTACATAAACTTCATCATGCTAATTTATCAGGTTCTGATTATTACATTAATTGTAAAGCATAGAACATGGGAAGGTTTCTGAATAAAGAAAAAGGAATGTGAGTTGAAGTTGTAATATTATCTCTCCCCAAATTAGTGGATTATTTTGCTTGTCCCTTACGGCACATATATTTCTTCCTGGAGACCACTAGGACAGAATGATGCAAAGTTATCCCAACCAATCACCTCTCCTCCCACCCATCTAAGGTTTTGACCTCTCTCCACTTCCTAAGGAATTAAATGTAACTTTTAAATCTTGGTATTTGATTTTTTTTTTCACAATATAGCTTTGGTCTAGCTTCCCTTCTTTCCCACAGTACGCTACTCTCCTGGCAGAGACTCCAGGAAAGCTATTTCCATAATAGGCCCTTTTTGACAACTAACATGATCTTTTCCATATACTGGCATGCCCCAAACAACTCTTCAGCACCCATTAAATGCCAGGTACTGTGCCAAGTCTGTGGGATACACACACTTTTTTGTTATAGATAGGGGGCTTTGTTGTAGACAGAAGAAAGTGTATCATCTCTTGCCATTTCCTCTGCCTAAAATGTTTTTCTTTTAAAATTTCTTTAATTTCACCTATGGAAAGTTTTCTTAATCCTATGGGGCTCTTTGTAAATCTCTCTTCTTCATAAAGCCTTTCTGGAGATCTGACTGAATAGGATCTCTCTCTCTCTCTCTCTCTCTCTCTCTCTCTCCCTCTCTCTCTCTCTCTTTTCCCCCTCCCCACTCCCTCCCCATCTCTTTCTTCTTTAAGGCTGCTATCATATTATCTATCCCTAGTATCACAGTTATTTGTCTGTTTGTTACTACCCTTCACAAAGTTTCATTATTTCTCACATGAATTGCTGAAAAAGTTGAAAAATGTGTATTGGTTGAAATATGTATCCCTTTCCAAAGAAATTTAACCTTATTTCTCTAAAGGTTTAAATAGGCAGCATTTGTGTACAAAATATCACATATATGTGAAATATAGATTTCAGTGTAGAACTTAGGCTTAAGAGATTATTTTGGCAAAATTTTCCATGGACTTTTTATTTTAATACATTCTTATGAAAGAAGCATATATTGATTTAACAAATATCAAGATCTGTATCTGTTCATGATTCTTTTTATTCCTTCATATACTTTCATGTGTCACATATCTACTCGATTCAAAGAAGTAGGACATGGTAACTTAGATTTCCTCACTTTAATACTACCAAGTATGCATTTTTAAATTTTCTTTTCTACAAGGAGAACCTATATTTCATATTCGTGCTATGTATAAAGTTTTAAAGAGCAATGATAAGACCTCCAAACATTGTGTAAACGTTTGCATATCCTGTTTTTTTTTTTTTTTGCAGGCACTGAGAGTGGGCCAATTAGGAGAAATCCAGCTGGAAATGTGGCCAGACCAATGGTGCAACGTCTTCCTGAACCACAGGATGTCGCTCAGTGCTTGGAAGTCGGTTTATTTGACACACCTCCTTTTTATTCCAACTCTACGAACAGTTTCCGAAACACAGTAGAAGGCAAGTAAATTAAATCAGTACTTTGAAAAGATCTAGTTATCAAAGTATACTGAGTTATTCAAAAGCAAGTTCCTTTGAGAAGGCTTTGAATAGTATATTAATCCTGTGAATTTATGTGAATGAGATTGCCTATTATGATACACCTGCTCAAAAAGGAACATTCTTAAAGAGAAGAGTCCAACCATGAAGCTCTTTTCATTATAGGAAAAGCCCTTGGAAATCATGCTCCAATTTCTTAAAAACCCCAAAACTATTCAAATTCAAATTTCTAGAAGCTAGCTGGCCAATATGTGTAACTATACCAAGTTCTAGCATTGGCAAACAATATTCAAGACTTTGAGAGCGTATTAAATTAATTTGTTATTTTTTAATGATAGCAATACTAAAGTAATTCCAAACAATTAGTTTACACTGAATAAAGACTTGTTTAGGCACATGTTTTATTTGGGTCAGTATCAACCTGTAACTTTTTTCAAAAGGCTATAAAAATTCAAATTATCATCTACTGATGCTTAACTTTGTTTTCCTTCTTTTGCACAAAGTATTTTAAAGCTGAGGAAAGTGAGGTATGAAGAGGTAAAATTACTGTCCCAAGATATTCAGCTGGTTAGTAACAGAGCACTAACCAGCACTAACCAGAGCACAAATTCAAATTTCCAAAATCCAGTGTCTTTATATAACAAATTTTGATAACTCCAAATGATGCCATATGTGTGTGTGTGTGTGTGTGTGTGTGTGTGTGTGTGTGTATATATATATATATTTAAAGTCTTCAAAAGAATATACTTTCATCTTATTATAAACTTGTAATTGTTAAATTTTACTTTCGGTATAGCACTGTCCATGTCAAATGCATCCCATCTCCCCATGAAAATGCAAATAGACCTCTCTATCCTCTGATCAAAGATATTTGATATATAAATCTAATAATTATTTTTAATTATCTCACCTTTTAGTCTCAAAATTGTATGCCATTTTAATCTTTTTTGCTTATTTTTATAACTAGATGATCCCACTGATTTGAATATGATTGGATTTAAATAATCAGTATATGTTGGGTAATCTATAAACTAAGGCTATCAGTACTGATTTCTAAAAAAATGTGCAGATATACGTTCTTAATGCCCAATCAGAAGACAATTATACTTATTTCCTGACAAAAATGTATTAAAAGACAAGTGTCAAGCCATGTGCCATATACATCACAGGCAATCTTTAAATGTTTTCGAGTCAAACAATAAAGGAATTGATGCTTGAAAAAATACATAGGTGAATAAATAGGTGACTGCAACTACACAATCTTATATGAAGAGAGAACTGGTTAACAAATTTTAAAGTCTTATTGAATTTTAGAATACACAACCTTTCTATGATCTCAAACCTGTGGTCTTTCAAGCCAATTAGACGTCTTACATCACAGACCCTCCATTTTTTATTTATGACCTGTCCTATACCTATCCTTTTTTTCTCCCTTTTATATAAAATGCATATATACTATATGCATGTGTGTGTATATATATGTGTATATATATGCATTGTATATATATGTGTATACAATGCATATATATATGGAATTGAGATATTTATCAAAAGCTCTATAAATGTTTTTACAGTAGGTTTTCCCAGTGCTTAAAACTAGCACAGAATGGTAAGAAAGCCCTGAGAAATTGTAGCTTCCTCACAAAAAATAAATTAGTTTTCCAAAAATAAACATGCTGACAGTCATTCAAAACTAAGGTAGGAGGTGGAAATAATATCTGGCAACTTAAGTTCCAAGACAATCAGAGCATTCTTCTTCCAATTATGTCAACAGTTTTTAGTAGAAACTGAAGATTTTCACTATCTTTATTCCCATGTAGGACAATGTCTGCCTTGACAAGTAGAGTGTCTATATATTTTGACTGATATCTTTGCAGGTCATTATTTTTAACCTAGAGGTTACATTTAGGATGTCATGCCACTAGCATAAAACCAACTTAGCTCTGGATATAGCAAACAAATGTCATCAACCAGAGGTACAGAGAAATAGTGCTGTTACATTAAGACAAAAAAATGGCCTGACACAAGCTTTGAAAAAAAAAATCTTTGTTAATAGAATCATTGCTGTTAACTAGAAAAGTAAAGTACTTGCAATATTGTTTTACTATTCTCCTCCTTACTTGTGTATCTAGGTTACAGTGATCCTACAGGAAAGTATGACCCTGCTGTTCGAAGCCTTCACAATTTGGCTCATCTATTCCTAAATGGAACAGGGGGACAAACCCATTTGTCTCCAAATGATCCTATTTTTGTCCTCCTGCACACTTTCACGGATGCAGTCTTTGATGAATGGCTGAGGAGATACAATGCTGGTAAGACATTTTCATATGCCTTTTGCATGCTCAGCCAAGTGAATTGTTTAGATGGCATAGTTATCAGTTTAAGCTAAGCACTCAGCACATAAAAGCACATTCAAAATAAGGATAAAATAGCTGTAATATCAAGCCACTTCCAGACATTCAATTCCACCTTGAAAATGCAGGCAAGTAGTCTCTCCAAATAGTTTTTATAGGATGATATTTTTAACCATTTGCTAGGACTAACCAAATCATATCTTCCAATTTTTGCTTTGAAAAATTGGCTACTATTTTTTAAAAAATTTTCCTATCCATATCTTCCAACATAAATTCTTATTACTTTTAAGTAGAATTGAGGAAAACCTCACAGAGCTCTTTAATATCCACAAAGACTTAAAGTTGAATATCTATAATCCATAGTTCTTATTTTTATTACCTAATGGCCTCTCACAAATAGAAATTTTGTTCCACTTGAAAAGTTAATGTTGGTTTTTATATCACACTATAGGAAATCGCTTTGAAGTTCATTTCAATGCAGTTTTTAAAATAAGATTTAAAAGGCCTCTTTCTCTGCCTTCCTATGCAGCTGAGAGGTTAGCATTTCTTTTCAAACAATGAAAGTGCTTCCACTGGTTAAAACATCACACATTTTTGTATGTTGAAAGTATTCTAAATTTTGGCTTCTGTGTCTTTAGTTCATCATGCACATAAACATGATATTATAGTTTAACTACCTATTGATTTATCTATCCATTAGACAGGTTCTTATTTCTGTGTGTATGTGTGCAGTAAGGTCCTCTAATCTAACCTAATTAGGACCATTAATTGATGAAGTTGTTTAAAAGAGTTTGTTCCATCAAAAATTATTTAAGAAACAACTTACACATAAGCCCATACTTCCAGCACTTTGAGAGGCCAAGGCAGGCTGATCACTTGAGCCCAGGTGTTTGAGACTACCCTGGTCAACATAGTGAAACCCAGTCTCTACTAAAAACACAAAAATTAACCAGGCATGGTGGTGGGTGCCAGTAATCCCAGCCACTAGGGAGGCTGAGGCATGAGAATGGCTTGACCCTAGGAGGTAAAGGTTGCAGTTAGCCAAGATCACACCACTGCATTCCAGCCTGGCTGACAGAGAGAGATTTCATCACAAAAAAAACAAAATAAATAAATAAATAACTTACACATAACTAATCATTTAGTTGTCAATCAGTTATGAATTCTGTTATTAGAATTCCATCTCATTTTTTCATGTGTATTTATACACATAATGGCAATTATAATTAATTATTTATAATTTATAGTGTCAGCTTTTTAAAAAGTGAAACCATAAATGAATGACTTCTGTAATACAATATGAGGGCAAATATTTTAGCCATTCACCTTTAACAAATCTTTCCAAAGTGTTCAATTTACCTATTATAAAAACAACATTCTTCCGTTTGTTTTACAGTCATGATGATCACTTTATGTTTGTTTAACTAGATTGCTTTTATTACAATAAGGAGTAAACTTGAATTAATAGGTTTAGGAATTAACAAAACCAACTTGTATTAAACATACACCTCTGGGAACCACATGGTAATATTCAAGTGACGTTTTCTTCCACCTGTGAAAGAAAGGAAAGATATTCCTTTGCCTTGTGTATCTTGATTGAAAATACAATTATTTTACATTTGTAGCAATTTGTTAAAGGTTCTTTGGATTTTAACCTAAATGTCATTGATGAACCAGAAAAATACCTTTTTAACATTTTTTTCTGACATTTTCTTAGTTTGCAACATATGTAGCATAAGGTTTTCCAGTAACTTAAATTGTAGTGGGAAGAGAAGTACCATAAATGAAAAATAGGAAACTACCCTTCAGCACATTTCTGATAAAATGTGACCATAAAATTACAGGACAGGTCAATGTAAACACCTGCAAATTATATGAGAGCTAAACAAACAAGTAGCCTCCTTTTTAAATATTCCTGCAAATACCTTTTAGAAAGCAATGTTAAAGACTGTCTTTAAAGCAAAAGTCTTGTTTAAAATAAGTCTAAGAGTGGAGGGATGGAATTATTTTTCAAATGACTGAAAGGTTTTTACAAATATAGAAGGAACAAAGCTGGAGGCATCACGCTAATGGATTTCAAACTATACTACAAGGCTACAGTAATCAAAACATCATGGTACTGGTACCAAAACAGAGATATAGACCCAATGCAACAGAACAGAGGCCTTGGAGGCAACTCCACACATCTACAACATCTGATCTTTGACAAACCTGAAAAAAACAAGCAATGGGGAAAGGATTCCCTGTTTAATAAATTATGTTGGGAAAACTGGCTAGCAGCGGGCAGAAAGCAGAAACTGGAACCCTTCCTGACACCTTACACTAAAATTAACTCCAGTTGGATTAAAGACTTTAACGTAAGACCTAACACCATAAAGACCCTAGAAGAAAACCTAGGCAAAACCATTCAGGACATAGGCACAGGCAAGGACTTCATAACCAAAACACCAAAAGCATTGGCAACAAAAGCCAAAATAGGTAAATGGGACCTAATTCAACTCCAGAGCTTCTATACAGCAAAAGAAACAATCATTAGAGTGAACCAGCAACCAATAGAATGGGAAAAAATTTTTGCAATCTACCCATCTGACAAAGGGCTAATATCCATGTTATACAAATAACTAAAGCAGATTTACAAGAAAAAAAAAAAAAAACCCATCCAAAAGTGGGAGGATATGAACAGACACTTTTCAAAAGAAGACATATATGAGGCCAAGAAACATATGAAAAAATGCTCATCATCACTGATTATTAGAGAAATGCCAATCAAAACCACATTGAGATACCACCTCAAGCCAGTTAGAATGGCAATCATTAAAAAATCTGGGGACAACAGAGGCTGGAGAGGACGTGGAGAAATAGGGACACTTTCACGCTGTTGGTGGGAGTGTAAATTAGTTCAACCATCGTGGAAGACAGTGTGGTGCTTCCTCAAGGACCTAGAAATAGAAATTCCATTTGACCCAGCAATCCCAGTACTGGGTATATATCCAAAGGACTATAAATTTTTCTATTATAAAGACACATGCATACGTATGTTCACTGAGGCACTGTTTACAAAAGCAAAGACCTGGAACCAACCCAAATGCCCATCAACGATAGACTGGACAAAGCAAATGTGGCACATATACACCATGGAATACTATGCAGCCATAAAAAATGATGAGTTCCTGTCTTTGTAGGGACATAAATGAATCTGGAAACCATCATTCTCAGCAAACTGACACCAAAACAGAAAATCAAACCCGCATGTTCTCACTCATAGGTGGGTGTTGAACAATGAGAACACATGGACACAGGGAGGGGGGCATCACACATTGAAGTCTGTGTTGGGGAATTAGGGGAGGGACAGTGGTGGGTGAGGAGTTGTGGAGGGATAACATGGGGAGAATGCCAGATATAGGTGATGGGAAGGAAGGCAGCAAACCACACTGCCATGTATGTACCTATGCAACAATCCTGCACGTTCTTCACATGTACTCCAAAACCTAAAACACAATTAAAAAAAAAAAAAAATATATATATATATATATATATATATATATATATATATATATAAAAGAAAATGAAGAAGATAAATAAATAAAAAAACACTGGAAGAAGCAAAAAAAATACTAAACAGAAATAGTAATAAACAAGCACAACCTCTAACCAATATATCAAATCTCAAATTTTAAATTACAGATGATGCCACAGCAAATCACAGGTTTATCTTTTCTTTGGCTTTGAAAAATACATTTAATGAATTTTATTGAAATTATTTTACATAATTTAAAAAAGCTATTCACCATCATGATACTAAAACTCCCCTGCTTTTAAGCTCTCTTTTTCTATTGAGTAGTATATTGGTACTTTATTCAAAACATTTTCTGTTTTACTGATTTCCTATCCTGCTGTAGTGAAACCTCATCTTTATTCAGCATAAAATAAGAATAAAATACGTTCACATTCTCTTTGAATATTGGATCCCTTTACACCTCAATAATAACATAAATATTAATTTTATGTTTATTAACAAGTTGTCTTTGGAATAATTTAGATATATCTACATTTCCATTGGAAAATGCCCCTATTGGACATAATAGACAATATAACATGGTGCCATTCTGGCCTCCCGTCACCAACACAGAAATGTTTGTTACTGCTCCAGACAACCTGGGATATGCTTATGAAGTTCAATGGCCAAGTGAGTACTGAAATTGCATTTTCAATGTGATGATTTCCAAAAGCAAATGTGTTATCTTTAAAGAGAGTAATCACGGTGTTCTGAAGCTATGTTTGGCATGAAGCTTTTATTTGTATTTTTATTTGAGGATAAGGGAGGGAATTTGATATCTGTTGAGAGCCCACACTAAGATGATATTGAGCTTATTGTACAGCAGCCTATCTTATTTAATCCTCACAATGCTTTGGGGTGAGTATGAAAATCTTCATTATACAAATAAGGAAGCTAAGGCTGAAAGAGGCTAACTGTTAGAGCTCCACATTTCTAATGAAGGAAGAGAATGAGTTTGAGCTTAGGCCCATGGAATAGGCCCCAATTTTTCTACTATACTATATTGCCTACATGTATCTATCCTAAAGGAAAAGGGAGTGAGATACTCTGAGGTGTTTTTTCTGAGATTCTGAAATTCAAAATTTCTTGTTTAAGTCTCTTTCCTGACAGAGGCAGTAGGGCATAGTGGAAGAGTACAAGGCTTATATTCTAAAATACCTGGGCTCCAAAACCAACTTTATTGCTTACTAACCAAGTGACCATGGGCAAATGACTCAAACTCTGAATCATCATTCTCTTACTTTCACAAAATGAAATGGAAATAACAATGACTATCCCAATAGGGTCCACTCATTAAAAGAAATCAGGAAGTGGCTTCAAGGCCATGTGGCCAATATAAATTAAATATGAGGATTTCTGTTAAAATGTAGACATTTATACCTAAATTCCAGGTGTCCTATTTTTGGTGATAACTATTTTAATATTTATCTTTTTTATCTTTATTTCAAAATAGGTCGGGAGTTTAGTGTACCTGAGGTAATTGCCATAGCAGTAGTCGCCGCTTTGTTACTGGTTGCACTCATTTTTGCGACTGCTTCTTGTCTGCTACGTGCCAGACGCAGTATGGATGAAGCTAACCAGCCTCTCCTCACTGATCAGTATCAACGCTATGCTGAAGAATATGAAAAAATCCGGAATCCTAATCAGTCTATTGTCTAACAAGTGCCCTACTCTATTATGCATTAATATCACAAAACCACCTGGTTGAATATAATAGATGGAGTTATTAACTGTATTTTCTTTAACTGATACTTTCTAATACAAGCATATGTTACAAATAAAGATCCAGGCATACTTTTCAAAACTGAGAAGACTCATTCAGAATTTTTTCAATGGGTTCTAATTTTCAGCTCTATTTTAAATAATGGGTGGCACTAACTACATAATATTTAAGGGGATAGTGTGCATGCTTTAAAGGTTGAGTATGTGATGATATAAGTAAGCTGCTATGCTTCGTTCACATGTATAAGGAAAATAATGTTTATAGCAAATGTCCACTTAAAATACATGAATGGGCATTTCTAAAATGTTAACATATAAACACATTTCCATTCATGGATATTGGTCAACAGATTTTTAAAAACCACATTTATTAATTAAAACAAATTATATGTAGTTATAAATAAATGAAATCCTGGTTAATCTTTTCAAATTAATCTTCAGTTTGAAGACCAATCAAATATATTATTTAGTCAACATATGCTATTTAATCTCAGGTTCAAAGCTACAACAAAATCACCATCTTTGTCAAACCTCAGAGACAGAAAACCTTCACTTTCTTAAGCAACAGTGGATATTGCCTGTATTTGCCACTGTGTTTCCCAGCCTCTCAATCACTGAAAAAGGAAATACCTATCCATACAGTTTACCTCCTAATTTCTCTTCTAATATCATAGAGGTCTGCAAAGAAGGCATATGGAGAACACGCTTTATGTGCTCTACACATAGTATTCTAATCACTGTGCTTAATTTAAATAGCATTCTCTTATTATTTATCAGCTTTTTATGTATCTTCCAAGTAAAATATTAACATATTATTTCATTGGTCTTTTTTTTAAATCTAGTTCTATATGAATGCTATTTTTCCCTTCTCTTCTAACATGAAATATATTTTCTCTTTTTAATCTTGTGCTATGAAACAATATTCCAAAGAACTGTGTAAGGTGGTCATATGTGAACAAACATTTTAATTAAAACTGGTAAAAATAAATAATAACAATAGTAATCATACTCTATATAAAATGGCTAAACTGAGATTCTAAATTCAACAAACAAAAACAAGTTTAAGTTATGTATCCCTGGTGTTACTGTGTTTTCCTATATTCAGCAATCTTAAGGCTACATATACACAAGAGAAATAAAACATATCAAAGAGCATGCATATAACAATAGGATGTTTTACACTAGCATTACTCAATTTATTCTCTTGGAATACACTGTGATTTGTTAAAATATAATATAAGCACAGCTTTTCAAAGAAATTATTGCGTAATGTAAGATGCCTTTTTATATAGAATATCAATGAAACGAAATACTCCACTTTATATTTTTTTTTAGGTTTACTAATTGCTCATTTCAGAAACATTTCTTAGACACATACAAGGCAACATCAAAGAGTTCAAGCCACTATAGCTTTGGAGAGAAGCAAATAAGAATTGTAAAACTGCGAAGGTCATGTTTAACTTCTGCTTCAAGGAATGCCAGTGAATTCACCAAAGATAAAAGTGGAAAAGGGCATTTTATTCAAAAGTAATAGTATGGACAAGGGCACAGAAGTTTAAAAGACCACGGAACTTTTGAAAATCTAAAATAGGTCAGTGTGGTTAAAGGGCAGTTTTTAAGGAGGGGAGTAAAAAGATAAATTGGAAATAAAACCAGAATGTCCTATATGCAATTCTTAATAATTGGAATTCACTCCATGGGAAATAGAAAACAGAGAGGGTCATAATCAAGCTGTATATTTATAAATATATTAGTGATGGTGCTGATCACAAATAATGCTGATGAGAAATAATTTGGAATGGTTAAAGACTAAGAAACTAGTTAATATGGAATACTTTAAGGGAGAGAGGAGGAAGTCTTGTTTCAAAACATTAATTCTAAATAATCACAAGATAAAGTTGCACACTTATCTATAAATAGAATAAATACAGCTTATATTCTAAATGTATAATTTTAAAATTATAAGTATAATATAAATACAGCTTTGAGTAAATCATTAGAAAAAAGTTGGTTAACAATGGAAAACTGTGAGAGAGACGATTAAAACAAGAGCATAACACAAAACTATTAATGAAATGGCAGTTAGTAAGTCCTCACCTATCAATAATTATTTCAATGTAAATGGCTCAATATAAAATTAAAATGCTTAAAGTAGCTGAATGTATCCAAAACATGATCCAGTGACTTGCTGTCTATAAGAGATTCACTTAAGATTTAAAGATAGATACAGGCTGGAAGTAAAGGGATGGAAAAAGATATTCTGAAAATGGCAACAGAAAGAAAGCAGGGGAGACTATCCTATCAGACGAAATACATAAAGTCAAAAACTGTCTCAAGATGAAGTTCATTATATAATAATAAAATAGTCAATTTAACAAGATATAACAATTATAGACATATATACATTCAATAGCAAAGCAAATAAATATGTGAAGGAAATATTGATAGATCTGAAAGGAGAAATTGATAGCAATACAATACTCACAGTAGAATCCAATATTCCACTTTCAATAATCGATAAAACATCCAGGTAGGAGATCAATAAGGAAAGAGAGTATTTGAACAACACTATAGACCAATTGGACTTTAGGGATATATACATTACATTCCACTCAACAGCAGCAGAATATTTTTATACGTCAGCAACATGTTCCTCTCAAACACACATGGAACATATTCCAGGATAAATTATGTGTTAGGCCTCAAAACAAGTCCACCCAAAATCAAAAAGATAAAAGTCAGTTCAAAGATCTTTTCAGATCAAAATTGAGTAAAATTAGGAATTAATAGCTGAAGAAAGTGGTAAGATTCACAATGATGAAAAACAATTCACTCTTAAATAACCATTGGGTCAATTGAGAAATCATAGAGGAATTTAATGATACCTCAAGGCAAGTGAAAACAAAATTGCAACTAACCAAAAGTTACGAGATTCAGCAAAAGTACTAAAGAGGAATTTTGTAACAATAAACACCTACATTGAAAACTACAGATCTCAAATGAACGGCTTAACTTTACACCTCAAAGAACTAGAAAAAGAACAACAAACTAAGCCCAACGTTAACAGAAAGAAATAAATAATTAACGTTAGAGCAGAGATAAGTACAGAATAGAAAAGCAAGAGAAAATCCAGAAAATTAAGGGTTTTTTTTCAATTTTTAATTGACAAACCCTTAGCTAAACTAAGAAGAAAAGAGAGAAGACTCAAAATCATAAATGGAAGAGGAAGCATCAAAATGGATTCCTAAGAAACAAAAGAATCAGAAGGAACTTTTATGAACAATTATACGCCAATAAATTGGATAACTTATAAGAAATGGATAATTTCTAGAAACATACAACAGATTAAGACTGAATTCAGAAGAAATAGGAAGCCTGAACAGATCAATAACAAACAAGAAAATTATTGCATAAACACCCATTTCTTGTTGCATAAGCAACCATTCATTGCATGTGAGTACTACAAATTGATCCAAACATTACAGGCTAAGTGGAGTCAATTAAAATACCTAACTGGACTGTCACAATAAAAAATAAAAAGCTATTACTTTTGTGACTCTCAGTTATACATCTTGTCTTCATGTCCAGAAGCAGATTTCAGACATAGCTCTCACTTAAAACTCCATATAATTTTAAAACATGAAAAAATAAGTTTAAGGCTATTAAAATAACTATTCCAAGATGCAGTTATAAGACATTTGTTCTGAGCTCAGTCTATTAATATCCAATAATGTCATGTATTTTTCCCTTTGCTATAGCCTGCTCAAAATTTTCACAACCAATCAATCAACGGAAGATCAAGTTGAGCAGAAAACTAGTATGGATTTGACAATATAGATTTAAAAAACATATATATAAAGCAAGAACAGTCTGATGATAGATTAATAGGGAAAAATGCAAAATATGGTAGTCAGAAAGTATGATGGCAAAATTAAAGGGTAGAAGGAGGCAGAACTTTTTGCAAAATAACAAAGGGATTTTAATTTCAAATTAAATATAAGCCAATAGTGCAATGCAACCCATAAAGGAAAAAGTTGAAATGCTACTGATAAAGGAGGAAAACGGTGAGGTATTGGGCTTCATTAATACATAAACAGAAATCTGTGGTGTTTGAGTCACACCTGGCTTATTTATACAACTTTCAGGTCACACATTAAGGGGAACATTGGTAAACTGATATTCTGCCTGGATGTCCATTATTAAAAGGGAAGTATTGAAGTCTATCGCTATTATCGTATTGCTGTCAATTTCTCCATTCAGATATGTCAATATTTGCTTTATATATTTAGATGCTCTAATATTGAATATGTATATATTTATAACTATTATATATTCTTACTGAATTTATCATTTTATCATTATATACCTAGAGATAATTTTCAACTTTAAGTCTGTTTTGCATGATATAAGTATAGCCACTTCTGCTTTCTTTTTGTTACCATTTTTTTGAATATCTTTTTCTACCTCTTCACTTTTAGCCTATGTGTATCTTTACATCTAAAGTGAGTTTCTTGTAGATAGCAAGTCACTGGATCTTGTTTGCTTCATAATTGTCTTGGCATGTTGTTTTATTAGTTTGTTTTCACAGTGCTATAAAGAAATACACAAGACTGGGTAATTTATAAGAGAAAGAGTTTTAATTGACACATAGTTCTGCATGGCTAGTGGGGGGTACTCAAGTAACTGACAATCATGGCAGAAGGTGAAGGAGAAGCAAGTACCTTCTTTACAAGGCAGCAGGAAAGATAAAGAACGAAGGGAGACAAGCCGCTTATAAAACCATCAGATACTCACTATCAAGAGAAAGGCGGCCGGGCGCGGTGGCTCACGCCTGTAATCCCAGCACTTTGGGAGGCCGAGGCGGGTGGATCACGAGGTCAACACATCGAGACCATCCTGGTCAACATGGTGAAACCCCGTCTCTACTAAAAATACAAAAAAATTAGCTGGGCATGGTGGCGCACACCTGTAATCGCAGCTACTCGGGAGGCTGAGGCAGGAGAATTGCCTGAACCCAGGAGGCGGAGGTTGCGGTGAGCCGAGATCGCGCAATTGCACAGCCTGGGCAACAAGACCGAAACTCCGTCTCAAAAAAAAACAAAGAGAGAGAGAGAGAGAGGAAAGACTTGGGGGAAACCACTGCCATGATCCAATCACCTCTTACCAAGTCCCTGCCTTGACAAGTGGAGATTACAGTTAGAGATGATATTTAGGTGAGGACACAGGACCAACCCTATGGCTTGTATATTTATAAGAATTTATCAATTTCTTCTATATTATCCAATTTTTGCCAATAATTGTTCTTAAAGTTCTCTTATGATCCTTTATATTTCTGAGGCTTCTAATACAGTTATTTTTGTCCCTATTCATCAAGGACTGAGGCCTCCACAAATTCTCTCAATTCTCCTGCATTAAGGTGAGTGTTCTTAAAGAAGCCTTTGATCCTAGAATATTTTTAAAAAACAGCTTTACTGTAATATTATCAAGATATTATACTAGAAGCTATACTTTACACATGTTTTCTTTGGTTTGTTGGTTCCTAATTTGTAACTATGGGTAGTAAAAGTAGGAATTTTAACAAAGTGGAAATTAAACCAAATTCATTTATCCTTCAAGAAAACATATTTCCAAGTTATCCTCTATTGAAACTTTCTAATAAAGATGGAATAAATCTGAGTATTATTCAGTCTGCCTCTTTCATTATTCAGATGAAGAAATTACGTTACATGGAAGTGAACGGATTTGTACAAGACAATACAGCTAATAAGATAATTAAGGCTAGAATCCAATCCTATCAATTTTCAGAGGAAGTGAAAACACTTCTCAAGCATTCATTTTTAGTGTCCTAGAAGTTACTGTTATCACTCCAACATTGTTAAAGAGAAATATCATAGTCAATTTCCCATTGACATACTTTCATATTCCTCTAGAACTCATTTCATTTGGAAAGAGGGAATATAGGATAATGCAGAAATTATAGGACATGGCAAGGATATAACAGCACAAAAACACTAAGAAGATGTGGTTGTCTCATTATCCTGAAGATCAGAATAACTAGGCTGCTTAACATCGTTTCACCAATTTCTAGTGCAGTGAATGGTAAATGTTCACAAGGGGAAGAATGAACAGACATATTTTACTGAAATATTTCATACATATAGGTAATTGAAAGATAATGAAACCCAATACAGTTATTAGAAGAATGGGAAGATGAGACTGGTAAGTTTCTAAAGAAATAAATATTGTTGATTAAGACTATGATTAATCCAGGATTAAGTACTAATAGCTATTAGAATTTTTTCCAGAGATGACTTAAACCTCAAAAAAAGTTGGAAATATGTAATTTTGTACATAAGGTATCACACTAAATGCTCTCTAAAAGTAAATAATTTGAATAAAATGAATTATTTTCTTAATACATCTTTAAAGTTTTTAGAAAACAGACCCAAGTCTTTGTATTATTAGCTACCCTTATCCTAGTGGAATGTCTTGCATGTAATAAGCTATGGATAAATGCTTGTTAAAAACAATAATAATGGATTGAAGGGAAGACTGATGTCAATGCAAATGAAAAATAATAATTATGATTTCAGGGCAAAGAGTTGGATTAAAAAAAACAGAGAGCAATATTTTTGGAATGCAAATGTTTCTATTGCTGGAAATATGTACTCTATAATAGAGAAATTTAAATCAATAGTTCCTGTGACCTTAAATAATTATAAAATTTTACTAATTTTTCTGTACATTCCATGCTTAAAGGGGCAAATTTATTGATTTGTCTGTTTTTTTAACAAGAAAAGAGAAAAGCCATATTCACAAATATTCTGCAAAACAAACACACCACTATCAACTAATGAATTGTCTTTCTCTTATACCTGGAGATACCAGCAATATACACTTTTACTTTAGGGCCTATCTTGTAACCCTGAGTGATCTGTATTAAAAGTTCTAAATTTCACTGTTGTTCGAGAAGAAAGATTCAAATCTGAGCTAGCTTAAATAATGTCTGCAACTCAAGGAAAAAAGTTCTTATCTATTGGAAATGACCTACACACAAACTAAGAAATGATCGAACACAAACCACATTTTTTTTGTTTTTTTTGAGATGGAGTTTCACTCTTGTTACCCAGGCTGGACCGCAACCTCCGCCTCCTGGGTTCAGGCAATTCTCCTGCCTCAGCCTCCTGAGTAGCTGGGATTACAGGCACGTGCCACCATGCCCAGCTAATTTTTTGTATTTTTAGTAGAGACGGGGTTTCACCATGTTGACCAGGATGGTCTCGATCTGTTGACCTCGTGATCCACCCGCCTCGGCCTCCCAAAGTGCTGGGATTACAGGCTTGAGCCACTGCGCCAGGCCCAAAAACCACATTTTATGTCAAGTGAAGGAGATAGAAGAATATAAAATTCGTATCTCCATGTGGCTACAGTAAAATACCTTCTTGAGAGGATATATTCAGTTCTACTAGGTTAGAGGAATTCATTCAAAAATGATTATAAAACACTAAACAAATTAAAAGGTGGGATAATTTTTAATTCTGAGGAAACAGCCATTTGCGTCAGAAAAGAAAGTCATTGTATTATACTATGTAGTATGCTGTAAACAACTAAATTTCATCTACCTGGTAAAATAAATTAATTAAATAACAACAAAAATATGATATAACTAAACCCAAAAATGTAAGCAAGGGTGAAGTAAAATATGTTGATGAGCAGGGCTATGATAAAAGCTGAGTCTTCATCATCCAAGGTAGAATATCAAAACATATGATCTCTAAATTTAAAAAAAAAAAGATAAGAAACCCATTTAAAAACAAAGAGGCAAAATTGGAATAAATAATTTGAAGAGCTGAAAAAAACCATATCAGAAAGTGTAATCTGTGTATAGGGAAGACTGGGTCAGGAGACCTTCATAGTTCTTCATCAACTTTGACTTTTTTAAAGAAAAAAATGTTAAAAAGAGGGTGATGCTTCTGGAAACCCCAGTAAAGAATGATTTATTTCAGAATTTATAACAATAAAGTAGAAGTTTATTCTTAATGTGTTCTATTATACAGAAATATTTAGGGCTTTAAGTTGAGGAAAAGATAAAAAAGAACATGGCTATCAAATAGAAACTTAGCAAAATGAATAAAAACAGCCATTAAGTACTTTGATTAAGTACATAAATTACACATAGAAATACACCTGGCATTCTTTTTATTTATGCTCCAAAATATAGGCTTCTGACACGTTGTAAAGTGTATTTCTCCATTGTTATTTCTTTCTGGTTTTCAGATTTACTCAGGTTTTTGCCAATATATCTGCTAAAAATTGAATAGAATATTACCACAAGATGGCACCTTTGAACATATTTCAAAATGTTGATTATGAACATCAAATGCCTCCAACTGAAATGAACAGTGAAGACAGCTGTTACTCCTTTTCTGATTTTAAAAAATGTTCCTGTCATTCCTGAAAGCAGAAGAAATGAAATTTTTATCTTAGTGAAAATGGGTTTGTATGATTAATAATCTCTACATGGTTGAAATTTCCAACTAAACAACAATGACATAAATGTATCTTCTTTATCAACTAAAACTCTCTTGTATACATTATCTCCCTTCATCATGATCACTGATCATAAAGCCCTTCTGGGCCACAAAATGAAGAAAGAGTGGCACATCACCCAAATGGTTTCACACACAATAGATGATTATGCCAAGACTAAAGACATTGATAATTTATGACAAGGGTGAAAGGGCTAGCCAGCTCTGGGAATCAGCACCATTCAGCTGCTGAGAATACAAATAGTGAAAGTCTTGGTTAACTTTGTAGATGGATACTTAATTTCAAAACTAGCCTCATAGAAGGCAAAAAAAAAAAAAACTATTTTAACTTACCTTAAAAAAATTACAATTTATAGAAAAGTTGCAAGAATACAATAAATTCCCATGGACACTGTGCCTACATTTAACAATTATCAATATTTTGCACATTTGCTTTTTTACTTTATCTCCATGCACACCTATTTGTGTATCATTATTATTAACATTTTCCTGAACAAAATTGAAAGTCATAGCAGATATTATGACCTTTTATCTCTGTTTTGGTATGTACCTTCTAAGAACAATGGCATTCTCTTACATAATCACAATACAACTGTCAGGAAATTTAGAATTGATGCAATAATATATAGTCTATATTCAAATTTTTCAATTGTTCCAGTAGTACTCTTTGGAGTAATTTTTTAAAATAACAAACTCAATATTTTGAAGAAGGAATAAAAATAATATGACATAAAAATATAAACAACATAAGGGAACCTTAAAAATTAGAGGAAAAAGCAAAGAAAGGGCCTTTTATCAAATTTCCTTTGGAAGAAAAAAGTCAACATCTGTTTGTGATAGGCGATACAATAAGACTAACTCTATATTCAAACAGCCCTAGTTTGGCTTCCTGTCTCTTCCTCTATTAGCTATGTGCTCTGGAGCAAGTTGCATTATTTCTCTAAGCCCCAGTTTTCTTTATCTGTAAAATAAGGGCGGTTCTTACAAAATAGTGATTTTTAGAACATCAGTAGTAATAATGGTAAATATATATCCCAATACCTAGAATGTAGTACGTGATTAATAAATTTTAACTTTTCTTCCTAGAATCATGAAAACGTAACTCCTTCCAGCTACCTCCTTAACAAAAATGATTTGGCAACAAAGAATTTATCTCTTGGTTCCCAAGTTAAATCTCTTGTTTCGTGATACCATGTTGCACACGGGTTTCCAACTGAACACTCTCATCCCACTGCCATTGAAGGGCATGTCACAGCTAATTATCTGTCATCACGCCCTGTTGCATAGGCAGTACCTTGCCTGCTGCTGCTGGGACCTCAGTGCTGTCTGTTGATTCATTTGCATTGCCTCCTGAGTGTCTCTGCTGTGTATGGATCACACAGAATGAAGCCCAGGGGCCAACTGGCAGGCCCATCTGAATTGTGGAACATATCTAAGTCCCCTCCTCATTACTTAGTGAGTAATGTGGGGGATGTTCCCTGGTTCACACACCCTGGCAATGTAAACGGTCATCTGCTGCCTCATCTGCTTCTCTGCGTCTGGGGTGTAGGACCAGATCGGCTGAGGAACTTTGCTAGCACTTATGCAAATAGCTGTGGGAGCTCCTGGGTTTGGCAACATTCCTTTCAGTAGCCTCATTTGTGGCTGCACCGTCTGCCTCTTTTGTGCTTTCACAGTTTTGTGAGGCAACCTCAAAATAGATCTCTCCCATACTCAAGTTGTATTTATGTCCCTTTACCATGGAAAGACTGAAACCCTTCCCAATACGCTTAGTGCTCCCTGTTCGGTGTCTAAGTGACTGTGATATTTCAATTTAAACTCTAAAAGAATATGTATTTGAGGCAGAATCAGACTATGCATATCTAGTTCTGATTCCCCAAATTAGACTTAAAATATATAAATAAATTCCTACAGCATGTGTAGACATAGAACAAGTCCCAAACTGTTAGGCATATATGTATAATACCATAATTTTGTTCCAATACAAACTTCATTCTTCCAAATAAACTGCATAATACATACTTGTAAAAAAAATCTGCCTTCAATATCTTTTAAAAATTATCTTCAAACTACTAACTTCATAAAGTAACTGTGGCATTCCACACAGGGCATTACTCAGTGACAAGGATACTATTTAATCTTGGTACAAATCCTTATTTCATTGATGGATGAGGTTTCTTAATTTTTCCTTCTCTTTCTTTTACATTACTCTATACCTTTTACAATGAGATACTCCTATAGAAACTAAATTTAAAGTCTATTTAGAAAAGAAAGAAAATAAATAAACCATTGTAAGAAAGCCCCAACCATGAGAGATTTATCTAACTACAAGCAGCTCTAAGAACCACTGCAAATAAATTATACCTAAAGCTGATTTCCTCTAGGTGTCAGTATACTCCCAGAACTTTCAAAGCTTAGATTTAATGAAAAAACAGGAGCACAGTAAAATAAATGTTTACTGCTAGTCCATGCTATTTATACACTTGAAAGTTTTTTTTTTGAAAGCTGAACTAAATTTGCAACTATGAATGTTCATCTGCAGATGACAGAATAGATTTTGTACTAGAAAGAACAAGATGTGGCTATGATATAGTTCTACAAACACACATGGTTTTTTCCATGTTTTTTGACACTGTAAAGCCCTATCATTCATTACTGGCTATCATAAGTTACCCTGTCCTGTAGACAGACATTAATGTTCTAAAATTTCAGTAAACTTTGTAGTTAATTATTGATATTCATTACAATCATTGTGCTCAATGTAAAATGCTCATTGGCAGGGAGTATGAATTATGCCTTTATCACCAACAGTGTAGATTTGTTAAACAGACTGACATAGAATTTTTAAAGTAACACAGGATACAAATATATTAATGAGTGTGTGACAGACATTTATCATAACATGTATTCTATTTAAAAACTGTAATCCACATTCCTCCAGCCATAGAGAATCCTTCTCTGTCTTCTCTCCAAATCAAGTTCCCTCAGAAGGCTGTATATCAACTGGATGCCTCCCAATGATCAAACCAGGAAAGGAATAGTGACACACCTGCACCTACAGTCTTAATGTATTTAAGAAATTTATTACACCCTACTTTGTAATTTTTCTCCAAGCTTTATTTTTAAACTGTCGAAGCCCCAGTAAACTGAAAAAGCGAAGCAAAACAATGAATACTTGCACAGACTTCAGTTATTTCAACAGTTGTGAATGTTTTGTGACATTGTATTTCTCTAAATACCTTGACATGTCATTTAAGTAAAACATCTTTCTGAGATCCCAAAAATCATTATTAATCAAAATCTCGTGTAATGTAAGTAGCTCTGTCCATTTTTCCATGAAGTCCTCAATCCAATTCTTACATGACACACAAGGGGTATATGGATAGATGTATTTGTCTAAATTCCTGCTGGTATGATTGTAGTCCCCAAGAAAGGCTGGATATCTGGATCAGGTAGTAATCACAAACAGAGCAATCAGGAAGCAATGTCAAGTTGATAGGATCTTTGAGATCCTTTTCAAGGCTCATACTTCAAAGCCAGGACAATCTCTACCCTCCAAAGACCCAACCAGAGCACTTTATATCTCATCTCTCTATCATTACTCTGATACCTGAGGAGGTCTGAAAAGGACCACTGGGAAATTCAGAAAAATGACTCTAATGACCTCACAGATAAAGCTCTCCAATTATGGCAGAATCAGGTCCCTCTCTGATCACAGATAGGAACTTAAAAATAACTAAACTAAAACAAAACAAAAAAAATGCAATGATGGAAGTGACCCTGCCAACTATAATGGATGCATATTTATTCATTTCTCAGTTTGGACATTTGACAAATTATTAGCATTTCCTAGGCACTAAAGCTTCGTCTACACAAGTTGGACTAACCCGACCGATCAAGTCCCTGTCATAGTTCAAGATTAATTTCATCTATCAGCATTCTCCAGAGAATAAGGCTGGGATAGTGCTAGCCTTTTCTGAGGCTTTATTTTGTACTTTATTTTGTCAAAACATTAAATAACTTTACTTCTGCAAATAAAGTTTTTTTAAATATCTTTGACGATCTCTAGCAACATTATTTTATGACTTTAAAGCAGTTTTAGTTTTGTAATTGCTACTGCAACAAATCATTACAAAGCTGGTGGCCTAAAACAAGACAAGTTTATTTTTCTTTAGTTCTGAAAGCTGTTATTACAAAATCACTGGGCTAAAACCAATGCACAATCAGGCCTGCACTCTCTTGGGTCCTTTCTTTGCCTTTTCCAGCTTCTAGAGAAAGTGTCAGACCCGCATGCCTTGTCATGGCCCTTTCTCTATCTCCAAAGCCAGTAGAATCACATCTTCTCTGACTCTGCTTACATTTTCTTAGGTCATATGGCCTTCTTTGCCTCTGTCAAATCTCCTTCCATCTGCATTTTATATGAAAATTGTGATTGCATTTAGGATCCACCCACCAAATAATCCAGGATAATCTCTCCATGTGAAAGTCCCTAATCTAATCACATCTGCAAAGTCCATTTTATTATATCAGGTAACATTCATAGGATCCAGGGATTAAGATCGGAATATCTTTCTTTGGTGGTCATTTTTCAGCCTACCACAAATACTTTCTTTGTGTGCTCATTTTGAGAAATTGGCTTCAGTTATTACCAATAGATACAAATGAGTCCAGTTCCAACTTCTTCATTTTTCTTCATTAAACTGCATGAAAAATTTATCCTTAGTTTTCTGGCAATGATAGAAGACACTGAATCAAGACTGTAAAACTGACTGAAGAATTTTGCTTTAACCTCATAAATCTTTCCTGAAATTTCCTGCTGTCCAATTATTTTTTCTTCTCTCTACATGGAATATTTATTTTATGCTGTATTTCTACTTTGAGTACCTCTGTGATAGACATTTTGGTTTCATCAATTAGCAGAGAATTTCAAATTCCTCCTCTAAACCTAGTTTGTTTACTGGTTTGCTTTTCTTTTCTTTACACGTTTTCGTAATCAAGATGGCTTTAGTCAGTCACACTTTGCACAAGAAAGGTTAACTCACCTGCCCTTGTGAAAACATCTTTCAGATTTAAGAAGAATCCCAAGAAAGCAACCTGAGTTTATTGCTCTTTGCAGGCTATAAGCTTTCCTTAAGTGATCTCACCATTTTCACAGTTTTAATTACCTTCCCTAGGCTAATAATTCCTAAATCTCAAATTTAGCCTTAGACATTGCCATGAGCTTCAATTTCACATATTTAATTGCTATCTAGAAAACTCCATTTGACTAGCTCTCAGGACTTTCAAATTCCACATATCCAAAATGGAACTATTTCTTTTCCCATAAAACATGCCCTATCCTTCATTTACCTGTGCCTCAGCTAAAAGTGCTACCATGTATGAGACACTTCAGCAGAAACCAGGAAGTCTATTTAGATTTCTCCTTCCTCTTTAATCTACCAGTTGGCCACCCCATGTTTATAATGAATATATGACATGTCTGCTTAGGAATCTTCAAAAACTATCTTTCAATTCTCTTCTTTAACTAATTTTTCACCACTGGCTAGCTAGACCTCTGCAATGCCTAAAAAAGGCCTAAGACACTTTCATTTCATGAAACTTTCAGTATGTTAACAGCAAAAGAAATGCTAAATTAGTTATCACTATATGTATTAAATATTTGAATTGAATGAACTAATGGTTTCAATACAAGTAAAATGGTGTTATTCATGAGAAAATTATAGGACATAAAAAATTCAGACTGTGTTACAGGATGTATCAATATATTGGAATAGAAGTTTAAAATTGTTCGATAATATATTCTTTCAAAATTCTCAGAGTGTATCTGAGACTGAATGCACAATTTCATTTGAAGTAATATTAAATGTTGATATTTGAGATTCTCTGAATGTGAGTCTAATACCACATGGCCTTTCTGTAACTTCCCCTGTCCTGCCTCTGTCTCACTGATAGAACTTAAGCCAGATCCATCATAGTTTTCTTCTTCCCTTCAAATTATGCTCCTCTCTTCCAAGGCTTGATCTACTAAATCTTAACTATCTCCCTGCCCCACTTAACAGAGTAAAGTACAATCGCAGCATGGTATTTTATGCCTTCTGTGACCAGTCTGTGATAGCTTGGCAATCTCATCTTCTGTCTCTTCCTCTTCCCAAATTTTAAGTTCTAAGTCTATGAAATGTTTGCTTCTCTGAAAAACGTAATACTTCTTCATATTTCCAGGCTACTGTTCATGCCGTTCCCACTCATCTACTGTTTCCCACTGCACCTAACTACTTCTCAGAAATCCAACAGGCAAGAGTCATTCACTCCAGGTAGCCTTCCCTCATGCCCTTGCTGCGTGCGGTCCTCTGCACTGCAGCTTGTCCAAGGTATAGGCTTGGCAGTTTCCACTTTCATGCTTGTGATACTGTGTTCTTTGTGGGCAGAAACCATGTCTTACTTATTTTTGTGACCAGATACTCTGCAGATGACCTCAAGCAAATGGATATTTACCAAGTTGAACAAAACTGAGTGAACTTTGAAGGCACTGATATTTCAACTTCCAACTTCCACCAGGTGGCAATATTTTATTTTCAATAGATAGCAAATCACAAAAATAGGAACTTACGCAAGGATGGAATTCAGTATGGATATCTCTACATCCATACATACACACACACACACCATGAACATGTATGTGCCTGTGTAAAGTGAAGCTATTCTTTCAGCTACCCATGTATACTAGCACAAAATATCAATGGACAAGTTGATATTTCCTTTACGATCTTTATAAAAACATAGTTGAAAAAAAATTAAATTAGTGGACAGTGGTTAGAGTAGATCTTCCTAAATAAAAGGGACCTTGTGTCCTTTTCATCCATAGTGTTATAACCCAAAGATTTTCAAAAGTAGAGATGACACTGAACTTCAATTCTTGGTATTAATTGGGTGTGGCAGTGCATGCCTGTAGTCCCAGCTCTTGGAAGGCTGAGGCAGAAAGAACAGCCTGGGTCAGAGTGAGATCCTGTCTCTATAAAAAATTGTTTTAATTAAAAAAATGTGAATTCTGATTGTTGAGATAATTCAAGTGTATTTCCAACTAGTGAGACAGGAGGATGGAAAGATTTTGGGGGTTTATGAGCTCTTGTCCAGAACAATTTTAACCCCCTGGCATTTACTGCCTAGAGTATGAAAGCTTGATAATAATGCCTGTCTTTGAACTATGTTGTGAAGGATTTGATGTTATGCAACTTATAACACTTTTGAAGTATCCAGTACAAAGAAGAAACTGAGAATCAGCTGACAGTAATGATTATTAGAGACAGTAGGATGGGCCAGGAAGTGGAAATTTCATCTGGCCTTAAAGTTTAAAGATTTTAAGCCTCCTTTTTACTTCAGTAGACCACCTGGGCTAGGCTCTGTTTCCACCACTTTTTGATGTATGTCACCTAAGCCACATTTTTCTCAGCTATGAAATAAACCTCTAACAGTCCCTACCTCATTTGGTCATTAAGGGGACTGACTTAAATATTACCTATTAGTCTAAATAGTACTAGTGTGAAAAGATTAGTAGATGTCTAGAATGTAGGAAATCATATGCCCAAAGTTCTATCTATCCATCTCAAGCCATGATCCAAAGCTTACATTTCAGCTCAGATTGCTGATCTTACTAATGATGCTGAGAAATTATGTTTAGATACTTCAAAATAAGGCTCAGAAATTGAACTTAATGCATTTTTTATGACCTCTCTTCCTTGGCAAGAAGGTGCTCTTTCCCTTTAAAGAAGCAAAGCCCTTTCACCCGTTGTGTATATTTACATGACAAATGCAAATGTGCAAGTGCTACCTTAATTCCTATGCTGGTGCTTCCCTGGGTTGAATGACTGTATAACAAGGCCATTGTTAGTCATAATATTCTATTTGGAAGTTCCTCTTTTCCAAGGCATATATTAGGTACTTCTTGCTTTAATATGAGGTAGCCATAGAAGAAATAAGAAACTTGCCTGCATGTGTATGTGGGGTGTGTGTGTGTGTGTGTGTGTATTTGTGTTTGTGTTTAAATAAAAAACATGACTGTAGAAAACTCTCTTTTTAATATCCCTTAGTATCACCTTACCCAGTTGGTTGTTTTATAGTCTAGCTGGCAGACTGTCTACCACTTCTGTGGTTGGAACTAAGAAGCATAGGGAAGTGAATATCTGAGCAAATAAATATCTCCCCCAATAAGTAAGTGATTCCGAAAATTCCACAGTTAAAGATTCATTCTTTTGACTTAAAACCTTTGACCCCTGGTAAACACATGCTTGGGCAGGTGACTCTTGAAGTCTTAAAGTATGAGTGATCTGACTAGAATCCCTCCCCTTAAACAAATTTTGAAGAGAGGAGGGTGGAGGAAGTATAAAAATCTCCAAAACCTGGAGCGGAATGGAGAGGGGTTTGGGGGTCCACTAATTCCACTGTTTTATATACTATTCCCAACCGCGCTGAAGTTCATTTTTAAATGTATTTATTCTAATTATAAAATGGAGCTCAGAGAGGCCAAGTAACATCAAGTAGTAAAGCTTTTATTCAGGTGGAAATATGTATGTCCAAATTATATATAGTCATGCAGCACAAAAGAATGTTTTGGTCAATGACAAATGGCATTTACCTTGGTGGCCCCATATGATTATAACAAGCGGAAAGATTCCTATGACGTAGTGACATCATACCCCTCTTACAGTCTTAGTGCGACACATTATTTACATGTTTGTGGTGACGCTGGTGTAAACAAACCTACTGTGCTGCCAGTCATATAAAAATATAGCACATATAATTATATCCAGTGGATAATGATAATAAACAACTATGTTATTGGTTTATTTATTGATTATACTATACTTTTTGTCATTATTTTAGTATGTACTCCTACTTATTTAAAAAAATGTTAACTGTAAAACAGCCTCAGGCAGGTCCTCCAGGAGGTATTCCAGAAGAAGGCATTGTTATCATAAGAGGTCAGTGACAGCTTCATATGTGTTATAGCCATGAAGACCTTCCAGGGACAAGATATGGAGGTAGAAGGCAGTGATACTGAGGATCCTGATCCTGTGTGCCTAGGTTAATGTCTGTGTTTGTGCCTTAGGTTTTAACACAAAAGTTTAAAAAGTAAAAAATAAAAATAAAAACTTAAATGTTAAAAATAATAAGTCTTATAGAATAAGGATATCAAAAAAGATATTTGTGCACAGTTACAAAACACATTAGTGTCTTAAGCTAAATGTTATTACAAAAGTCAAAATGACTTTTAAAAATTGAAAAATTAAATAAAGTTATAATAAGCTAAGGTTAATTTGTTATTGAAAAAATAAGCATTTTTTTTTTAAATTTAGCATAGCCTAAGCGTGCAGTATTTAGAAAGTCTATACAGTAACATACAGTAATATCTTAAGCCTTTCACATTCCCTCACCACTCACTCGCTGACTCAGAGCAGCTTCTAGTCCTGCAAGGCTCCATTCATGCTAAGTGCCCTATGCAGATGTACTGCTTCAAAAATATTTTATACTGTATTTTTACTGTGTCTTTCCTAGATTTAAATACGCAGCTGCCTACAATATTCAGTACAGTAACATGTTGTACAGGTATGCAGCCTAGGAGCACTGGGCTTTATCATCTAGCCTAGGTATATAGTAGAGTACACCATCTAGATTTGTGTAAGTACACTCTATGATGTTCACCTGACAACAAAATCCCCTAAAGACACATTTCTCAGAACATATTCTCATCATTAAATGATACATAATGTAGTTCCAAAGTTCAGACTATGAGACCAAGGTGAGATTGACTTTATCAACACAGTTCTGTGTTAGATACTCCACCACTCCCATTTCATTGTTCCACAAAGCTGCCAGGTTATGGATAAAGGAAAGAAATTGTTTAACTAGGCAATCCTTGTTAAAAGGGCAACCCTGAGCCGGTGTGGTGGCTCATTCCTGTCATCTCAGCACTTTACAAGGTCAGGGTGAGAGGATTATTTGAGACCAGGAGTTGGAGACCAACCTGGAAAACATAGTGAGACCCTGTTTCAAAAAAAAAAAAAATGGAAAACCCAACTTTACAGCATACATCTAGATATCTCCATCTCATCACTCCACACATATAAATGAGTTTAATTTAATACATGTAGGAAACTTGAATGTGTTTTAGATTCTAGCCTATCTTTCGACAGCTATGAGAGTTCATAGAAAATACCACAAGTAGTAGTTACTTTTTGAAAGTTTCTCCACCACCAAAAATTATTTCACTTGTTATCCCAGCTGTTTTCTTTCCCTACTTAAAGCAACTAAAATTTTAAGTAATGTTGTGGAGAAAGCTAAAATGATATTTTAGTTTCTTTCTTTACAAAATTAAATATAGAAGTTGAAAATGACCTCTGTTATAGTTTCCAAAATTTCACTGTCACAGCTTGACACAACTACTAGCATTTATTGGAAGCTATGGCCATACCACAAGGTTAGAACATTTTTGTCACTGTCTTGACAGATGGTAAAGCACATTTCTGCTAGTAAAAGGACAGAAGAAAACACCTCAAAATTCTTAGTAAACAATAATGTTTCTTAGCACAATGCCAGGCCAGATCTCATAAATCATCTTTAAATTCGGCCACTTTGTTGAAATTCGACAATGATGCAGGACTTGCTTAGTAATGAGGGTTCATAACCCTCGTTTCTTATTTGTCTACAGATGTGGTTTTCTAAGGTCTTTCTTTAGTCAACTAATCAAAGAAAGTACCAAAACCCTTTCTTAAGTAAGGAATTTATAGAATGTGGCAAGGGTCTTATTTGTTTATTGCTTCAATTCGTTTAACAGATAATATATTACAAGCTTACTGTGCGTAAGGTACTAGGAGTTTACAAATATATGTAAGGCATGGACCTTGGTCTTCAGAAATGTATTATATAGGAAATTTGCATATAAAAAAACTAACTAATGTTTAATAAACAAGTCCCCAAATAACCTTGCTGTGTTGAGTCCCAGCAAGTTATAGTAAAAGTCAAATGTCTATAACGGTCAGCAGGTAATAGACATGAAGAAAATGCATTAGGAAACATATACCCTTTTAAAAGGGCAGCTACCACCTGACCTAAGCTAATCGTTATTATCCAAACATTTGTAGGGGAGAAAAAACATATTTTCCTTCTACCCATCTTAGGTTCATTGCCTGGCACTCCTGTAACAAAAAAACAGATCAACAAGATAAAGGCATAATTTTTGTAATGTAAGTTTTACATGACACAGGAGCCTTCACAAGGGAACAAAGATCAGAAGAAATTATTAAGCCTGAGTGTTTTTATGCTAGATTTGATAGAGAGTGGACAGTTGTGGAGAAATACGGTAGGGTACACAGTATGAGCTCCATTATGTGAAGGAACTGAGGCAAACTTAGCAAGGCCTACTTGTTTGGATCCTTCTCAATATTCCACCCTCTTGAGATAAAGATATTTCTTCCCTCCAGGTAGAGGAGGGCACCTTTCACATGAGGATCTTAAGACCTGTTTTAGGAAAAAAGGATGGGTTGAAAATAAGAGACCTTTCCGTTTTTGCTCTCAAACTTCTTCAGGTTAAAATGTTCAACATGTCCAAGTGCCATATTTTGGGCTAACGTATCCTGGACTTCATCACATGCAGGTCCAAGATTGTCAGGTTTTCTTATTTTTCAAAAGAAAATCCATATTTTTATGTGGAAACCTTCCAATATTTAATTAGCATCACCCATAGATTTTTAAAAATACCATGTAAGCTTTGAAAAACATACAAAAACAAAAAATCAGCTTGCAAATCTATATAGCTTCAAAATAAGAAGAAATTGTATCTGACCAGCATGACCTAGAAAGGCTGGATGCAAAACACAATATTTTAGTTGTGTCTTAAAAAGCTGAAAAACTTTTCAAAGGATGGTGAGAAAAATAAGGATTTTAAAAGGAGGCAAAATTCGAAAAAGGACAAGGCAGCTGGAAAATCTATTTAGAAGGCAGAGAAGTGTTTTCATTAAAAAAATACATCTTTAGAATTATTTATGTGGAAATACTCTAAGTGTCTTTTGATGGACAAATGGATAAAGAAAACATGTGTGTATGTATACATAATGGAGGACTATTCAACCACAAAAAAGAGATCCTGCCACTTGTGACAACATGGATGAACCTGGAGAACATGAGCCTGAGTGAAATGAGCCAAGCACAGCAGGACAAATAATGTATAATCTCACTTATATGTGGAATCTAAAGAAGTGAAACTAATGGAAGCAGAGAGTACAAGGCTGACTGCCAAGAATCAGAAGGGAGGAAAATATAGGGAGATATTGGTGAAAAGGCCAATATCTTCAGTTATAAGATATATGAGCTCTGGGAATCTAATGTATAGCATAGTGGCTGAAGTTAGTAGTGTTGCATTGTATACAAAGAGAGCAGTTCTCACCACAACACAAAATGGTAACTATGTGAGATGATGAATATGTTAATTAACTTCATTATAGTAACTATTTCACAATGTATAACTATATCAAATTATCACATTGTACACCTAAATATATGTCATTTTATTTGTCAATTATACCTCAAGAAAGCTGGGGAAAAGGAATTCTTTTTTAAAAAATAATGATTTTTTTAAAAAAACTGATTTTTTAAAAAATAATGATGAAGATACAATAGTGCAATAAGATTTACCTTATTTTCAAAGACCTGTTTTTTCCTATTGTTAAAAAATGAAGTGAGTTTAATTGAGAAAATACAGCTAAGCCAAGATAAGAAAATGTTTTTCATTATCCCATCACCTAAATACAACTGCTAATATTTTGTTAAATAAAAATAATAATAGCAAACATTTACTGCACTATATTTACTATATTCCAGATGCTGTACTACTACTCTTCTGGTCCTCACGTAATTTTTAAATATAAATATATATTGTGAGTAAAAATTGGTAATAGTACATATATTGCTTTTAAAATTTATTTGTACATATAAGTAGTATGAATATTATTCTATGTAATTATAGCTTCTTCTACAGTGTCAACCTTATCTCCTTCTTACTATTTTACTATAGTTGCAATTATATAACCAGTTCTCTATTGGTGGATATTTAGGAGTTTGTAATATTTTCCTTTATAAGGTATCAGTTTTGATGAATTCAACCAAAAGATCAAGAAGAGCCAATTCAAACCACTTAAACAGCTTTGGCTGGCTTGTTAGGGCTCACATAACTGATTAAAATCCAGAGGTAGGGACTGGTTAGTGATGATTTCATTAGAGCTCAGGCTCCATTTCTCTGAAATCCTCTTGGCCCTACTCTTCTCAAAGGGCTTGCTTAACCTTTGGCTAGTGGGAAAAAAAAAGATATCATCAGTTCTGGGCTTCACATTCAAACACAGCAACATCCGGAAGAGACATTGCCTCTTCTAGTGAGCCCAGCTAATGCCCTCTTATGTCTCATATACTCATTTCTGTCTCATATACTCATTTCTGAACCATTTCCTGTGACTGGTAAAAAGCTCTCAATGGGTAAGTGTAGGTTGATGTTTCTGAATGAATGACTGGAAAAAAGTGGAATTTCCTAAGACCAATGAGGCTCACCTTTAGGACTAGGAGCAGGAAAATATTAGCCCGGCCTCAATATGGGGGACATGAATAAATGAATCTAAATGAAAAATCCTTGGAAAGGAGATAATTGGATAAGCAACCAGTGGTTTTCATTACGATAAATAACAATACAATAAACACTATTAGAAAAACAAAGAGAGATTGCGAGGTTTATTTCTAGAAGAATAAATTGCTGGAGTAAAGGAAATATTTTAAAATGTGAAGTTGTGTGTGCTTTGTTTTGTTTATGCAGTGCCAAATTGTCAACCAGAATTGCTGCACTGATTTATACTTTTTCCAGCAGTCTGAGTTCCAGGAAAGAAAGGTCTATTTGGCTGACACAAAAGTGTAAGTGGTATAAGTGGCTGATACTTGATAAGACTAGAAACAATCTTGAACTAAACAGTGGACATCCTTAACTGCCAGAATGAGAGATTTTGACTTTAGTAAGAATTTAACTATTATTTTCTTGACATGCTACCTTTCCTAAAAGGGATTTCAAAGGGATTAGAGTGAAAGAAATATATATAATAAGATGAATTAAATATAAACGTAGGCAAATGAGAAGCCAGGTTGGAAGAAAATATTTGCAAAAGAGACATCTGTTAAACAACTGTTATCCTAAATATTTCAAGAACTCCTAAAACTCAACAATAAAAAATGAACAACCTGAGCAGACACCTCACCAAAGAGGATGTGCCAAAGGCAAGTAATTGTCATTAGGGAAAGGAAAATTAAAACAACAATGAGATACCACTACCCAACTTCTAGAATGGCCAAATCCAAAACACCGACAGCACCAAATGCTAATTGGATGTGGAACAACAGGTAAAATCATCACTCATTGCAAAATGACATAGCCACTTTGGAAGACTGTCTGCTGGTTTCCTACAAAGTTAAACATAATCTTACCATACAATCCTGTATTTCAACTACTAAATATTTACCCACTGAAATAAAATTGAGCCTCAGACAAAACCTACACATCGATAATTATACCAGATTTATTCAAAATTGTCAAAACTTGGAAGAAGTCCTTTAGTAGGTGAATGGACAAACTGTGGTATACCCAAACAATGGAATATTATTCAGCAATAAAAAGACATGAGCTATCAAGCCATAAAAAGACATGGAGGATGCCAGGTACAGTGGTGCATGCTGCACTAGGTTAGCATTAATAGGGTGACCTCTCTACTGGGAGCAAGGGACTACCAAGTTGCCTAAGGAGGGGTGAAGTGGCCAAGGTCAGAAGGGAAACAGTGCAAAACTCCTATGCTGATCAGTAATGGGATTGTATCTGTGAATGACAACTGCATGCTAGCCTGGGCAACATAGCAAGATCCAAATCTGAAAAAAAAATGGAGGCAATTTAAGTTCGTAATACTAAGTGAAAGAAGCCAATCTGAAACTACTACTTTCTGTATGATTACAGTCATATGACCTCAGGAGAAAACAAAACTAGAAGACAGAAAAGTATCAGTGGTTGCAAAGGATATAGAGAAGAGAGCGATAAATAGACAAAGCACAGAGGATTTTTAGGCAGTGAAATTATCCTGTATGATACTATAATGGTTGACACATGTCATTACATGTTTGCCAAACCCATGGAATGCACAACACCAAGAGGTAACGTAATGTAAACTATGAACTGTGGGTTATAATGATGCTCCAATAGGTTTATTGATTGCAATACATGTACAACTGTGGTGGGGAATGTCAGTAGTGGGGAAGTTTGTGCAAGTGTGGGGACAGGGAGTATATGGAAACTTTCTACTTTTCTCTGGATGCTGCTTTGAACCTAAAACTGCTCTAAAAAATAAAGCACACACACACACACACATGCATGTATATATATATGAGGGTTTTTTTTAAAAAGGAGTGTTACATGCTTTAGAAAAAGACTAATCCTAAATTATTGTTCAGAAATAACTCTAAGTAAATGAAACTGGCAGAAAGAGATGGGTAGAGTGCTATTGTAATTGTCCAGATAAGGAGTCACAATATTTTAAATTAGGATGACATCAATAGACTACAATAGGATACACATGGGAAGTAGAAGAAACAATCAGATTTGCCCACTGACTAAATGCTGACCTGTTTGGGGCAAGATCCCACTGAATGTTCATGGAACTTTAGGAAAACCAGATCCAACTCCATAATTCCCAAATTGTGAAGAGTCACTTTAAGCTGATCTTTGTCCACCTTTTCAGTCTCATCTTCTATAACTTCTCAAGCATCTGTTTTTACTCAAGCCCTCTGGATTGTTCAGCATTCTCTAAATAATACCATATTCTTTCATGCCTCTGTACCTTTGCACAATCTTTCCTCAAGACTGAACAATCTTGCCCTAATAGAGCAGGTTAAAATATCAGGTTGGCCACTTATTGGTTCTATAACCTTCGACAAGTTAATTCACATTTTCAGTTTCACTTTTTTTATCTATAAAATTGGGGCAAGAAAATAAAAATACACACCTCACAGGTTTGTTGAGGCTGTTAATTGAGATAATAGGAAATATCAATCAGAGTGTCAGAACATAGTCAATGTACAACAGTATTATTTTTGCTTTTCCACTGACCTCTAGTAACCTCATTTACTCTCTATCCAGCTCCCCTTAAAACTTGTTCTCATGAAAAGACCTGATAAAGTGATTTCTACAAACGTGTAAATAACTTATAACCCATAAAGTGGTTTTATTTTTGACGTATTTACCATGTTGCATAGAATTTAAGCCCCCCAAATTCTGTAACTATGGATTTTAAGCATCAGGTGATGACTGCAGAAGGTATGCTCTTAGGCAGGGGATTTCTCATGTTCCTTACATTTTCTCTACCCACTGCTGTCCCTGTCCTCCCAAAGTGACCAAACCAGCAAGCCTCTACTTCTTTACTACCCCCAAACATCAAGGTCTTCTTTTCCTCATGATCATACTGTGCATTGTGCATGTCTCTTTTATAGTAGGAATCAAACTGTATTTCTGTTGTATGTATTTTCTTCCCCACTAGCCTGTGAGCTACTTGAAGGAAATGACCTAGTTTTCTAAATTTGCAACTAGGGCCTTAAAAGAAACCTGGACAACTACATTTATTAAATGAATGATATATAAATTAATGATGGCAAAACAGCAGGCATTTTATTAATTTAATACAAGAGAATTCTGGCCCTTTTTTTCTGGAGGCCATATCTGTGAACATAAATATTTAGGGACTACATTGAGATTGCGAGAGATAAATTCTTAACTATTTTATGTTTTCTTGTCAAGAGAAGGCATGGTCCTCTTTCTGTCCCCACCCATATTAGACCTCCACTATGACCTTGAAATACAAAGATTAGAGGGTGGTGCAGCTTACAAAGTACCAAGTGACACATAACTGTTCTGTTTTTATTTTCACTTCTAAAGAATCATCCTGATAGTGTCAAGCCTCCTTCAGAAAAACGAGTTTTTTTGCACTATGCACATGAATAGCACAGAAGGCTTACAATGGCTCCCCAAGATATATTGCCCCTAATCCCAGGAATCTGTGAACTGTACCTTATTTGAAAAAGGGATTTCCCAGATGTAATTAAGCCAAGGCTCTTGAGATAAGAAGAGTATCCTGCCTTATCTGGGTGGGCTCTAAATGCCATGGCAAGTGTCCTTATAAGTGAAAGACAGCAGGAGATTAGACACATATATACAAAGTAGAAGGAAATATGAACACAGAGGTAAAGATCTGAGTGATGGCCACAAACCAAGGGATGCCTGCAGCCACCGCAAGGTGAGAGGCATGGAATGGATTCTGCCCCAGAACCTCCAAAGGGAGCACAGCCCTGTCAACACCTTGATTTCTGATGCTTGCCTCCTTAATTGTGGAGAGAATAAATTTCTCTTGTTTTAAGCTACCAAGTTTGGGTTAATTTGTTACAGCAGCCACAGGAAACGAATCCAAATAGGCATTTATCTAAGGCAGGCAAGTCATCACTGATCTGAGTGACCTCAGAAATTACTAGCTTCCCAGTATTTCTCTTTGTCCTGCCCTTTCTCTGTTCAGTTATCTTTTTCTCAATATTTTTTTCTCCTCTACTCCCTATAGTTTTCTATCACATAATTTTCACTTACTCTTAGTTGATGTTATGTCACACTTTCAGCCTGCCATTAGTCCTCAAGTAATTGATTCTACATTGTGGAATCGCTCTTTTCATTCTTCCTGTGTTGTACTGCTTCAAGCTGCCAACTCACTTCATTATTTTCCAGTTCATAATCCTAAAAAGGTGAAAATAATTGGCCTAGCATACCACAGGTTATTTCGGATTTGTTTCTCTTGCATCAGATCTACAGCTCCAGTCCAATAAGCTAGAGTTTAAATCTCTTTGTAGCAACATGGCTGCCTGTGGCTTGGTCCTTTCATAGGAATTCCATGAATATGTAGTTCTCCTTAACTATGACTGTAGGTGTGGCCCTGTGTGACAGACACATTTCATGCCTTTTATGTTCAGAAAGTTACAAGCAGACTGAGGAGAGAATAATCCAGCCACTCTCAACACCATGATTTTACAATACCTTGCTGCTAAAGCTAAATGGAAATTTTGTGGACTTATTCTATCATAATGAGGTTTACTTTTGCTTAACAATTTTGCATGTGTATAACTGTAGCAATTTTGAGAGTAAAATAACATTGCTTTGGCTAATCTATTTTTAACACCTTTGAATATCCAGGAAAAGAAAACCAACACATCTAGTCAATTTACAAATAGACTTAAGTGTATACACATAAAAGGCTCAAAGTTATCGTGAGAGTGGAATGATTAAACAGCTATTGCTAGCTACATTAACAATGACTTTCCGTTGTTATGATTGCATGAGGTCATTTTATTAAATGGAACAAGCATCAAACCAATCTGGATCAGGACAGGATAAGAGATACTAAGGATTTTCTTTTTTCAAGATGTTCTAAGTAAAATTGAATTCAGGATGCAGGAAGTTACAAAAATACTTCTAGGGGATTTCCTAAATGTGGTTATTGAGAACCAATTTTAATTTAAAAAGCAGCAGCATTTGGCATAGGAGGAGGGGAACAACAGGATATAATGTTATACACAAAAAGACATGCACATTTAGTAGTACTAAACATGGGCATGAGACAAAGGCCATTGTTCCCCCTTCTCAATTCCATCTGCTTGCCCTCAAAAGGTAACATGAAATACTTTACATGTGATACCTGTAGACAAGGAAACAAAGACAATGAAACAAGGCTGGAAACTTTAAGATGATTTAAAATTTCATTGCCCCAATATCCTAATCATATTCCCAAACTTGCACATTTAATCACCAGCTCTTTTGATAGTCATATGTTTGAAACTGTTCTGCTTTATTTGTTGTTATTTAAATTTGTAATTTTTTAAAAAGTCATGCTTTAAAAAGACTACAAGAACCACAGCAAATTATATTTTTTAATCTTTCAATGTGTGAATAAATGACAAGAAATTACACCAAATGGTTATTTTGGTGAACTATTCATGGATTGCTTTCAGAAAAGTATTAGCTTTTCCCTTCTATATTTATTCTTCTAAACTAAGGTAATAAATTATTCAAATTCACTTCTTTTGTTTTTCTAATGTGAGTATGATCTACATTAGCCTTTAGGTAGTGGGTCTGGTTTCCAGATTGGATGCTTTACATGCTCCAGCATAGCTGCATCTCCAAGCACAGAGACAAGCTCTGTGCAGCCCTGGAACTTCAGAACTCACAGCAGCTGATCTGACCTCCAGCCTCTTCATTGAAGGAATAAACTTAGACACTCACCTCCCAAGGAGCTTTCCTCTAGACAACCTGGCACTTTCAAAATATTCCTGTTGTGTTTTTTCTTTCTTTCCTTTAATTTTTTATTTTTGAGACAGGGTCTCATTCTGTTGCCCAGGCTGGAGTGCAGTGGCACAATCACAGCTCACTGAAGCCTTGACATTCCAAGGTCAAGTGATTCCCTGCCTCAGCCTCCAGGGTAGCTGAGTCTACAGATGCCACCACAACTAACTATTTTATATATATATATAAATTTTTTTTTTTTTTTTGTAGAGAAGGGTTTTACCATGTTGCCTAGGCTGGTCTTGAACTCCTGGTCTCAAGTGATCCACTCACTTTGGCCATCCAAAGTGCTGGGATTTCAGACTTGAGCAAGGCACACAGTCTTACATCTGTTTTCTTGTCTGAAAAGGCCCGTTTCTACCTAGTGACTGGCTCAGCAATGCCCTCACTCAGGTGAGCCCTGATACTTTCATGTAGAGGCATCAAATTATGATTCAGATACCTTATAATTACTGCTTAGATTAGCACACTAATGGTTTATTCAGGTGACAGAGCACCTAGATGTCATAGATATTTTAGCAAATCTCCCCAGAACATTCACATATGCTTAAAATAACTGACACATTGTTTTATTCTAAATGAGTAGCAATCTCACTCTGGATGTGTTGTGAGAGATATTAAAACCTTCAAAAAAAAAACTTATGGAAGAAAAATTCAAAGTTAAGGAAAAATCTATCAATTTAATATGTTATTTCCCTGAGAATAATAAAAGACTCTCTTCATGGAATTTTATTTTGACATGAAACCCCTGTGTTGCATCCAAACACAGTTTGTGAATGACTACAAGCCAATAAATATAGCATCACACAAGGAGTAACAAGGGCAGAAAGTGTGGCATCTGTGAGATTAACTGAGAGATTACAGAAGGGAGAGTTGTTCTTGATAATAACTTTCAGAGTATGTGCTATCTTATAAAACAGTTGTTTTTCAGCCTCAAAGTTAGACCAACAGTCTATTATTCACCAGGGAGCCTAGTTCTGTTTGGCTTTAGCAAAATGAGACTCTGTCACCCTGTTCGCAGCCATTACAATGGTATCAGTGCAGAAAACGTGTTATTTGACATTCATAGAAACTTTTATGTCTAAAGATACAAAGTGCCTTCAATTGAGTTTATCCTAAGCCTTAGAGCTTGACCAGATTTGAAGGAAAAGAATCAGTTTGATAATTCTGATAATGTACTTCTAGAATTGGCTTTATATTCTTGTGATTAAGTGCATTACTCTCCATTAATGAGCTCACTTCTTAATGAGTCTAGCCTCTCTTTCCCTCAGAGCTCCTTTAGGAATCTTAACCATGTGGTTAAGCGGTAACATCTGCTACACATTTTTAGATCCTCTTAATGGGACTATTTCAGCTCTTAACAATAGAATAAGATCATTTCATATGTAGCCCCAGTCTTCCAAATATCTTAAGGGTATTTTTGAACTACTTCTTTGTTTAAAAAAAAAAAAGCTGTAGTGTTTTCTCATATTTAGATATGGGATGAATGGGAAATGCTGTGAATCAAATTTGGGATAATTTTATCTTCTTGTCAGGCAATAGCTTCATGGTTTATCTTCTCACGAAATCTATGATGAGAGAGCTGTTTAGTTCAAGACTGGTATTAGTCTTTAATTATTACTGTCACAGGGAGGAGTTCCTCATCCAAGCCCAACTTGTTAGAAAGCTGTTTTTTTCACAGGTCACTGCCCTGTATCTGGCCACTCTGGACTCACAGGTCTGGACAAGGAGAGGCTGTGCTCCATGTGATGTCTGCTACTGGGCTTGCAGTGCTTCCTCCACCTATGGTATGCAGACACCTGCCTCAGAAGCACTTGTGGGTAGCTGTTATCAAATACGGGATCACAACCCAATTCTACTGAATCATAGATTTGCAGGTAATGCCCAGGAATCTGCCTTTTACAAATTCTCCAAGTGAAACTTATAAGCATTTCTTTGGAAACAACTGGGGAAGAAGTAGAATGATATTATAACCCAGAGATGACACCAGTTATCTAAATGTGGTATCTACTTGTCCTTAGGAAACCAACTTGCTCTGAAAATAAATTAAAATGGGGAGGGTTTTATATTTCTTTCTGTTGATTTAGAAACTCTCTAACTCAATGAAATCCACATCTTCATAGCAGATTTAACCATAGCAGATTGAATAGTGATCCATCTGGGTTTTAGGATTTTTATATTCCCACTTAAAATTGACTTCAATTTTACTTTGCAGCAGAAAACCTATGAAAGCATTTAATATCCAGCTACATCATTAAATCTGTTGTGTAACAGAATAGCCAATAGAAACATCTGGGAACCAAGCTTTATTACAAGTTAAGCTTTAAGTTTGTTGCCATTGGCATCAAGGAACCAGTTTTATGCTGCTCCAGGAGGCTACAAGAAAAATGTGAGTAGAAGGGATGCCTTAGTGGTGACATATACATCTGTGCATGTTTTATAACTCTCAGTACAATTATTTGATTACTTGTGGGAAGTTACACCACCTTTGCTTAACAATCATTTTTCTTGTGTGGTCATTTTCATGTTAATATGCAGCTGGTTAAATATTTCTTTAACTGCCAGTAAAAAATAAATACTTAATGCAGTGAGATTATAGCCTGGATAAATGCAGACAGAGAGGATGGGAGGGAGTGAGAAAGAGAATGACTGAACTAAACCACTCACTTGACACTTGTCTTAGGATTCTAGTCTCTGATTCCATTTTCAACAGGGTAGTAACTGAGGGAAACAAAAAGTACCCTGGGCTACAAGTTAATTCTACTTTCCTATTAGCTGTGTGATGGTATCAATATTTTACATTTCAAAGCTCTTCTTTCATTTTCTATAATATAAAGGAATTAAACTAAAGGAGCCCAAAAATTTATTTAATTTCTTGTATAATAGTTTTAAATATAGAAAACATTATTCAATCTAATCTTAAAGTAAAATATATCATGAGTGAATTAATTTAAATTTAATTGCAATAAAAGTAGTTCAGACTTTTATAGATGAGAACATATCCTCTTAAAGAAAACATAAATTATGTGATTTTTTTATTATCTATTGATTTTCCTAAAACTCAAAATCTATTAAAAATTCAGAAATACACTAATTTTTATTTTATTAATCATAGCAGTATCTACACGCTCTTGAAAAATAGCATCTACGATTATAAAATAGAACTAATTCAATGTAAATGCAATTCTTAGTTTGTATAAAGATTCTTGGATCCTTCGCAATAACTTCAAAAATAACTCCAAAAATATTTGGAGACTACCAAAAATAAAGAGTGAAGAGATAAACTTGAGCATTATTTAAATGTAAGCTAGGTCTTATTCATCTACAGGAGATATAAAAAAGTGAGAAACAGCTTAAACCTGACAGTCAAGGATGTCTTTTTGAAGATGGTGTTATTTTATCCTGAAACCTAAAGGAATCAAAAGAACTTGGTATACCAAGCTGGGGAAAGAGCATTCCAGAGAGACAGTGTGTCATATAAGTTTCTACAGGTAGATTATGCTGTCCTTGTAGCGGCAGGAGTGAGAGGGTATGGCTTTGGAGAAATAAGGCTATAAGGCAAAGTCTTATAATTTGTCACCAAGAGTGTGGATTAAAACAAAGCACAAGAAGAAAATAGTGGATGATTTTAAACCAGCCATATAATGCAGCTACATTTTAAGAAAAATCACCTTTGCTGCTATATAGGTAATGGATTAAGATGGGGAGAGACAGAGTAAATAAAAAGACCAGTAAAGAAAATCCTGCAGTATTCCAAGTAAAACATGATGATGGCCTGTTCTAAAGGTGAAGACAATAGAGATAAAAAAGAAATGGAAGAATGTGAGAACATTTGGAATTAACAAGACTTGATGATGGGTTGAATTCTTAACCAGAAATTACTCTATTTTTCTGTTTTGTATTCCTGTGTGGCTGATACCTCTTCTGAGGTGTGGAAGATGGTGGATGAGGAAATAATTGGGGTGGCGGAAAAGACACAAATCATACTTTGTGATTTTCAGGTTAAAGGCATCCTAAAGATCTGTAAGTTCCTATTAACTTGGGCATGTCAGTCATTTAGTGAAAACCTTATTGCCACAGTTTGAATCAGCGGAATCTTCAAACTTAACTATGCATACTGGCCTGATTCTTATCCTTCCACTTGCAGCTTATGTTTCCAGTAGGGACTTGTGTCAGCCCTGGCCCTTGAGGCAGTGTGCTGGAATGGGGAGTGGCAAGAGCCTGCTTATTAACTAGTCAGGACACTATCCACCCACTCTGTGACTTCATTTCTGCTTCCATGGAAGGGAGGGTGAGTGGGTGGATATGGCTCTAGGGCTGTCTGCCTAAGAAATGCAAAGCTAAACTATTATTCTAAACCTGAAAATCCAGGAGGTAATATTTTTTGTATTTTTATTATGAAAATGGTCAATATATAACAAAATTGAATCATCTTCCAAGTAATGCCTTTTCCACACACTACCTAGATACTATCATTAATATTTTGGCAAAGGACTTTTTTTTTATTTCTTCTAAAAAAAAAAAAAACAAACAAACAAGAAATCAGGACACATGTGCAGAACATGCAGGTTTATTACATAGGTATATGTATGGTGGCTTGCTGCACCTATTGACCCATCCTCTAAATTCCTGCTCCTCATCCCCCAAGCCCCAACAGGCCCTGGTGTGTGCTGTTCCCGTCTCTATGTCCATGAGTTCTCAATGCTCAACTCCCACTTATGAGTGAGGACATGCAGTGTTTGATTTTCTGTTCCTGTGTTATTTTGCTGAGGATGATGGCTTCCAGCTTCATCAATGTCCCTGCAAAGGGCCCGATCTCATTCCTTTTCATGACTGCTCTCTTTTGGTGCTTGGTAAATCTTCCTCCATTCCTTTATTTTGAACCTGTTTGTCTATGCACATAAGGTGGGCCTCTTGAATACAACACACCGATAGGTCTTCGCTCTTTGTCCAATTTGTCCTCTGTGTCTTTTAATTGGAGACTTTAGTCCATTTACATATAAGGTTAGTATTGTTATGTGTGAATCTGATCTTGTCATCATGATGCTATTGGTTATTTTGCATACTACTTAATGCAATTTCTTCATAGTGTCATTGGTCTTCATATTTTGGTGTGTTTTTGCAGTGGTTGGTACAGATTTTTCCTTTTCATATTTAGTGCTTCTTTCAGGAGCTCTTGCTAGACAGGCCTCGTGGTTACAAAATTCCTCAGCATTTACTTGTCTGGAAAGGATTTTATTTTTCCTTCATTTATGAAGCTTAGTTTGGCTGGATATGAAATTCTGGGTTGAAAATTCTTTTCCTTAAGAATGTTGAATATTGGTCCCCAATCTCTTCTGGCTTGTAGGGTTTCTGCTGAGAGATCCGTTGTTAGTCCGATGGGCTTCCCTTTGTAGGTGACTTAGCCTTTCTCTCTAGCTGCCCTTAACAGTTTTTTTCTCATTTCAGTCATGGAGAATTTGATGATTATGTGTCTCAGGGTTGACCCTCTCAATGGTGTTCCCTGCATTTCCTGAATTTGCATGCTGGCCTGTCTTGCTATGTTGGAGAAGTTCTGCTGGATAATATCCTGAAGTATGTTTTCCAGCTTGTTTCTATTTTCCATGTCACCTCCTGGTACACCAATCAATTTTATGTTTGGTATTTTTATAAAGTCCATATTTCTTGGAGGCTTTGTTTATTCCTTCTCATTCTTTTTTCTCTATTCTTATCTGCATGTCTTATTTCAATAAGGTGGCCTTCAAACTCTGATATCCTTTCTTTGACTTGGTCAATTCAGCTGTTGATACTTGTGTATGCTTCATGAAGTTCTTGTACTGTGTTTTTCAGCTTTATCACGTCATTTATGTTCCCCTCTAAACTGGTTATTCTAGTTAGCAATTCTAACCTTTTGTCGATTCTTAGCTTCTTTGCATTGGGGTGTAGCTGCTGCTTTGCATTGAGGGTATACATACTTCTTTGCATTAGGGGAGACATATTACTTTAGCTCAGTGTAGTTTTTATTACCCATCTTCTGAAGCTTACTTCTGTCAATTCGTCCATCTGATCCTCCGTCCAGTTCTGCACCCTTGAGGGAGAGACATTGCAATCATATGGAGGAGAAAAGGCATTCTGGCCTTTTGGATTTTCAGCATTTTTTGTTGATTCTTTTTCCTTGAGTTTGTCTAGTTTTGGTCTTTGAGGCTGCTGACCCTTGGATGTGGTTTTTGTTGGGGCTTTTTTTGTTGTTGTTGATGCTGTTGTTGTTGCTTTCTGTTCGTTTGTTTTTCTTTCAATAGTCAGGTCTCTCTTCTATAGGGCTGTACAGTTTGTTGGGGGTTCATTTCAGGCCCTATTCATCTGATTTGCTACTGTGCCTGGAGATGTCACTCAAGGAGTTACCTCCCTTGGCTGAGGGGGAAGGGGTTCCCCTTCCCTGTGTGGCTCAGATGGGCCACCACATCAAACTGTTCTTCCTTCTCTCCATGAGTCATGCCAGCCTTTTAATCAATTTTGATGAGAAAACCTGGATACCTTGGTTGCCGGTGAAGGATTCACATTTATTATTATTATTATTATTATTATTATTATTATTTTCAGTGGGAGCCTCCAAACATTACTGCTTCTAGTTGGCCATCTTCAGAAGGCATTTTATAATAAGTATATCCATTTATCTTTTCCTCCATCCATCCAGTAATTCATCTTCTTTGATGCATTTTAAAGTAAATTGTGGCCTTCAGCCTACTTTTTACTAGTTACTTCCCAATATTTGTCCATCATTTTTCTTTTGAGAAAAAATTATTTACATAACATACAATTCTTTTGGGCACATAAACTGAATGCTGACAAACGTATACATCTGTGTAACTCAAACCTCTGTCAAAATATAAGATATTAATATCACCCCGGAAATATTCCTCATGCTCTCTCCCATTCAATCTCTACTTCCACCTTCACAGAGGCAACCACTGTTGAGATTTTTTCCATTCTAGAACTTCATATAAGTAAATTCATACAATTTGTACACTTTTGTGACTGATTTCTTTAGGTCTTTATGGTTATTGCTTTCTATGGTACAAGTAATCTTTGATTAGCACCTAATCAAAAAGATCCCTCCAAATTTTCTTCCAAAAGTTTTATAATTTTAGCTACAGAAACATATATATGTAGTTCATTTTTAATTCATTTTTGTTTATGAAGGAAAAATCAAGGTTCTTTTTTAAAATATGAATATCCAGTATCATTTGTGGAAAAGAATTCTCCTTTCTCAAGCAAGCAACTACCTTTCCACTATGCATTGCTTACCTTGAATTGTACTACTTTAAAATACCTTTTATTCATTTGCATATTTTATACTCTAATTTATCTTTAAGAGAATTGTAAAATGAGCAGTTTTTTACTTTGTCAGTTTTATAAAACCTGCCTCATCCTCTCCAGCAAAACCAGTCATAATTGACCAGTTGAATTTGGCCTATGTTATCATTTCCCTGTAAAGGACAAAGGGTGTTTATTACACAGAATACAACAGCATTATATACTCTGATGAGTCAGAGATCCAGGAAAATTATGATTTATCTTTGATTCACGTGGCATTTTCTTTAGTGCTGCTTAGTAGCTGCAGTTTATGGCTCAATTCTTACCACTCCCTGAAAGATACTCTGCCCTCAAGAATTCTGAAGAACTTCAGGATTCCCAGAAAGGTCCAGGTTTCTCTTACCTCCAGAGATGTGTACATGCTCTTATCTTTGCTTATAATGCCTCTATTCTGATGTCAGAGGAATTCTATTCATACCAAGGAAGCCTTTCTCAACTTCCCATCAGTGTTAACTATTCCCTCCTAGCTTCCCCTGTGGTTCCTGGGCATTAGATATATTTATCCATATTCCTCTAATTATTCTTCCTATGTTCCTCTCTCCTCCCAACACACCACCTCCTTAACGTGAGCGTCTGGAAAGGATAAATCTATTCCATCATTCTTGCACCCCTGTAAGTTACAACCACCACAACAATAGTACATTTGCTGGATGAAAGAACTTGAATTTTCTGAGGTCATTTAAATTTCACGTCTCCTCTAACTTATCAATTAGTACATGTATATTTACAAGATTGCACAGCCTCATCACTTAGTTTGGGAATTTTAGTCATCTTTTTATATTACAAACTGGAGAAAAACATCTCCTTTAAAATCGTTTTTAAAAGACATTTGTAAATGTACCTAGTGTATATTCTCCTGTTTCCTTATATGTGGATATTGAAATTATGATTGCAGAAGCATATTTCAAGTATGTATTCTCAAAGAAGTGTATTAAGTGTACCCTATTGTTTTCCCAAACATTGTTTTCTTCTGATATCCTATTTGAGGCTCTGAAGAGAAAACATACTAATAAGTAGATGGAGTCCCAATTCTGCTATTTATTAACTGTGCGAAAATATCAGTGAGAACAGTCGGGGTGGTGTTGCAATAACAGAGAAGCTGCAAAATCATAGTGGTCTCACTCCCACAAAGAGACTCATTTTGAATCAGCTGCAACCCTATTTCTTGTTGCCATCACTCTGGGAATCAAGCTAGTGAAGAAACCTATAATTAAAATATTGCCAGTCTTCAAAGCAAAGGGAAAAGAGACATGTAGAACCACACTCTTACTCTCGAAGCGTCTTTCTGGGAATGTTGCATGCCACGTCTATTCACATTCCTAGTAGCCACCTCTGAGTTCATCAGGGCAGGATACATAATCCTCATGCAGAGAAGAAATTTGAAACTGTGTTTCACAAAAGCAATTTACTAAATAAGTAATCTCGAGGAACACATGTATTCTGTGTCAGTTTCCTCATCTATAAAACGATGATAATGCAATGAGGATAGTAACTACTTCATAGGGTTATGTGGATTAGCAGAGATAATGAATACAGAACACTTAACATAGTACCTGGCATGTAAGTATTACTGAGTAAGTGTTAGTTTAAAAGATAAAAAGGGAAGCATCTCAGTTCCTGTATCTGTCAAATAAGTCCTAGACTAACTGATACCCATAATATCTGGGATTTCAGCTAGGTGGCTAGAAGAACTAGAGATGACTAAAAAGGTTCAGTTATGAACATATACCTCAAATCTTTATTTTTAGCCATCTTACTTATTTTCTGTTGGGATTGAAGATATCCAAAATGACTCCCTCACTTACAAGTTCATTCCCTGAGCTGGGATAGCTGTAACTTCTGGGGTTGGCCAACATGGCTTTCTAGCCTACCAGCCACCCAGGTGGATTCAAGGTATCCTTACTTCTTATATAGAAGCTGGCTACCCTCAGAACAGACATTTCAAGAGACAGTATTTTAAAAGGCCCAGACAGATGTTACAAAGCTTCTTAAGACATAGCCTGCGTTGCAGAACCTCAGTATCACTGCATTCCATTAGTCAAGCATATCACTAAGGTTATTAGGGTTCTTATCTCTTTACTAACGCTGGGTGAAAAACTTGAGTGGGTGTTATTAGGGGATACATACTATCACAGGTGTGTGGTGGTTTACTTTTCTGTTTATTTATTTTGCATTCCTTTTGTTTACTTGTCATCTATTTATCTTTAGTGAAGTGCTTGTTCAGATTTCTGGCCCATTGTTAAACTAAGCTGTTCATTTTCTTACTTTTTTGAGTTTTGAGAAGTCGTAAGGTGTATATTCTAAATAGAAGTCCTTTGTCAAATATATAATTTACAATTATTTTTTCCAGTCTGTAGTTATATTTTCACTCTCTTTGCAGAGCTTTTGAAGAACAAAAGTTTTTACTATTGATGAAGTCCAGTTTGCCAAGATACGTTTTCTTTTTCTAGATCATGATTTGGCATTATATCCAAGAAAATTACTTAACTCGACATCACAAAGATTTTCTGCTTTATTTTCTTCTAAAAGTTTTGAAGATACATTTAAAGTTATCTCTATAAACCATTTTGAGTCAATTTTTGTATAAAGTGCAAGGCATAGGTTTGGGTTCATTTTTTTTTTGTATAAGGTGTCCAATTGTTCCAATACTATTTGTTGACAAAGCTATCCTTTTTTCCATTGAATTGCCTTCATGCCTTTGTCAAAAATCTATTGCCCATATTGAGTATATTCTTGGACTCTATTCCATTCATCGATTTATATGACTGTCTCTTTCCTAATATGACACTATTTTTATTACTGTAGCTTTATATTAAGTTTTAAAATAAGATAGTTTGTATTCTCTAACTTTGTTTTTCTTTTACAAAATGGTTTTGGCCATTCTAATTCTTTTTGCCTTTTTTGATGAAGTTTAGAATCACTTGTTAAAATATGCAAAAAATTATGTTGGTATTTTGATTTGAATTGCAATTAATCTATAAATCTACCTGGAAAGAATTGATAGCTTAACTGTGTTGAATATTCCAATCCATGAGCCCTGTATATCTCTTCATTTATTCAGGTGGTTGTCTTATCTTTTTTTAAGTCAGAATTTTTTACTCTTTTATTTAGCAATTCTGTACATTTCTTTGAAATTTAGGGCTTTTACCTAGTAGACAGTTCCCAATTTGGGCTTTGTTTAAAGCAGAAAATATGAAAAAACAAAATTAAACAAACCAAAATGAAATAAGGAACTGAGATAAGGAAATGAGATCATTTATATGGTGTATTCTTATTTTCCTTCCTAATCTGTTTATTACCACCTCTGTCTGCGTCCTCAGAGGCATTCTGTTTAGGTTTTCAGTTGTATGCAGTGGGAAAGATGGAGTTAAATATGCTTGCTCTATCTTATCTTGAGCTGCAGAATATAATGTCAAAAGCAATTTAAAAGTGTAAAGTGTTGTTGTTACTTGCACGATTTCATATATTTTGTTTTGACATGATATTAATTCCAAATATAAAACTGTTTGAGCTGCAAAAATACAAAATAAATATTTTCTACTATTTTGACAAAATGTATCTTAAAATTTATTTAACAAATATAATTCCTAACTTTACTTATTTAAATCTATATTTAACTATTTGGATTTAACATATGTATTTGTATTGGGTGGAGGGAAGAAGACTGAGCTCATTAACAAGATTATGATTACTTTGTGTATTTTAAAGACTAGATTTATGTTTCTGAAAATCAAATCTCCCTAAATTTTAATAGCATTTAAAGTCAATGTGTGCCTAATATGGATTAGAATACACATATTTGCTCAGCTGGATGATTATAATATCAGCACTGGCAGTTTAGAATTGGGGATAATAGATTTACTTTAGTCTGTTTATCACAAAGCACAAGGATTGTGTATCTAGACAGCATTCTCTCTTTGTAACACCTATTTTACATAGGCAAAAACATAACTAATAAATTATGTTGATCATATGAAACTCAAGTCATTGTGCCTGAAGTAAAATATTTTATACAATTCAGGGTTTATAAAACAATCTGAAATTGGTTCCAAAAATAGGAGAAAATATTCAACTAACCCCACAGCAGAATTCTGGTGGAAGTGTTAAACCTCACTCCCTATAGGCTCAAATGATTTTTGCAGATTTCAAGGAAACATTTTATTAAATGCTTTTATTAGAAAGTTAAATGTATTAAATACAGTCTTTATTGTTTGTCTGAGAGAATACTAGTTAAGCAGTCTTCAACAATTAGAAATGAAATGGATACATTACATTTTCCATTGCATTTGTCTATTCTGAACCTCTTTTTGAGCCTGGGTCTTTAAAAAACTAGAGTAGTCACTGATAAGTTTTGGCAATTTTGAATCTTTGGAAATTTTAGGCCAAATTTTATTTAATTTTTAAAAGTTTGTTGATGGGTTGATCGGTGCAACAAATCACCAGGGCATACATGTATCTATGTAACAAACTTGTATGTTCTGCATATGTATTCTGGAATTTAAAATAAAATAAAATTAAACTTCTTTAAAAAGAATTTTAATTATTTTCATTTTGTATTATTTTTAATGTTTTGTTAATGAGTGGTCCCTAGAATCATCAAGTTTGTATAACAGAGATACAAAGAATATTAAGAACTTCCTGTCCAGAGACGACATAGAATGGAAGCATGAACACAAACAAGAAGTCTTTATTTATTTTCCTGCTTCCATCTGTTCATGTGGCTTTGGACAAGTTACTTTCCTAGGTTTTCATTTTCTTTTTTGGAATCCCTGAAAATCTTATAATATGGGTTCTGTAACATTACCTATATTCAGTGCCCTCTTTCCAAAATGAGTCCTATAGCCTAGCCTTTCAACCTAATTTTTGCCAATACTTCTAATCTCTTTGTCTATTTTTCATCCTACCAAAGTAGCAAAACATCAACCAAACCATCCTTGTTCTTCACGTCAACTTCAGTTCTACCAAGACTGTTGTTAGAAAAAGTTATCAAACTTTTATTTCTATGCTTCATGATTTCCCATTAAATGAGTTAAGTGGCATTAACTCACATATTAACACAATCACAAGGTATTAACACAATCACAAAGTCCCACAATGTATATATAATAGGAGATATATATATATATATATTAATATCTATACATAAAATATATATATGTCTCCTATTAGTTCTTTCCCTCTAGAGAGCCCTAATACATCCCCACCCTCAATGCCTCTTAGGGATTTATTAAGTGCTTCCCTGGTCAGCTCCCTTTTCCTTTTCTCATGACGAAACTCTTCAAGAGAACAGATTGGACACTTTGAGTGACTCTTGTCCGACAATGCCTTATTCTCACTTTCTGAAATCTACTTCATCAGAGGAAAAGTAAGTTGACATCCCATTGGCTAGTCTCTCACCTTTTTCATAGCCACGAACTACGTTAATTTTCATGCACACTATACCTAAAAACCCACCATCTGAATACTGGAACTGGTCCTAAATCAGATGCTTAAGTGGCAGAATTGTCTCCAGTTGCCTGCTATATTCAGATTCCACTTGCAGTACCTTTTTCTGTCCTCTCAGCACTTTGCTCAAACTATTTAGCCAAAATCCCCAGGCTTTCCAGTTCTCTTTTATAAGAAAAGAAACTGTTAGGACAAATGAAAGCATACTCAACTGCTAAACTCATCCCCTTCGGGGAGCATTGCATTTTGAAATAAGCTTGCCAAAACAGGTTGCTTCTTTGTTAGAGACTGAGTCTGCTAATGGATATTCTAGTATACTGGCTTATGAAAAGAGAGGTAAGTATGAGGCAGAAGCATCTCTAAAATTAAAAAGCACCTCTTCTGCTAACGTAAAGGATCGGGCCAGGCGCAGTGGCTCACGCCTGTAATCCCAGCACTTTGGGAGGCCAAGGCGGGTGGATCACAAGGTCAAAAGATCGAGACCATCCTGGTCAACATGGTGAAACCCCGTCGCTACTAAAAATACAAAAAATTAGCTGGGCATGGTGGCGCGTGCCTGTAATCCCAACTACTCAGGAGTCTGAGGCAGGAGAATTGCCTGAACCCAGGAGGCAGAGGTTGTGGTGAGCCGAGATCGCGCCACTGCACTCCAGCCTGGGTAACAAGAGCGAAACTCCGTCTCAAAAAAAAAAAAAAAATAAGTAAAAAGAAAGATAATTTGTATGTTTTGTTGTCTACCATATTCTAAGCCTTAAGATACTTATAAAATCAGATTGAGAAATGAGTAACAGAAAATTATTATATTATCTAAATGCATATCTGATGTACTTAATAAACTGAATGCATAAAAACTCATCACATGCTGTGTACAGTAATAATATAGTATAATAATGATCTATAATGATTCATCAAACACTTTCTATTCCTCAGTCACGAGTAGTCTTACAAGTACAGAGAAAAATCCATTTCTCCCACAAATAGCTATTATAATTACATGAGTGTTATGTGTGTACTTCAACTGTAGAAATGTATTACACAACATATTTTATATAGAACAACCACTTCACAAACATTTCTAAGAAAAAGGGATTCCATGGCTATATATGTTTAGGAAGAGCTGTAAATGACATATTCTCTTGGAGATTTAAAATGCACTTGACTCTATAAAATCTCTGAGTTGCTCTACAGTAAAGAAATCTATTTGGTAAAATATTCACAAAATTGATTAGACTACTGAATTATCCATTTCACATAATGCCTGTTAACATTGTGAGCCAGTATACTGCATAACGTATTTTGGGAAACACTCTGGTAGACTCTTGCCCACTGGGAGGGATATATTCTGGAACTCTCATAAATCCCCAAATTCATGAATATCACTGTAGCATATGATTTCTATCATAAAATATGCAAATGTTGATCCTTATTGCAACAATCACTGAAACACTTTGCTGAATTGTTTTCCCTTTCTCTGTGAGCAGTACAGGATAGAGTCATTCATGTCATAAAATCCAAATATCTTCACTGAATCAGGCACTAACCTCTTCATTTACCCCACTTCTTTGGTTAAAACCCACTATTTCCTTGACTTCCTTGTTTTTTGTTTACTTCTACTACAAGGATTAGCAAAGGATAGTTGTGAGGATGATTTCTCTCTCTTCCTCTCCCTCATAAACACACACATGCACACATCACACACACACACACACACACACACACACAGAGTTTTGTTTGTTTTGTTGTTTTCATTTTGCATTGCATTTTGTGGGGCAAGAGGGTAAACTGTGGTCCAAGCTCTCAAGGCACTCTATGTATATAAATGGAAGTAATAAATAAACAAACATACATATATATATATCCATATATATTCATATATATATATATATATAACATATATACCCACACATATGTAAAATGAAACTTACTGTTTAACCCATAATGATATATCAATGAACCAGGAATTTGGGGAAATGTTGGTGACATACTGGAAAAAGATTTTAGAGTCAAATAGAACTGAGTGGACCCTAGGTAACTTTTGAGCAAGTTATTTTATCTCTTTAGATGTTCCTCATCTGCTAAACAGGATTACAACAGTTTGATAACTAATGGAGATAAGATATGTAAAGTGTCTGGCACCTAGTAGATTATCAAAAGGTAGTAATAATTGTATAAAGAATAGCCTCATATCAGAAATTTTATTAAAATCTAAGCCCATAAAGATTTCATGTATGCCCACCTATACAGACATCAAGGCTAACAGCATGTTTGATTTTATCAATACCTTTTGCAAGCTAGTTCAAATTTAAGCAATTTAAAACATTCTATAAATATCTCTTCCAGCCCTAAATAAAGAGGATGATGCTCGCTAACCTAAATTCTGAAAGTAAATAGAAAATAAACTCTCAGAACCATTGTTCTTCTCAGTGTAGAGGACAGCAGCACACTAATTTTACATGCTTCTTCCTATCATGTGTCATCTTCAGAAATTAGCAATCTTTTTCTTTGAAAACATAGCTGGTTGCCAACTTTCTACTTATTTCTATTTAGGTGAATGCTCAGTAAGTATTTTTTTTCTAGTAAAGAAATAAACATTAGAAGAATTTATTGATGGTCTAAAGAGCAGAGATTTATAGCAATGACTGACAACAGACAAAAGAAATTATTGTCATATGCTTATTTTTCAGTGTAGAAGTTATTCTTTTTTCTTCTCATATTCTCTATTTAACCTCTAAAATACTTTCCATCTTGCCTGAAACAAGACAAGATTTGAATATAATACAATAGTAGGAAACTTTCATGTTCAATCCTCCTTTGTTCTACTTCCCTGTGTTATGGCAGTGAAATAGGACAGAATCTCTGTGAGACAATGTGTCACATATAGCAGAAACACAATACACTGTCATCTCTCTCTGACTTAAAGACACACACACACATACGCACACATACACACACACACACACAAATGGAAACCCACAGCATAGTAGATTTGATTTCGTGTGACTGAAATCAAACAAAACACAAACAATGGCTGGATTACTATGACAACAGAGTCCATGCCGTGTCTTCTGGGAACCTTTGGCAGCTATCTTCACTTTGAAGTGCTTGCTCTGCTAACGTCTTGTTAGCAGGACTGTGAGTGTCAAGATGTGTGCCTTGTTCATGTAAAGAAGTTCCACTCATTCTGTGTGCTTCTTGCCATATGAAAATAAGACCAGAGGAAGTGAATAATGAAGGGCTGAGTCACTTCACAAATTTCACTCAAAAAGAGTCCAGAAGGTCTTCTCACTTGCGCTGTACAGTATGGTAAAACTATAGTATTAATCTTCTGCTGGTCACCCTTTTTAAGATTAATTACTGCTGAATACTTAATTTTGAGGGGGCTGGGGTAGGTTTTATGTGCTATCATCTTGTCTTTCATAGATAAAACACTGATATGAAGGAAGAGATCCTCTTGAGGTAAAATTAATTTGACCTCCAAACAATCCTGTGATATAGATGTATTATTAGCTTTCTATTATAGAAAATGAAAATTTGATTCAGCAGTTAAGCAACATGTACCAAACCCTTAGGAGTACCTAGATTATAGCACTAATTCTCTGAAACCCAACTTCATTCTTCCTAATTTAAGCCTCTATATGCCTTTTACTGCATTCATGAGCATGGTTCAGAAAATGATGGTTAGGAAACACCTTTGCCTAAGAAATATTTAATGAGGGCAAACAGTACAACTAAGAATAGTGTTATTGTTAGCAGCATCTACTAAGCCTATGTGTATAGTATAAGAAGGTTAGCCTGTAATCCCAGCACTTTGGGAGGCCGAGGCAGGTGGATCAGGAGGTCAAGAGATCGAGACCATCCTGGTCAACATGGTGAAACCCCGTCTCTACTAAAAATACTAAAAATTAGCTGGGCATGGTGGCGCGTGCCTGTAATCCCAGCTACTCAGGAGGCTGAGGCAGGAGAATTGCCTGAACCCAGGAGGTGGAGGTTGCGGTGAGCCATTGCACTCCAGCCTGGATAACAAGAGCGAAACTCAGTCTCAAAAAAAAAAAAAAACTGGAACACTTTTGAAGAATGATAGTTAAAAAGCAAATAGTAATCTCTCACAAACATCTCCAAAGATGCTTAATGGAAAATGAGAAGGTGTGAATGTTGTGATCTCAACTCACATTGAGGATTCTTGTAACTATACCAAAAAATCCTTGACAGATTATTGAATCTATTTATGTATTAGTTTTCCTAATACAAAATCAAAATTGTACAACTTGGGTTGGTGGTAAAAAGAATGAGTAACTCAATGATAATACACTTTAGTCCACAATATCATTGCCTGTAAATTTACTGTGAATACACAATCATCTGACAATCTTTTATTGCCCACATCAGTTCTAGATGTGGTAGATCAAAACAAACATATGACACACATCATCCTGGAGAAGCGTATAGGAAGTTGGTGAGACAGAATTTATAGACATAAAGAATTAAAATGCCCTAGAAGATAACATAGAATTAAATCTTATGAAACATCTTGCCTATTTAACCACTATTGTTATCTACATGTTTCCCCAAAAAACAACTAAAGTTTACCCTGCGAAGTCTTTTTTAAAACTTTTCTAGCTTATGGATTTCTCTCTTGGGCACTTTCTATTTGAATCGTATCTTTGTCAATTAGCATTTATCTTTAAATTTTTTATTTAAAAAATATACAACCTACTTCTCTGTTTCAATTATAAGTCTCTGTTTCAAAGGCCATTTATTATTCCCTCTAATATCTTCAAAACAAGACACTTTATTTTGCACTATGAAGATATTACTCATTTTTTCCTGATTATCATAAAAATGATGACAATTGTTGATGAAGTATCAATTCACAGAATAAAGCAACCACAAAAACAATAGCAGGTACCACTGAATTCACTTGACTGTGGGTTCCTGAAGCATGAGGATTATGTCATTTTCATGTTTTATCTCTTATTTTTGGCCTAGCATGATGCCTGACACATATTAGATATGTCAATTTTTGACAAAGTACAAAGAGTTAGAAAGAGAGAGAGAATTGAAGGAAAGGAGAAATCAATCTGGGTGTTAAAAAATAAACTGGAATGTAAGACAAGATACAAATTCTAGGCAAGAGGGACATTATCAACAAAGGCCAAGTGGTTGAAATTGACAATGTGTGAGTATATATGCGAGTGTGATATTATGTGGAGGTCATTCCAACTGGAACAAGAAATTATTATGGACATTATGTTGAACAGTTAAAATATGTTCTATGCTGTGGAAGCCATACTGTGAAACTTAGAATAAATAATTTAAAATTGGAGCTAGAAGCTATAAAGCCATTATAGATCCTTAAGATGATGAAAAGCATCTTTTGGGAAACTACTTAGACCAGCTTGTAAGTTATATGAGAAGGCAACCATTAAGGGAGAAAAATCCATTTGGATCCAAATGTGAGCATGGAGTAATAAACAGAAGGTACAGGAGGATTTCCAAAATAGAAAAAAATTACTGAAAAAACATCAGTGGGGTTTAATGATTAATTGAATGCAATGGGGAAAGAGATAGAGACATCCTAAATATTACCAAGCCTCTAGATGGTGGGAGAGATTGAACTCACAAATTCAAAACTCAGATAAAACACAGCTTCTAGATGTGCAGCAATGTGATATTTCCTGGTGAGCTAAGCCACTAATTATAATATGGGCACATGAGACAATCTACCTCCTGAGGTTGTGAAGATATGAGATACAGAGTAAGTACTCAATATTCACTATTACCATTATTATAAGGAAATAGACTTAAATCTGCTTTGATCAGCATGATGAGGACACCACTTGTTTCTAGTTGAAGTTGTTAAATATAAGAACAAAGAAAGAGAGAAGAGAGAAAATGGCAAGAAAGGAAGAAAGAAAGAGACAGAGACAGCAAGCAGTAAGAATGGATGAATAAAGAGGGGAAACAGGATAAAAATGAGAAAGAATGAAGAGGCAGATGATGGAAAAGGTTGAAAAGAACAATGATAAGAGAAAACGGGGAAATAGTGATTTAAATTAATACTTATAGTTTCAGATTTCTATACATTGCTCCTTGGCCATTGTAATAGAAGCAGAATAAAATGAACTACAACTGGGAATGAAACCGGATACAAATTTTACTGGAAAATTCATGGGAAGCAGAAGGAAAGGGGAGAAAAGAGCCTTGGTATTGGCCATATGGGAATTGATTGAAAGTGTAAAATATGACTTCATGTAGTTCTTTTCAGGGTCTTCTTTTTTCATATCTCTGTTACTATATAAAAATGCCTACTTAAATAATGTGCAATGCAAGCCTTCTTAATCAAGTATGTCTTGGCCTTTATACAATACTTTAAACAAAGCACACTTGTATAATTAGGAATGGTGCTATAATACAAAGCAAAGGTATTAAATTACACCAGCAAACTTCAGTTCTATAAAACAGAGGTCACATTCTAGCAAACTAGCAAATCTTTTTTTTAATCCCTATTCATACACAGTTCAGAATGATGTAATGCCAGGTTATATATCAACTAAACTATTCTTAAGGAATCTCTGACCCAAATGCCTGTGGAATCTGTCTAGAGTTGATAACACACAGAAAATATTAATAAACCCTGTGCTCTATCTACTATAGATTACTACAGTACTCATACAAGAACCAAACATAACTCAATTTAAGATACCTGCATTAGAAAATGAATATTAGTAAATGATGCAAGCTCATTGAGTTAGGAATTAATGCATTTTCTTGTGAATTAAGGTATTCTTCATATAGCCTGAGATTTACAGATTTAGTAACCAAGAGATTTTTGTTTTTGTTTTTCTTTCCAGAGACAAGTGCTTTTTTTGTTCAGAGAAGGCGGCTCACTATGTTGCCTATGTTGAAGTGCATTGCTATTCAAGGGGTGATCCCACTATCAGATCAGTACAGAAGTTTCAACTTGCTCCATTTCCCACCTGGTTCAAGTGTACCCCACTTTAGGCAATCTGGTGGTCCCCTGCTCCCAGAAGGTCATATTATTGATGCCAAACTTAGTGTAGACACCAGACAGGCATACCACACTACAGCTCAGAACTCCTGGACTCAAACAATCCTCCTGCCTCAGCCTCCCCAGAAACTTGGACTATAGGCAGACACCTGCCTTTGCAAACTTTCAATGTGTAAGATGTGCACATTTAAGGTTGGCCACAGCAAAACTGCATAGTACCTGCAGTTGTATTTGATGACTCATTACCTCTGAAGCCCCTCTCCTACTCACACATCCAGACATACATACACATATATATCTCCTTCTACACAGAGCTCCCAATCAAGTTCGTACACTGTAGTTTTGGTTTTGGCCCTTCCCCTGAGGCTATCTTCTATCTCATTCTCCCTCCAACCAGTTATTTGATAACTAAGAAGGCACGACAAAGACCTAAATATTCATGAATTGAATTTTCTAGTTACCATATTTGCAATTGAAGGGGAAAGTTAACAAAAACAAAGTGCTATGATAATACTGAAGGGGAGATAATATGGATAGATCATTTATTAAAATACAGAGTTCTTGTTATTTAATAAAAGTGACATGTACTGTACTTTTAACTATTTTATTTCACATAGCTCTACTATGCATTTGGCAATCATCATGCACAATTCCTACCCTTTGCTCTCTACTTAAATTATTCCGAAACCAAATAATGTCTAATGTGCCAGAATAGATACCTCAATTAACTACGGGAGAAATATTAAGCAAATTTGTCATGAAGTACCCAGAGAATAATCACATTATTGGTACTTTATAGAGTTAGGTTTTTTATATTTAGTATGGATTTAGTATTAACGAAGACTTTTTAGAAAACTTTATAATTATGATACAGAGTTGTTGGGTAATGATACTTTTACTTGTTAAAAACTCAAGACTCCCCTTCAAAACTACACCACTTAATGTCTTTCTTCAAGATTGGGTTTTTAAAACCTGTTAAAAAGTCACATATAAGCATTAAACAATGAAATGAAAAATAAATACTAAAAAGAAAATTTGAAAGCAATATTCTGTGTTACAGCTACAACTAATCAAAGTCAAAAACAGAAAAGTACAAAGATAAAATTTTAAAACCTCCCATAATCTCATCACAGGGTGATAGCTTTTTTACTATTTGGTAAATATGCATATGTATTTTCTATGAATATATTTTCTCTAAACTTTCACAGCCCTCAAGCATTTTCTACAACTTTAAATATCCATTATATATGTATACGTGTATGTGTGTATATGCATGTATGTATGTGAGTGTGTTAAAACGCATTACTGACACTTGTTTTTAGCTTTTTTTTTCAGTTAACAATATATTGCCAATATTTCCCAAGTCATTAAGTGTCCTTCAGTCACCTTCCCATTATTGGTTGTAAAGATGTTCAAACTACATACATAATTTATTTAACTATTTTCCTTACTGTCAGAACTTGAGAATGACAAGGAGCAGTCTCTGTGAACAAAAGGTCATAAATCCCTCTATTCAGTCGCTTGTTGCACAAACTTTCATACAGCACACATTCATGTATGTGTTGCCCTCCCACCATTACCCTTCTTTTAGAGCCGTCACCTGTGAACCAAAGAACGAATTCCCACATCTATTCAGATCCAGGCTCCACCAAAAGGCAGAATCAGTCTCAAATATAGGTCCTGTGTTAGAGGAAGGTATGAGAGTTCATTCAAAATCAAAGGTGGGGAATGGGATCAGCCTTCTAGAACATTCTAATGTCCTCTAATGAGTCACTGTAGATGAATCTTCCAAGAAAACATGTATCTCCTTTTTTCATCTGTCTTTGATCTCTACCTCACTTGAAATATGAATTATTCAAAATCATCATCAGTAGCAACATGATTTTGGCTTCTCAACAATACAATTGTGTGCTGCATAACACCGCATTCAAGAATAGACGATATATAATATGGTGAGCCCATAAAATTACAACGGAAGGTGAAAAATCCCTATCACCTAGTAACGTTGTAGCTGTCCTAATGAGGTGGCACAGTGCATTATATTTTCTACGTTTATAGATACACTTACCATTGTTTTACATTTGCTGACAGCATCAGTATGGGAACGTGCAGTACAGGTTTGTAGCCTAGGCCATCTCATATAGCCTAAGTGTGCATTAGGCTATGCAATCTATGTATGTGTAAGTTCACTCTATGATGTTTGCACAGCAACTAAATCACCTGTGATTCATTTCTCAGAATATACTCCTGTTACTAAGGGATGTGTGACTATCTGTGTTCAGAAGCAGAACTCTTAATAGTTTTGAAAGAGGGATAATGCCCATTTGTGGGTAATGGAAAATAACACAGGTTTGTGGAATATATATATATATATATATATATATATATATATATATAGAGAGAGAGAGAGAGAGAGAGAGAGAGAGAGAGAGAGAGACAGAGACAGAGAGAGAGAGAGACAGAGACAGAGAGAGAGAGCGAGACGAAGCTTCTTACTATGTTGCCTAGGTTGGTCTCAAACTCATGGTCTCAAATGATCCTTCAGCATCAGCCTCCCAAAATGCTGGGATTACAGGTGTGAGCTGCCATGCCTGGCAGAGAATAAAGTATAATTTAGGACAATTCTGGATTGGATGAGTGATTTCACCTCTTGGAACTTCAAATGCATCTTATTAGAGGAGAGTTAATAATATTTATTTCCCTGGGTTTTATGAGAATTAAGCAATACAAAACCTGTAAGGCCCTTTCACAAAATAGTGCTGACTACATAGCAGCAACCTTTGTAACCAGTACTTTTTCAGTTTTTCCCACATTATTTTATCATAGTGATTTATGCTACTTTGATGTAAAAGTGTTTTCTGATTTTATAAATGTCCCTGTTGATTTATCAAATGGATGACCAGTAACTATCTTTCTTAATATTTTCAAGACCTAATTACAGTATTTATCTTTTACATAAGATGCATATATTCAATATGTCTCATGATCACAAAGTATTCTCATTCAATCATACATACTTCTGAAAGAAAATCACATAGATACAGATATGCAGAAAACAAGGCTAGTTAATATCTTAAGAAGGCTAATTTTCAAATGTAGAGTAATGCTCTTAAGTCATAAGACTAGGATCTGCAATTCTCATATGCATAATTCTTGAGCTTTAACTCCCAAATAATGTCAGATAATTCATGTATGTCTTTGCATAGAATTTCTGTGTTCTTTTCAAAATGAAAAAATGCATAAAAATTTTTATTCCTTATTCTCATTCATGAGGGCTTCTGAAAGGAAGTTCTCACATCCTTCCAAGCGTATAGAACCAAAGATAAGGAGAAGCTAGGAGCCTAAAATATAGACAAGAAACTAGATACATTCATAAGACACTGCCGGAAATGCATACTGATCACAAAATTGAGAGGGACATTCGAAAGGGAATTTTATACCATGTGCCACACCCTGAGGTCAAAACCATAGTGGAATATAATAGCTCCCTTTAAACCTCTTAGACACCATCCTCTGTGTACTCACAGTTGCTTTTCTCTACCTTCAATAAGGTTACAGTTTCAATTGCATAGCTTCTATGTTACATTTATGATAACAATATTTCAAAAAAATCTGTCAAATCCTTTTTAAATCCAAGTTCATAGGATTGCTTCTAAGCTAGGAGATAGAAATGGATTATTTCTTTAGGCCCTTTTATGTTTATTTGAATGATTATACTATATATTGTAGGGCACATCTCAAATACAATTTTAGACATCATCATTGTATTTGGTCAAAGATATCAAAGGTCGGTTGTATGAATTATGTCTATGACTATGTCACCGGACAGCAAAATAAGGATATCTCTCTGACTAGTTTTCTAGCACATAAAGGCACATTTTTTAAAAAAGACTAATAGTTGTTATTTTCTAATTCATAAGTAATTGTACATAGTGATGTAAAGTGGCCTATCATTTTTAATACATTTTGGGATTAAGCAAAAGTTTGTTATCTATTCTTTGCAGTGACTTTAAGTGTTCTTGGCTGCTTTCTTTTCTTTCTTTTCTTTATTTATTTTTTTAAACAGAATCTTGCTCTATTGCCAGGCTGGAGTGCAGTGACATGGAACTTGGCATACTGCAACCTCTGCCTCCTGGGTTCAAGCGATTCCCCTGTCTCAGCCTCTTAAGTAGCTGGGACTACAGTCATGCTCCACTATGCACAGCTAACTTTTGTATTTTTAGTAGAGACATGGTTTCACCATGTTGGCCAGGATAGTCTCAATCTCTTGACCTCGTGATCCACCCCCCTCAGCCTCTGAAAGTGCTGGGATTATAGGCGTGAGCCACCACGCCCAACCCTTGGCTGCTTTTATACCTCTGCCAAGTAAAAAGCAAACTATGAAAGAAAAATATTTCAGTTACCTCATATTATTCACAGCCTCATATCTAAACTACACCTCCAAGATCTCACACCTCTCTACAGTGCTATGATTTGAAGTCTGTCCCCCACAGAAGAGATCCTGATACCCTATGATACCTCAGAATATAACCTTATTTGGGAAATGGGGTTGTTGCAGTTATAATTAGCTAACTTAATCCAAAATGGCAGGTGTACGTATAAGAAAGAGAAATTTAGGCAGAAGCACAGAGGAAAAGCACAGGAGGGAAAATAGCCCTCTGAAGCACAGAGGGAAAACAGCCATGTAAAAACAGAAGCAGGGATTGGAGATATGTAAACACAAGCAAAGGTATGCTGAGTCCCCCAGAAGCTGAAAGAGGCAAGGAAGAATCCTTCCCTAGAAGCTTTGGAGGGAGCATGGCCCTGCCCACACCTTGATTTCAGACTTCTAACTCATAGGACTGTAAGACACTAAATTGCTGTTGCATGGTATGTTGTTATGGCAATACTAGGAAACGAGCATAACACAGGTCACAAGTTCAGTAATCTTCCTGCTTTCTGACCTTGGGACTCATTTTCCCAAACTATGGCTTTGCCCAACTCTTAAAACTGCACGTCTTCTGGCTTTGAGTCTTTATTTTCTTTCTTAACCATAATTAATGATCACCCCCCAATAATTTCATGAAACACAAGTGTCTGGGTGCCAACCAATTCCAGTGTTCAGAGACAATTGTTAAATTTTTGAGAATTTTGCAAACTGGTTGCTAAACACAGCCATTATTTTAAAAATTGCATTGTATAAGCTTTCAAATAGGGAAACTAAAACAAAGGTAATAAAGAATAAAAACTCATCACTTTCTAATTACTTGAATATATTTTACTACTCTCTGTGCCTATGACTCTTTATGCTTCTGAGGTTATTTATGTGTGTTTTATCTGTATAGTGGAAAGACTATGTAATGCTGAATTACTTCCCATCCTTTCCCAACTCACATTGGTAGCTTACTATCAGCTGTGATGAGAGTATTCATACCATGAATGTTGCTAAAAACTACAAATCAGTTATTTTTATATTTTCAGAAACTTAGTTGCAAACATAAACCAACACAGCATTGAAATAACCTAGAAAGTTCATTCTATAAGTCAAATTGGGATGGCTGTAGAGGTTAGCTGAAGAGATCTCTTTTCTTGGTCCTGCATTGCACCTTTCAGTAGGAATATAGAGCTCAGGATAACAGAAAAAAGCAAATAAAGAATGCTATTACAAATAATGAAGGCAGAGAGATTTGACAGGGATTGTGAAGAGGAGATAAGGAAGACTTAGATGCTGGTGACCTACTTTTAGTATTGTCTACTAAATCCCCAGGGAAGTGTTTTGCTCTGATTATAAATATTAATTAGATTTCAACTAGAGATTATTTAAAGGGTCTATACACCTTAGACAGAGATTTCAGATAGATTGATTGTTAGGTAGATACAGAGATAGTAATATGCATATATAACTTTCTCATGTACAAGTGGTTCAAGTTGGTAATAACTAGATGATTTCACTTAGTAAAACAGACCCAAGACAACTATAAAATTATAGGTAAATTAAATGACTCTATAAATAAGCAGGATAAAACCTCAGTAACTTTAGCAGATACGTAATTCTACCATATATGGCTAGGGTCAACATTCTTTAGCTTTGCTGTAACATCTTCCTCATTATGCATATAAACTGATTAAAAATATTTGTAGGAGGAGCAGCTCTACACATTTATAAACAAAAAGTCAAAGAACCTGATACTCATTAAATAGTAGCTTCCTAAAATTCTTAAGGGTAATTTGAGGCTGTTGGCTGCTTGATATTATTCTGCACTGTGGGGAGTGGAGTCTCAGGTAAGAGACTCAGCCCTAGCCCTTGAACTCTGTGCCAGTAAGAGCTGGGAATGCTGCAAACTTGCAATCAGTGCCAGAAAGAAGGTGGAAGGCCTTTCTTCTTTTAACCACAGCAGATGCCAACAGCAGATTACGGAGTGTTGTTATCCACACTACATGAAGCCTTGTTGAGTCTACTCTTGCTCTAAGTACTGTGTCTCAAACCAGGAAGTGTTCTAAGTGTGGAATGTGTGAAGTGTGCATCACATCAGTCTGTTGTGACTGAGGCATTCTTTCAAAACCTGTCATCTGAGTCCAACAATGTTCTTATTTAATTATCCACCAGTTGTTTACTTTTTTTTTAAGATAAATAGGAGACTCTGTGTCTTTCTTCATGAACATGATCCAACTAGGGAAGAAACTCAGTCTCTTAAAGTCCTCCATAGTTAAAAACTCATTCTTAGATTCCTTGTGCATTTTTAATAGAAAAAAAAGGAAAATCTAGCTCATATATAAGGTGGTCTACAAAAGAACGCATATAATAAAGTATAAAAAATTACATCACAAATAAAAACAATACAATAACATTTGTTACAATTTTGCTTTGCAATATATTAGGCTTGGAGAAATACTGTGAATTTAGGTGACTGTTAGCATGGCAAATGCTATTAATCAAAGAAACAGAGGTAGTTAGAGATGGACAAGAAAAATAGGAGTAGCAACGGAGGACTGCTAAGAGTGATGACTCAAGAACTTTTCCCTGTCTTTCTCAGTTCTCCCTATGTTCCCTCTCCCATTTGTTGCTGAACTCACTCCTACCCCAAGCCCCCATCCTGGACTCATTACTGCAAAGACTTCCCAACTGATTCCCCAAATCAAGCTGTAATTAAATTATTAGGCTAAGAGCAACTGGTAAAACATCTCACACATTTTTTGTTGTTTGTGGGCATTTTTGTCCATTTATTGCTTTTTTGAGGCAGCTCCTTACTCTGTCTCACAGACTTAAGGGCAGTGGCGCAATCATAGCTCACTGCAACCTTGAACCCCTAGACTCAAGTAGTCTTACAGCCTCAGTCCCCCACCCGTAATCTCTTAGCTAAGACTACAAGTGCATGCGAACATGCCTGGGTAATTTTTAAATATTTTGAAGAGGTGGGGTCTCACTATATTGCTCAAGCTTACACAGTTTCTTGAGAATCTTGAAAATAAACAAACAAAAATCATGGTCAAGAACAAAAAAAATATATTTCCAAATAGTTTTGAGTAAGAAATGTCCTCAGATTAAACCACATAAAGCAGTTATGGTATGATTAACAACAATCTATTATAGACCCACGAATATTCAATGATTTTAATGTATTCTGAAAATTAACTAAAGCATCATTCAAAATGTCTCCATTTTAAACTAAAATGTCAATAGGCATTTAACCGAAAAAATTTTGAAGGCTTGACATACTAAGTGTTTATTCAAAAGTTTATATTTGTTTTATATTTCACAAAGGGTTACTTTACTATACACCACATTTTTACTCAGATGAGTTTCTTCTGCAGACTTCCTTAAAAAGCAAACATATATAATATATATATATATATATATTATCTTCAGCCTCAAATACTGATTTTATAGTCTATGATTCATACCAAAGGAGGTGTCCCATTTCTCTATATTGA